>NC_133190.1:51955000-52006389 GCF_049306965.1 Danio rerio | reverse complement strand
AACCCTAACCTAACCCTAACCTAACCCTAACCCTAACCCTAACCCTAACCCTAACCCTAACCCTAACCCTAACCCTAACCCTAACCCTAACCCTAACCCTAACCCTAACCTAACCTAACCCTAACCCTAACCCTAACCCTAACCCTAACCCTAACCCTAACCCTAACCTAACCCTAACCCTAACCCTAACCCTAACCCTAACCCTAACCCTAACCCTAACCCTAACCCTAACCTAACCCTAACCCTAACCCTAACCCTAACCCTAACCTAACCCTAACCCTAACCCTAACCCTAACCCTAACCCTAACCCTAACCCTAACCCTAACCCTAACCCTAACCCTAACCCTAACCCTAACCTAACCCTAACCCTAACCCTAACCCTAACCCTAACCTAACCCTAACCCTAACCCTAACCCTAACCCTAACCCTAACCCTAACCCTAACCCTAACCCTAACCCTAACCCTAACCCTAACCCTAACCCTAACCCTAACCCTAACCCTAACCCTAACCTAACCCTAACCCTAACCCTAACCCTAACCTAACCCTAACCCTAACCCTAACCCTAACCCTAACCCTAACCCTAACCCTAACCCTAACCTAACCCTAACCCTAACCCTAACCCTAACCCTAACCCTAACCCTAACCCTAACCCTAACCCTAACCCTAACCCTAACCCTAACCCTAACCCTAACCTAACCCTAACCCTAACCCTAACCCTAACCCTAACCCTAACCCTAACCCTAACCCTAACCCTAACCCTAACCCTAACCCTAACCCTAACCCTAACCCTAACCCTAACCCTAACCTAACCCTAACCCTAACCCTAACCCTAACCCTAACCCTAACCCTAACCCTAACCCTAACCCTAACCCTAACCCTAACCCTAACCCTAACCCTAACCCTAACCCTAACCCTAACCCTAACCCTAACCCTAACCTAACCCTAACCCTAACCCTAACCCTAACCCTAACCCTAACCCTAACCCTAACCCTAACCCTAACCCTAACCCTAACCCTAACCCTAACCCTAACCCTAACCCTAACCCTAACCCTAACCCTAACCCTAACCCTAACCCTAACCCTAACCTAACCCTAACCCTAACCCTAACCCTAACCCTAACCTAACCCTAACCCTAACCTAACCCTAACCCTAACCCTAACCCTAACCCTAACCCTAACCCTAACCCTAACCTAACCCTAACCCTAACCCTAACCCTAACCCTAACCCTAACCCTAACCCTAACCCTAACCCTAACCCTAACCCTAACCCTAACCCTAACCCTAACCCTAACCCTAACCCTAACCCTAACCCTAACCCTAACCCTAACCCTAACCCTAACCCTAACCCTAACCCTAACCCTAACCCTAACCCTAACCCTAACCCTAACCCTAACCCTAACCCTAACCCTAACCCTAACCCTAACCCTAACCCTAACCCTAACCCTAACCCTAACCCTAACCTAACCCTAACCCTAACCCTAACCCTAACCCTAACCCTAACCCTAACCCTAACCCTAACCCTAACCCTAACCCTAACCCTAACCCTAACCCTAACCCTAACCCTAACCTAACCCTAACCCTAACCCTAACCCTAACCCTAACCCTAACCCTAACCCTAACCCTAACCCTAACCCTAACCCTAACCCTAACCCTAACCCTAACCCTAACCCTAACCCTAACCCTAACCCTAACCCTAACCCTAACCCTAACCCTAACCCTAACCCTAACCCTAACCCTAACCCTAACCCTAACCCTAACCCTAACCCTAACCCTAACCCTAACCCTAACCCTAACCCTAACCCTAACCCTAACCCTAACCCTAACCCTAACCCTAACCCTAACCCTAACCCTAACCCTAACCCTAACCCTAACCCTAACCCTAACCCTAACCCTAACCCTAACCCTAACCTAACCCTAACCCTAACCCTAACCCTAACCCTAACCCTAACCCTAACCCTAACCCTAACCCTAACCCTAACCCTAACCCTAACCCTAACCCTAACCCTAACCCTAACCCTAACCCTAACCCTAACCCTAACCCTAACCCTAACCCTAACCCTAACCCTAACCCTAACCCTAACCCTAACCCTAACCCTAACCCTAACCCTAACCCTAACCCTAACCCTAACCCTAACCCTAACCCTAACCCTAACCCTAACCCTAACCCTAACCCTAACCCTAACCCTAACCCTAACCCTAACCCTAACCCTAACCCTAACCCTAACCCTAACCCTAACCCTAACCCTAACCCTAACCCTAACCCTAACCCTAACCCTAACCCTAACCCTAACCCTAACCCTAACCTAACCCTAACCCTAACCCTAACCCTAACCCTAACCCTAACCCTAACCCTAACCCTAACCCTAACCCTAACCCTAACCCTAACCCTAACCCTAACCCTAACCCTAACCCTAACCCTAACCCTAACCCTAACCCTAACCCTAACCCTAACCCTAACCCTAACCCTAACCCTAACCCTAACCCTAACCCTAACCCTAACCCTAACCCTAACCTAACCCTAACCCTAACCCTAACCCTAACCCTAACCCTAACCCTAACCCTAACCCTAACCCTAACCCTAACCCTAACCCTAACCCTAACCCTAACCCTAACCCTAACCCTAACCCTAACCCTAACCCTAACCCTAACCCTAACCCTAACCCTAACCCTAACCCTAACCCTAACCCTAACCCTAACCCTAACCCTAACCCTAACCCTAACCCTAACCCTAACCCTAACCCTAACCCTAACCCTAACCCTAACCCTAACCCTAACCCTAACCCTAACCCTAACCCTAACCCTAACCCTAACCCTAACCCTAACCCTAACCTAACCCTAACCCTAACCCTAACCCTAACCCTAACCCTAACCCTAACCCTAACCCTAACCCTAACCCTAACCCTAACCCTAACCCTAACCCTAACCCTAACCCTAACCCTAACCCTAACCCTAACCCTAACCCTAACCCTAACCCTAACCCTAACCCTAACCCTAACCCTAACCCTAACCCTAACCCTAACCCTAACCCTAACCCTAACCCTAACCCTAACCCTAACCCTAACCCTAACCCTAACCCTAACCTAACCCTAACCCTAACCCTAACCCTAACCCTAACCCTAACCCTAACCTAACCCTAACCCTAACCCTAACCCTAACCCTAACCCTAACCCTAACCCTAACCCTAACCCTAACCCTAACCCTAACCCTAACCCTAACCTAACCCTAACCCTAACCCTAACCCTAACCCTAACCCTAACCCTAACCCTAACCCTAACCCTAACCCTAACCCTAACCCTAACCCTAACCCTAACCCTAACCCTAACCCTAACCCTAACCCTAACCCTAACCCTAACCTAACCCTAACCCTAACCCTAACCCTAACCCTAACCCTAACCCTAACCCTAACCTAACCCTAACCCTAACCCTAACCCTAACCCTAACCCTAACCCTAACCCTAACCCTAACCCTAACCCTAACCCTAACCCTAACCCTAACCTAACCCTAACCCTAACCCTAACCCTAACCCTAACCCTAACCTAACCCTAACCTAACCCTAACCCTAACCCTAACCCTAACCTAACCCTAACCCTAACCCTAACCCTAACCCTAACCCTAACCCTAACCCTAACCCTAACCCTAACCCTAACCCTAACCCTAACCCTAACCCTAACCCTAACCCTAACCCTAACCCTAACCCTAACCCTAACCCTAACCCTAACCCTAACCCTAACCCTAACCCTAACCCTAACCCTAACCCTAACCCTAACCCTAACCCTAACCCTAACCCTAACCCTAACCCTAACCCTAACCCTAACCCTAACCCTAACCCTAACCCTAACCCTAACCCTAACCCTAACCCTAACCCTAACCCTAACCCTAACCCTAACCCTAACCCTAACCCTAACCCTAACCCTAACCCTAACCCTAACCCTAACCCTAACCCTAACCCTAACCCTAACCCTAACCCTAAACCCTAACCCTAACCCTAACCCTAACCCTAACCCTAACCCTAACCCTAACCCTAACCTAACCCTAACCCTAACCCTAACCCTAACCCTAACCCTAACCCTAACCCTAACCCTAACCCTAACCCTAACCCTAACCCTAACCCTAACCCTAACCCTAACCCTAACCCTAACCCTAACCCTAACCCTAACCCTAACCCTAACCCTAACCCTAACCCTAACCCTAACCCTAACCCTAACCCTAACCCTAACCCTAACCCTAACCCTAACCCTAACCCTAACCCTAACCCTAACCCTAACCCTAACCCTAACCTAACCCTAACCCTAACCCTAACCCTAACCCTAACCCTAACCCTAACCCTAACCCTAACCCTAACCCTAACCCTAACCCTAACCCTAACCCTAACCCTAACCCTAACCCTAACCCTAACCCTAACCCTAACCCTAACCCTAACCCTAACCCTAACCCTAACCCTAACCCTAACCCTAACCCTAACCCTAACCCTAACCCTAACCCTAACCCTAACCCTAACCCTAACCCTAACCCTAACCCTAACCCTAACCCTAACCCTAACCCTAACCCTAACCCTAACCCTAACCCTAACCCTAACCCTAACCCTAACCCTAACCCTAACCCTAACCCTAACCCTAACCCTAACCCTAACCCTAACCCTAACCCTAACCCTAACCCTAACCCTAACCCTAACCCTAACCCTAACCCTAACCCTAACCCTAACCCTAACCCTAACCCTAACCCTAACCCTAACCCTAACCCTAACCCTAACCCTAACCCTAACCCTAACCCTAACCCTACCCTAACCCTAACCCTAACCCTAACCCTAACCCTAACCCTAACCCTAACCCTAACCCTAACCCTAACCCTAACCCTAACCCTAACCCTAACCCTAACCCTAACCCTAACCCTAACCCTAACCCTAACCCTAACCCTAACCCTAACCCTAACCCTAACCCTAACCCTAACCTAACCCTAACCCTAACCCTAACCCTAACCCTAACCCTAACCCTAACCCTAACCCTAACCCTAACCCTAACCCTAACCCTAACCCTAACCCTAACCCTAACCCTAACCCTAACCCTAACCCTAACCCTAACCCTAACCCTAACCCTAACCCTAACCCTAACCCTAACCCTAACCCTAACCCTAACCCTAACCCTAACCCTAACCCTAACCCTAACCCTAACCCTAACCCTAACCCTAACCCTAACCCTAACCCTAACCCTAACCCTAACCCTAACCCTAACCCTAACCCTAACCCTAACCCTAACCCTAACCCTAACCCTAACCCTAACCCTAACCCTAACCCTAACCCTAACCCTAACCCTAACCCTAACCCTAACCCTAACCCTAACCCTAACCCTAACCCTAACCCTAACCCTAACCCTAACCCTAACCCTAACCCTAACCCTAACCCTAACCCTAACCCTAACCCTAACCCTAACCCTAACCCTAACCCTAACCCTAACCCTAACCCTAACCCTAACCCTAACCCTAACCCTAACCCTAACCCTAACCCTAACCCTAACCCTAACCCTAACCCTAACCCTAACCCTAACCCTAACCCTAACCCTAACCCTAACCCTAACCCTAACCCTAACCCTAACCCTAACCCTAACCCTAACCCTAACCCTAACCCTAACCCTAACCCTAACCCTAACCCTAACCCTAACCCTAACCCTAACCCTAACCCTAACCCTAACCCTAACCCTAACCCTAACCCTAACCCTAACCCTAACCCTAACCCTAACCCTAACCCTAACCCTAACCCTAACCCTAACCCTAACCCTAACCCTAACCCTAACCCTAACCTAACCCTAACCCTAACCCTAACCCTAACCCTAACCCTAACCCTAACCCTAACCCTAACCCTAACCCTAACCCTAACCCTAACCCTAACCCTAACCCTAACCCTAACCCTAACCCTAACCCTAACCCTAACCCTAACCCTAACCCTAACCCTAACCCTAACCCTAACCCTAACCCTAACCCTAACCCTAACCCTAACCCTAACCCTAACCCTAACCCTAACCCTAACCCTAACCCTAACCTAACCCTAACCCTAACCCTAACCCTAACCCTAACCCTAACCCTAACCCTAACCCTAACCCTAACCCTAACCCTAACCCTAACCCTAACCCTAACCCTAACCCTAACCCTAACCCTAACCCTAACCCTAACCCTAACCCTAACCCTAACCCTAACCCTAACCCTAACCCTAACCCTAACCCTAACCCTAACCCTAACCCTAACCCTAACCCTAACCCTAACCCTAACCCTAACCCTAACCCTAACCCTAACCCTAACCCTAACCCTAACCCTAACCCTAACCCTAACCCTAACCCTAACCCTAACCCTAACCCTAACCCTAACCCTAACCCTAACCCTAACCCTAACCCTAACCCTAACCCTAACCCTAACCCTAACCCTAACCCTAACCCTAACCCTAACCCTAACCCTAACCCTAACCCTAACCCTAACCCTAACCCTAACCCTAACCCTAACCCTAACCCTAACCCTAACCCTAACCCTAACCCTAACCCTAACCCTAACCCTAACCCTAACCCTAACCCTAACCCTAACCCTAACCCTAACCCTAACCCTAACCCTAACCTAACCCTAACCCTAACCCTAACCCTAACCCTAACCCTAACCCTAACCCTAACCCTAACCCTAACCCTAACCCTAACCCTAACCCTAACCCTAACCCTAACCCTAACCCTAACCCTAACCCTAACCCTAACCCTAACCCTAACCCTAACCCTAACCCTAACCCTAACCCTAACCCTAACCCTAACCCTAACCCTAACCCTAACCCTAACCCTAACCCTAACCCTAACCCTAACCCTAACCCTAACCCTAACCCTAACCCTAACCCTAACCCTAACCCTAACCCTAACCCTAACCCTAACCCTAACCCTAACCTAACCCTAACCCTAACCCTAACCCTAACCCTAACCCTAACCCTAACCCTAACCCTAACCCTAACCCTAACCCTAACCCTAACCCTAACCCTAACCCTAACCCTAACCCTAACCCTAACCCTAACCCTAACCTAACCCTAACCCTAACCCTAACCCTAACCCTAACCCTAACCCTAACCCTAACCCTAACCCTAACCCTAACCCTAACCTAACCCTAACCCTAACCCTAACCCTAACCCTAACCCTAACCTAACCCTAACCCTAACCCTAACCCTAACCCTAACCCTAACCCTAACCCTAACCCTAACCCTAACCCTAACCCTAACCCTAACCCTAACCCTAACCCTAACCCTAACCCTAACCCTAACCCTAACCCTAACCCTAACCCTAACCCTAACCCTAACCTAACCCTAACCCTAACCCTAACCCTAACCCTAACCCTAACCCTAACCCTAACCCTAACCCTAACCCTAACCCTAACCCTAACCCTAACCCTAACCCTAACCCTAACCCTAACCCTAACCCTAACCCTAACCCTAACCCTAACCCTAACCCTAACCCTAACCCTAACCCTAACCCTAACCCTAACCCTAACCCTAACCCTAACCCTAACCCTAACCCTAACCCTAACCCTAACCCTAACCCTAACCCTAACCCTAACCCTAACCCTAACCCTAACCCTAACCCTAACCCTAACCCTAACCCTAACCCTAACCCTAACCCTAACCCTAACCCTAACCCTAACCCTAACCCTAACCCTAACCCTAACCCTAACCCTAACCCTAACCCTAACCCTAACCCTAACCCTAACCCTAACCCTAACCCTAACCCTAACCCTAACCCTAACCCTAACCCTAACCCTAACCCTAACCCTAACCCTAACCCTAACCCTAACCCTAACCCTAACCCTAACCCTAACCCTAACCCTAACCCTAACCCTAACCCTAACCCTAACCTAACCCTAACCCTAACCCTAACCCTAACCCTAACCCTAACCCTAACCCTAACCCTAACCCTAACCCTAACCCTAACCCTAACCCTAACCCTAACCCTAACCCTAACCCTAACCCTAACCCTAACCCTAACCCTAACCCTAACCCTAACCCTAACCCTAACCCTAACCCTAACCCTAACCCTAACCCTAACCCTAACCCTAACCCTAACCCTAACCCTAACCCTAACCCTAACCCTAACCCTAACCCTAACCCTAACCCTAACCCTAACCCTAACCCTAACCCTAACCCTAACCCTAACCCTAACCCTAACCCTAACCCTAACCCTAACCCTAACCCTAACCCTAACCCTAACCCTAACCCTAACCCTAACCCTAACCCTAACCCTAACCCTAACCCTAACCCTAACCCTAACCCTAACCCTAACCCTAACCCTAACCCTAACCCTAACCCTAACCCTAACCCTAACCCTAACCCTAACCCTAACCCTAACCCTAACCCTAACCCTAACCCTAACCCTAACCCTAACCCTAACCCTAACCCTAACCCTAACCCTAACCCTAACCCTAACCCTAACCCTAACCCTAACCCTAACCCTAACCCTAACCCTAACCCTAACCCTAACCCTAACCCTAACCCTAACCCTAACCCTAACCCTAACCCTAACCCTAACCCTAACCCTAACCCTAGTTGACTACCCCTAGTTGACTACCCCTAGTTGACTACCCCTAGTTGACTACCCCTAGTTGACTACCCCTAGTTGACTACCCCTAGTTGACTACCCCTAGTTGACTACCCCTAGTTGACTACCCCTAGTTGACTACCCCTAGTTGACTACCCCTAGTTGACTACCCCTAGTTGACTACCCCTAGTTGACTACCCCTAGTTGACTACCCCTAGTTGACTACCCCTAGTTGACTACCCCTAGTTGACTACCCCTAGTTGACTACCCCTAGTTGACTACCCCTAGTTGACTACCCCTAGTTGACTACCCCTAGTTGACTACCCCTAGTTGACTACCCCTAGTTGACTACCCCTAGTTGACTACCCCTAGTTGACTACCCCTAGTTGACTACCCCTAGTTGACTACCCCTAGTTGACTACCCCTAGTTGACTACCCCTAGTTGACTACCCCTAGTTGACTACCCCTAGTTGACTACCCCTAGTTGACTACCCCTAGTTGACTACCCCTAGTTGACTACCCCTAGTTGACTACCCCTAGTTGACTACCCCTAGTTGACTACCCCTAGTTGACTACCCCTAGTTGACTACCCCTAGTTGACTACCCCTAGTTGACTACCCCTAGTTGACTACCCCTAGTTGACTACCCCTAGTTGACTACCCCTAGTTGACTACCCCTAGTTGACTACCCCTAGTTGACTACCCCTAGTTGACTACCCCTAGTTGA
The DNA here is from genome assembly GCF_049306965.1 of Danio rerio. Taxonomy (NCBI): domain Eukaryota; kingdom Metazoa; phylum Chordata; class Actinopteri; order Cypriniformes; family Danionidae; genus Danio; species Danio rerio. Next base: position 51,997,123 of record NC_133190.1, on the reverse strand, counting down.
CTACCCCTAGTTGACTACCCCTAGTTGACTACCCCTAGTTGACTACCCCTAGTTGACTACCCCTAGTTGACTACCCCTAGTTGACTACCCCTAGTTGACTACCCCTAGTTGACTACCCCTAGTTGACTACCCCTAGTTGACTACCCCTAGTTGACTACCCCTAGTTGACTACCCCTAGTTGACTACCCCTAGTTGACTACCCCTAGTTGACTACCCCTAGTTGACTACCCCTAGTTGACTACCCCTAGTTGACTACCCCTAGTTGACTACCCCTAGTTGACTACCCCTAGTTGACTACCCCTAGTTGACTACCCCTAGTTGACTACCCCTAGTTGACTACCCCTAGTTGACTACCCCTAGTTGACTACCCCTAGTTGACTACCCCTAGTTGACTACCCCTAGTTGACTACCCCTAGTTGACTACCCCTAGTTGACTACCCCTAGTTGACTACCCCTAGTTGACTACCCCTAGTTGACTACCCCTAGTTGACTACCCCTAGTTGACTACCCCTAGTTGACTACCCCTAGTTGACTACCCCTAGTTGACTACCCCTAGTTGACTACCCCTAGTTGACTACCCCTAGTTGACTACCCCTAGTTGACTACCCCTAGTTGACTACCCCTAGTTGACTACCCCTAGTTGACTACCCCTAGTTGACTACCCCTAGTTGACTACCCCTAGTTGACTACCCCTAGTTGACTACCCCTAGTTGACTACCCCTAGTTGACTACCCCTAGTTGACTACCCCTAGTTGACTACCCCTAGTTGACTACCCCTAGTTGACTACCCCTAGTTGACTACCCCTAGTTGACTACCCCTAGTTGACTACCCCTAGTTGACTACCCCTAGTTGACTACCCCTAGTTGACTACCCCTAGTTGACTACCCCTAGTTGACTACCCCTAGTTGACTACCCCTAGTTGACTACCCCTAGTTGACTACCCCTAGTTGACTACCCCTAGTTGACTACCCCTAGTTGACTACCCCTAGTTGACTACCCCTAGTTGACTACCCCTAGTTGACTACCCCTAGTTGACTACCCCTAGTTGACTACCCCTAGTTGACTACCCCTAGTTGACTACCCCTAGTTGACTACCCCTAGTTGACTACCCCTAGTTGACTACCCCTAGTTGACTACCCCTAGTTGACTACCCCTAGTTGACTACCCCTAGTTGACTACCCCTAGTTGACTACCCCTAGTTGACTACCCCTAGTTGACTACCCCTAGTTGACTACCCCTAGTTGACTACCCCTAGTTGACTACCCCTAGTTGACTACCCCTAGTTGACTACCCCTAGTTGACTACCCCTAGTTGACTACCCCTAGTTGACTACCCCTAGTTGACTACCCCTAGTTGACTACCCCTAGTTGACTACCCCTAGTTGACTACCCCTAGTTGACTACCCCTAGTTGACTACCCCTAGTTGACTACCCCTAGTTGACTACCCCTAGTTGACTACCCCTAGTTGACTACCCCTAGTTGACTACCCCTAGTTGACTACCCCTAGTTGACTACCCCTAGTTGACTACCCCTAGTTGACTACCCCTAGTTGACTACCCCTAGTTGACTACCCCTAGTTGACTACCCCTAGTTGACTACCCCTAGTTGACTACCCCTAGTTGACTACCCCTAGTTGACTACCCCTAGTTGACTACCCCTAGTTGACTACCCCTAGTTGACTACCCCTAGTTGACTACCCCTAGTTGACTACCCCTAGTTGACTACCCCTAGTTGACTACCCCTAGTTGACTACCCCTAGTTGACTACCCCTAGTTGACTACCCCTAGTTGACTACCCCTAGTTGACTACCCCTAGTTGACTACCCCTAGTTGACTACCCCTAGTTGACTACCCCTAGTTGACTACCCCTAGTTGACTACCCCTAGTTGACTACCCCTAGTTGACTACCCCTAGTTGACTACCCCTAGTTGACTACCCCTAGTTGACTACCCCTAGTTGACTACCCCTAGTTGACTACCCCTAGTTGACTACCCCTAGTTGACTACCCCTAGTTGACTACCCCTAGTTGACTACCCCTAGTTGACTACCCCTAGTTGACTACCCCTAGTTGACTACCCCTAGTTGACTACCCCTAGTTGACTACCCCTAGTTGACTACCCCTAGTTGACTACCCCTAGTTGACTACCCCTAGTTGACTACCCCTAGTTGACTACCCCTAGTTGACTACCCCTAGTTGACTACCCCTAGTTGACTACCCCTAGTTGACTACCCCTAGTTGACTACCCCTAGTTGACTACCCCTAGTTGACTACCCCTAGTTGACTACCCCTAGTTGACTACCCCTAGTTGACTACCCCTAGTTGACTACCCCTAGTTGACTACCCCTAGTTGACTACCCCTAGTTGACTACCCCTAGTTGACTACCCCTAGTTGACTACCCCTAGTTGACTACCCCTAGTTGACTACCCCTAGTTGACTACCCCTAGTTGACTACCCCTAGTTGACTACCCCTAGTTGACTACCCCTAGTTGACTACCCCTAGTTGACTACCCCTAGTTGACTACCCCTAGTTGACTACCCCTAGTTGACTACCCCTAGTTGACTACCCCTAGTTGACTACCCCTAGTTGACTACCCCTAGTTGACTACCCCTAGTTGACTACCCCTAGTTGACTACCCCTAGTTGACTACCCCTAGTTGACTACCCCTAGTTGACTACCCCTAGTTGACTACCCCTAGTTGACTACCCCTAGTTGACTACCCCTAGTTGACTACCCCTAGTTGACTACCCCTAGTTGACTACCCCTAGTTGACTACCCCTAGTTGACTACCCCTAGTTGACTACCCCTAGTTGACTACCCCTAGTTGACTACCCCTAGTTGACTACCCCTAGTTGACTACCCCTAGTTGACTACCCCTAGTTGACTACCCCTAGTTGACTACCCCTAGTTGACTACCCCTAGTTGACTACCCCTAGTTGACTACCCCTAGTTGACTACCCCTAGTTGACTACCCCTAGTTGACTACCCCTAGTTGACTACCCCTAGTTGACTACCCCTAGTTGACTACCCCTAGTTGACTACCCCTAGTTGACTACCCCTAGTTGACTACCCCTAGTTGACTACCCCTAGTTGACTACCCCTAGTTGACTACCCCTAGTTGACTACCCCTAGTTGACTACCCCTAGTTGACTACCCCTAGTTGACTACCCCTAGTTGACTACCCCTAGTTGACTACCCCTAGTTGACTACCCCTAGTTGACTACCCCTAGTTGACTACCCCTAGTTGACTACCCCTAGTTGACTACCCCTAGTTGACTACCCCTAGTTGACTACCCCTAGTTGACTACCCCTAGTTGACTACCCCTAGTTGACTACCCCTAGTTGACTACCCCTAGTTGACTACCCCTAGTTGACTACCCCTAGTTGACTACCCCTAGTTGACTACCCCTAGTTGACTACCCCTAGTTGACTACCCCTAGTTGACTACCCCTAGTTGACTACCCCTAGTTGACTACCCCTAGTTGACTACCCCTAGTTGACTACCCCTAGTTGACTACCCCTAGTTGACTACCCCTAGTTGACTACCCCTAGTTGACTACCCCTAGTTGACTACCCCTAGTTGACTACCCCTAGTTGACTACCCCTAGTTGACTACCCCTAGTTGACTACCCCTAGTTGACTACCCCTAGTTGACTACCCCTAGTTGACTACCCCTAGTTGACTACCCCTAGTTGACTACCCCTAGTTGACTACCCCTAGTTGACTACCCCTAGTTGACTACCCCTAGTTGACTACCCCTAGTTGACTACCCCTAGTTGACTACCCCTAGTTGACTACCCCTAGTTGACTACCCCTAGTTGACTACCCCTAGTTGACTACCCCTAGTTGACTACCCCTAGTTGACTACCCCTAGTTGACTACCCCTAGTTGACTACCCCTAGTTGACTACCCCTAGTTGACTACCCCTAGTTGACTACCCCTAGTTGACTACCCCTAGTTGACTACCCCTAGTTGACTACCCCTAGTTGACTACCCCTAGTTGACTACCCCTAGTTGACTACCCCTAGTTGACTACCCCTAGTTGACTACCCCTAGTTGACTACCCCTAGTTGACTACCCCTAGTTGACTACCCCTAGTTGACTACCCCTAGTTGACTACCCCTAGTTGACTACCCCTAGTTGACTACCCCTAGTTGACTACCCCTAGTTGACTACCCCTAGTTGACTACCCCTAGTTGACTACCCCTAGTTGACTACCCCTAGTTGACTACCCCTAGTTGACTACCCCTAGTTGACTACCCCTAGTTGACTACCCCTAGTTGACTACCCCTAGTTGACTACCCCTAGTTGACTACCCCTAGTTGACTACCCCTAGTTGACTACCCCTAGTTGACTACCCCTAGTTGACTACCCCTAGTTGACTACCCCTAGTTGACTACCCCTAGTTGACTACCCCTAGTTGACTACCCCTAGTTGACTACCCCTAGTTGACTACCCCTAGTTGACTACCCCTAGTTGACTACCCCTAGTTGACTACCCCTAGTTGACTACCCCTAGTTGACTACCCCTAGTTGACTACCCCTAGTTGACTACCCCTAGTTGACTACCCCTAGTTGACTACCCCTAGTTGACTACCCCTAGTTGACTACCCCTAGTTGACTACCCCTAGTTGACTACCCCTAGTTGACTACCCCTAGTTGACTACCCCTAGTTGACTACCCCTAGTTGACTACCCCTAGTTGACTACCCCTAGTTGACTACCCCTAGTTGACTACCCCTAGTTGACTACCCCTAGTTGACTACCCCTAGTTGACTACCCCTAGTTGACTACCCCTAGTTGACTACCCCTAGTTGACTACCCCTAGTTGACTACCCCTAGTTGACTACCCCTAGTTGACTACCCCTAGTTGACTACCCCTAGTTGACTACCCCTAGTTGACTACCCCTAGTTGACTACCCCTAGTTGACTACCCCTAGTTGACTACCCCTAGTTGACTACCCCTAGTTGACTACCCCTAGTTGACTACCCCTAGTTGACTACCCCTAGTTGACTACCCCTAGTTGACTACCCCTAGTTGACTACCCCTAGTTGACTACCCCTAGTTGACTACCCCTAGTTGACTACCCCTAGTTGACTACCCCTAGTTGACTACCCCTAGTTGACTACCCCTAGTTGACTACCCCTAGTTGACTACCCCTAGTTGACTACCCCTAGTTGACTACCCCTAGTTGACTACCCCTAGTTGACTACCCCTAGTTGACTACCCCTAGTTGACTACCCCTAGTTGACTACCCCTAGTTGACTACCCCTAGTTGACTACCCCTAGTTGACTACCCCTAGTTGACTACCCCTAGTTGACTACCCCTAGTTGACTACCCCTAGTTGACTACCCCTAGTTGACTACCCCTAGTTGACTACCCCTAGTTGACTACCCCTAGTTGACTACCCCTAGTTGACTACCCCTAGTTGACTACCCCTAGTTGACTACCCCTAGTTGACTACCCCTAGTTGACTACCCCTAGTTGACTACCCCTAGTTGACTACCCCTAGTTGACTACCCCTAGTTGACTACCCCTAGTTGACTACCCCTAGTTGACTACCCCTAGTTGACTACCCCTAGTTGACTACCCCTAGTTGACTACCCCTAGTTGACTACCCCTAGTTGACTACCCCTAGTTGACTACCCCTAGTTGACTACCCCTAGTTGACTACCCCTAGTTGACTACCCCTAGTTGACTACCCCTAGTTGACTACCCCTAGTTGACTACCCCTAGTTGACTACCCCTAGTTGACTACCCCTAGTTGACTACCCCTAGTTGACTACCCCTAGTTGACTACCCCTAGTTGACTACCCCTAGTTGACTACCCCTAGTTGACTACCCCTAGTTGACTACCCCTAGTTGACTACCCCTAGTTGACTACCCCTAGTTGACTACCCCTAGTTGACTACCCCTAGTTGACTACCCCTAGTTGACTACCCCTAGTTGACTACCCCTAGTTGACTACCCCTAGTTGACTACCCCTAGTTGACTACCCCTAGTTGACTACCCCTAGTTGACTACCCCTAGTTGACTACCCCTAGTTGACTACCCCTAGTTGACTACCCCTAGTTGACTACCCCTAGTTGACTACCCCTAGTTGACTACCCCTAGTTGACTACCCCTAGTTGACTACCCCTAGTTGACTACCCCTAGTTGACTACCCCTAGTTGACTACCCCTAGTTGACTACCCCTAGTTGACTACCCCTAGTTGACTACCCCTAGTTGACTACCCCTAGTTGACTACCCCTAGTTGACTACCCCTAGTTGACTACCCCTAGTTGACTACCCCTAGTTGACTACCCCTAGTTGACTACCCCTAGTTGACTACCCCTAGTTGACTACCCCTAGTTGACTACCCCTAGTTGACTACCCCTAGTTGACTACCCCTAGTTGACTACCCCTAGTTGACTACCCCTAGTTGACTACCCCTAGTTGACTACCCCTAGTTGACTACCCCTAGTTGACTACCCCTAGTTGACTACCCCTAGTTGACTACCCCTAGTTGACTACCCCTAGTTGACTACCCCTAGTTGACTACCCCTAGTTGACTACCCCTAGTTGACTACCCCTAGTTGACTACCCCTAGTTGACTACCCCTAGTTGACTACCCCTAGTTGACTACCCCTAGTTGACTACCCCTAGTTGACTACCCCTAGTTGACTACCCCTAGTTGACTACCCCTAGTTGACTACCCCTAGTTGACTACCCCTAGTTGACTACCCCTAGTTGACTACCCCTAGTTGACTACCCCTAGTTGACTACCCCTAGTTGACTACCCCTAGTTGACTACCCCTAGTTGACTACCCCTAGTTGACTACCCCTAGTTGACTACCCCTAGTTGACTACCCCTAGTTGACTACCCCTAGTTGACTACCCCTAGTTGACTACCCCTAGTTGACTACCCCTAGTTGACTACCCCTAGTTGACTACCCCTAGTTGACTACCCCTAGTTGACTACCCCTAGTTGACTACCCCTAGTTGACTACCCCTAGTTGACTACCCCTAGTTGACTACCCCTAGTTGACTACCCCTAGTTGACTACCCCTAGTTGACTACCCCTAGTTGACTACCCCTAGTTGACTACCCCTAGTTGACTACCCCTAGTTGACTACCCCTAGTTGACTACCCCTAGTTGACTACCCCTAGTTGACTACCCCTAGTTGACTACCCCTAGTTGACTACCCCTAGTTGACTACCCCTAGTTGACTACCCCTAGTTGACTACCCCTAGTTGACTACCCCTAGTTGACTACCCCTAGTTGACTACCCCTAGTTGACTACCCCTAGTTGACTACCCCTAGTTGACTACCCCTAGTTGACTACCCCTAGTTGACTACCCCTAGTTGACTACCCCTAGTTGACTACCCCTAGTTGACTACCCCTAGTTGACTACCCCTAGTTGACTACCCCTAGTTGACTACCCCTAGTTGACTACCCCTAGTTGACTACCCCTAGTTGACTACCCCTAGTTGACTACCCCTAGTTGACTACCCCTAGTTGACTACCCCTAGTTGACTACCCCTAGTTGACTACCCCTAGTTGACTACCCCTAGTTGACTACCCCTAGTTGACTACCCCTAGTTGACTACCCCTAGTTGACTACCCCTAGTTGACTACCCCTAGTTGACTACCCCTAGTTGACTACCCCTAGTTGACTACCCCTAGTTGACTACCCCTAGTTGACTACCCCTAGTTGACTACCCCTAGTTGACTACCCCTAGTTGACTACCCCTAGTTGACTACCCCTAGTTGACTACCCCTAGTTGACTACCCCTAGTTGACTACCCCTAGTTGACTACCCCTAGTTGACTACCCCTAGTTGACTACCCCTAGTTGACTACCCCTAGTTGACTACCCCTAGTTGACTACCCCTAGTTGACTACCCCTAGTTGACTACCCCTAGTTGACTACCCCTAGTTGACTACCCCTAGTTGACTACCCCTAGTTGACTACCCCTAGTTGACTACCCCTAGTTGACTACCCCTAGTTGACTACCCCTAGTTGACTACCCCTAGTTGACTACCCCTAGTTGACTACCCCTAGTTGACTACCCCTAGTTGACTACCCCTAGTTGACTACCCCTAGTTGACTACCCCTAGTTGACTACCCCTAGTTGACTACCCCTAGTTGACTACCCCTAGTTGACTACCCCTAGTTGACTACCCCTAGTTGACTACCCCTAGTTGACTACCCCTAGTTGACTACCCCTAGTTGACTACCCCTAGTTGACTACCCCTAGTTGACTACCCCTAGTTGACTACCCCTAGTTGACTACCCCTAGTTGACTACCCCTAGTTGACTACCCCTAGTTGACTACCCCTAGTTGACTACCCCTAGTTGACTACCCCTAGTTGACTACCCCTAGTTGACTACCCCTAGTTGACTACCCCTAGTTGACTACCCCTAGTTGACTACCCCTAGTTGACTACCCCTAGTTGACTACCCCTAGTTGACTACCCCTAGTTGACTACCCCTAGTTGACTACCCCTAGTTGACTACCCCTAGTTGACTACCCCTAGTTGACTACCCCTAGTTGACTACCCCTAGTTGACTACCCCTAGTTGACTACCCCTAGTTGACTACCCCTAGTTGACTACCCCTAGTTGACTACCCCTAGTTGACTACCCCTAGTTGACTACCCCTAGTTGACTACCCCTAGTTGACTACCCCTAGTTGACTACCCCTAGTTGACTACCCCTAGTTGACTACCCCTAGTTGACTACCCCTAGTTGACTACCCCTAGTTGACTACCCCTAGTTGACTACCCCTAGTTGACTACCCCTAGTTGACTACCCCTAGTTGACTACCCCTAGTTGACTACCCCTAGTTGACTACCCCTAGTTGACTACCCCTAGTTGACTACCCCTAGTTGACTACCCCTAGTTGACTACCCCTAGTTGACTACCCCTAGTTGACTACCCCTAGTTGACTACCCCTAGTTGACTACCCCTAGTTGACTACCCCTAGTTGACTACCCCTAGTTGACTACCCCTAGTTGACTACCCCTAGTTGACTACCCCTAGTTGACTACCCCTAGTTGACTACCCCTAGTTGACTACCCCTAGTTGACTACCCCTAGTTGACTACCCCTAGTTGACTACCCCTAGTTGACTACCCCTAGTTGACTACCCCTAGTTGACTACCCCTAGTTGACTACCCCTAGTTGACTACCCCTAGTTGACTACCCCTAGTTGACTACCCCTAGTTGACTACCCCTAGTTGACTACTAATTTTGTATTATAAAGAATATATTATTATATTAATATTTAACTAACTATTAATTCAGTATACTGGGGTAGAGTTCAGTACGGGTAATTTTCTAAACTTAAGAACTGACCAGATTTTGTTTAGGGTTGTGTGTTTAAATTGTTTTATGTTCTTTAGTTACAAAACAACTGGTTTTAGGGTTAAGTTTGAGGGAAGGTTGTTATTTACAATTAGATTTGACTTAAGAGTAGACTTGGTTTAGTAAATTTTCCTTCAATGCTTTAAGAAATTATTTGTTGCTCTGAGAAGTTAGTTTACGATTGGTTAAGAAACCATTGCGGTTAGTGTTACATGTAAGACAGTGGTATATTTTTGTCTACAAAAAAAAAAAAAAGTAGATGAGGATTCAAAAAGCTGGTTAAGACCATCCAAGAAAGAACTGAACATTGAACAATCTTGGTGAAAGATTCATGATTGGTGTGTGGATGGGAATAAATGATGATTCAAGTGACATAGTATCCAAGTAGATGACATCGATCCAAGATAAGGCTAGTGTTCGAAGAGAGGAGAAAAAAAAAAAAAGAGGATTGTAAAACTGATTAGAGTTTTCAAAGATTGCACTAAGGAAATCCAGATGACCAAGATGTAGATAAAAAAAAAGAAAGAAACCATGATGCATATGAAAGATCCAATAGATGATCTGACATTAAAATGATCCGAATAATCAAATTCTTTGGTTGGGTTAGCAGATTCTTTTTATAAAAAGTATGAACATGATCCAAATACATGCCAAGCTTCTTTCTGTTGTTTAGGGGTGGGGGTTGGTTAGGGTTGTTTCATTCGCATTAAATTTAGTTACTGCCGATGTTAGGCCATATTTGCTGCTATATATATATTTTTCTACTTGACAGTTCAGAAAGAGGAACCTAAGGATGTTTGGCCTTTTTAGGCCATGCACTCCAGCCTTTCTGGGCTTCAGGTTCACACACCAGTCTTGAGTCCATCCCCAGTCCATATGGGACAGGACACAGGTGAGCAAAGAGTTAGTTAATTTTAGGTTAAGATTAAATTGCCATTTTATTCTCCCCTTTATATAGATCCAAGCTTTATCTAAACTCATTTAAAAGCAAAGCAAAAAACCCCGTGTTGTTACGTGTATGGGTCAGGACAATATTCCAGTCCAGAAAAAGTAAATGCACCATTCAAAATGCTGGGTAATAGCTGATCAAAATTTAGTTTGATTGTTTAATTAATCCCTACTTTTTGAATTAGTTACTAAAATTTACAATAGCAGTCACCAAGCCTTTTAAAAATAATAAAAATTGCTTAATTCCAAATAAGAAAAGCAGATTTGAAAGTCTAATTTTCTATCAAAGATACTATAAAAATGTCATCTGCTCAACTTTTCAAAGAAAAAAAAAAACGCTTTCCCACGATCGTGTCAAACTTTTGTAAGAACCCTTTGGTACAGTTAGTGGTTTCTCCACTGAGCCTGGAACCATGTAGCACGACTGCAAACTGTTCTCGGCCTGGAATTCTAAGCACGGTTAAGACAACAGTGCTGAACTGTGACGATAGATTGTGTGTTAATGTCAGGGCTGTTACCAAGCTACCACAGCTGGCTCAGAAGCATGCTAGCCAGACATCCACAAGTAAACACTTCATTTAATATGAGAAAATTATACAGGTCTAACAATAGTTTAAAAGGGTTTAAACCAGAGCAGTCTCTTGAAGAGAAAACTGAATAACTCATGTAGAACTCAATTTCATTGACGATTTTATACATGGTTTATTTTATCTAACAGTCATCTAAAATAATGAAAAAGCTATTATTTTATTAATGACTAGAGTAATTTGACATCTTAAGCAATTGAGACCTTTAATTCGCGTGACTGACGCAAGTTTTGCACGCATCACTGTATTTGGTAGCACAAATCTCACTCTGATCCAGGAGATAATTAAACCAATGACAACATGCAGACTTTTTCCTGCTGCGCATCGAATAAAGCAAATGCTTATCATCGAAGCCTATGGTAGAAAGTCAACTTTCAATTATTTTTGGACTTTGCTCTAAAGCTTTACAGAGCGGCACTGCTGTCCAAGGTACTGTTGTATGATTTCTTAGTCTATATATGCTCTAAACTAGTCAAATGAATGAATTTAATAAACTAAATTGACATGTTAATGAGCAATTTTCAGCATTTCAGCTGTAGGCCATTATAAGATTCAGTTATGCACAAGTTTGACATTTATGGGGCTGTGTAACATTTGTGTTTTGTTCCCTAATCTTTAATATAGATACTGGGTAGCTGTGCAAATATTTTCTAAAAATGTCAAGTTGATAAATAGTGCTTTATATCCTGATGCGTCTTCAGCAAGTTAAATAAACGAATGTGATTTCATTTAATGTTTGAATACTTAACAGCCATTAACACAGGTGTAAAACCCAGTTCCTAAAGGGCCGCAACTCTGCAGTTTAGTTCCAACCCTAATTAAACACCTGATCAAACTAATTGAGTCCTTCAGGCTTGTTTGAAACCTACAGGTAAGTGTTGGAGCAGGGTTGGAACTAAACTGCGCAGGGCTTCAGCCCTCTAGGAATTGAGTTTGACACCCCTGGTTTAAAGGGTTATATTTTACTATCAAAATGTTTCATGTTATATAATAAACTTAGATTGTAAAAATTAAAGTGTAGTGCCATTAGTTAAAGTGCCCGCTCACTTTTGACAAGGCCCATCCAAAATATATTTCTGCCATTGTAATACAAATGCACTATTGTTGCATTATCATAGTTTAATTTTAAGTCATGTTCAGAGATCTTAAATACATTTATTCCCCCTGCAAACATTCAATTGTTACATTTGTCATTTCACCTCCAAATAAAATTTTGCTAGAGGCTCGCAACATATGACCTCTAAAAAAGGTGCTGTAACATGTACCTATATGCAGCACCTCAATATGAGAGCGGCATAGCAGTGTTTAGTCACTTAGTTGCTTTTGTTTTTATTAACTTTAAAAAGTTTCAGCTATTTAGTTTAATTGAACAAAGGGCGCGGTTTACATTTCATTAAAAGGCAACTACTGATGGGTTGTGTAATGTTTCAAAAAGCTGTTGCAGCATGAGTGGAAAATAAAACCATATAAGTCCTGCCTGGCCCAGTTTGGCACAAAATGGAGCAGTTCCATTTAGAGAACGATTCAGCATGAGTGGAAAAGCAGCTAAAGTTTGAAAAAAAAATGTAATCTGGATGTAGAGAATCTCATAGCACAGAAACAGCACTCCTAAAGGTGCATTCATACTTCTGCATTAAGCACACAAGTATGCTTCAGCACAACCTGTGGATGGTCTCACAGCCCTTGCTGTGGCAGTCAGACACTGATGCACACCTCAATGAATAGAGCAAGCTGTGATTGGTCAGCTTTGTAGAGCTGACAAGCGTGCCCTAACCTAGTCCTCATCTTCAATCAGTAATTTGGGGGCTATTTCTGACAGCAACCTGTGTAAGGCCAGATTAAGCATCTGCAAAACTCCATTTCTTCATCTTAATGTTGCCAAACTATCAATATCTGATGCAGAAAGCCTAGTCATGCTTTCATAACCTCTCAGTTAGACTACTGTAATGAGTTACTAGGTGGTTACCCTGCTGGCCTCACTAACAAACTGGAGCTGGTTTAAAATGCAGCTGCTAGAGTGCTTTCTAGAACCAAGAAATCACATTACTCCAGTTCTTTTATCATTGCATTGACTCCTATTAAATATTTAATTTACAATGTTATGGTTTACCTACAAAGCCCTCAATGCCTTAGCTGCCCAGTATTTGAGGGAGCTCCTGGTGTATTAGAGCATGAGATTGATTCCTTTAAGAGCCTATAGTGACCCACGAGTCTTGGTATTGATCCTGAAGGGTCAGTCTGTACACCAGCCAGTGACCTCTCCCATCTGCAGCTTCTCCACAATGGGTGTCCACCATTCTCCAGCCTCCGGTGCCCAGACTGCAGCTCTGTACAGGAAGTTTGGCCAGAGGAGAAGCGATCATGCCCAACTGAGCCTGGTTTGAGGTTATTTTTCCCCTTTACTTTGGTCGGTTGGCAAACTGGCTCGCTTGGTTTGGGGCTTGTGTAGTTGAGCATGGAAGGATTTCTTCCTTGTTTGGACTTTCAGCAGTTAAAATTAAACACTGAAATTAATCTCTGAAAACTGAGCTGATTTAAACCTCTCATACCTGATGTAAAAATAAAGCATGCACATGCTTAAAGATCCTTAGCCCGAACAGTTATAATAGATAGAAGTTTGTATGAATGTTCAAGAAACTGAAGCAGGTAAGGGAGATTCCACAGAAGGAACAATTATTTATGCAATGAGTGAATAGGTCGTTGAGAGATTTCCAAGGTAACTTATATGCCCGGAGCACTGAGCTGCCCAAAGAGCTGATTTAATGTGAATAAACCTCAAAGCAGCTGCCGGGCAAATTATACTGAGTTTTAAGGTTCAGAACAGATTTTAAACCAGTCATCAGAAATATCTCCCAAAGGGTTAACTATGAGACCACTCAAAATGATATGGAGTACTGTGTGAAATAAATTTTGGAAATAGGTGTACTGTCTGTGCCAGTGGTTCTCAAACGCAGGCTTCCTCCTAGTGGTACATGGAGGAATCACCAAATCATGCAACAATTAACACTTAGGCCCCGTTTACACTAGTGCGTTTTAGTTTTAAAACGGCGTTTTAGAATGAAAACGATCCGCGTCCACACTCGCGTTTTACCCAGCGTTTCTGAACTGCTCTCCGTCCACACCAAAACGCTGAAAACGCACATCACGTGACCACACAGACACTCTCGGGCAAGCGCTGCAGCCCATCTACCCAGATGAGAGCTGTGCTAGTCGGACTTCTCATCAAGCATCTCCCGCTGGATCTAATCTCACTACATTTATTAAACGTGATATTTCATTCATCTTGTTGTCTTTATCTAACGACATATTCCCTGACTTTGGTCATTGGAATCTATTACTTGTTCTCAGGTAACGTGTTTTGGCTGAGCGCAAAGATAAGTTAATGATTAATGTAACAACGTAGCCTATTCTGTATATTGACTGATCGCTTGCCTTTATTTCCTATAATGTATAAACTTATTGTATGGTATACTTATATAATGGCCATTATCAATTATTAAAACCGATATTCAGCAAAAGAGAGGGTGTGTTTCGTATTTTCACTGAAATTGAAAGGAGGCAGTTGTTATCGGCTGTGTTTTGTTATAAATATCCACACAGTGAAGATGACGCTCATGCAGCACGACGCCTCAACATTTCTGCTGTCTAAGTTGCTGATATTAAAATGAAAATAGGCAGTTCCTTAAATCATGTTTACATTTTATTGTTCAGAAAGTGAAACAACGAAGCCAGGGTGATGTGAATGAAGTTATAAAGTACACTGTTCCCTTTGTAGATTTACCCGTGTCCTCGGTATAGTCTGTTTTCCATATCAAATTGAGAAGAAGAGACTGCAGCCTTGATCAAACTTGCGAAGTCTGAACTTACACGGAGAAGACGCAGGACTGAACTGTGTGTGTTAGGCTACTTAATTCAGGAAAAGCCCCAATCAGAGAGGTGAATGTCTGCAGCCTCACCTCCGTTTTCAGATGTCTGTTTTCCATCATCCACACTGAGACTGAGCAGCAGCGTTTCAGAATGAAAACGGCCTCTCCAGCGTTTTCGAAACGCTCCGTTTTCGGCGCAGTGTGGATGGATGGCGTAACCATAGCAAAACTTATGCGTTTTCAAACTAAAACGCATTAGTGTAAACGGGGCCTTAATCCTTTGATGCGTACTAGAACATCGATGTGATCAGCATTGGCTAGTTTATGTAGCGCACGATCACAGCACTGTGCTTAGTGTTTATTTTAGTGCAATGTGTCAAACTGTTGAAAATCAGAATCCAAAGCATGATTTGACTGACAAGAAAAGTGGCCAATCAGTCAACCTTGTCAAGTTTTGCATGAAACGCAAGGGCGGGACAAAGGCTTTGAGTAGCAGAGACAGAAAAAAAAAACTTAATACAAGTGTTTTGTTGGAATAATGCTTCTTGCATGTTTTCACTATAGAGACGTCTTGAAGAGCAATTAAACCGCGGACATATTTCCTGCCTATTTGATGATCTACATCCACGTTTTGCTCTCCGACAGAGAGTCGACTCGCCTCTGATCTGTCACTCCTCTAAACAGTATGAATGGCAGCGCAGGAATTATTTATCTTTGCTCCTTGACTAAATTTAGTCAAAAGTTTAAGTATTTAGAGTTAGATTGATGCATGATCGATGCTAATGGTCTTCTTTGGCTGTGTTAAGTTAACTTAGCAAAGGTGGAACTTTATTACAAAGAATTATGCTGGAAATGTTTCTGGATGAGGTATTTGTGTGATTTATACATTTAGCTGTATTCTGATCTGTCTTAAAGCATTACAGGTCAAAGCAATCAGTTGTTACTTATTGTTTGTCAAAATTAACAATAAGGCTCTTAAAGCACTGCTTTGATAAATGTATTGTTGTCATTTCAAATACCTCAAGTAATATAGTCATGTTTTATTTTTACTGACAGTGTACTTGTGTTTTTGTAAAGTTTTTATTTTAGTTTAAGATCAAGTGTAAAATAAAATCTACATGTGATGTACAGCTATTTGAGAAACAAAATTGCCATATTGTAAATAAAATGTGTAAAATGTAAATAAAAGGCCAAATTTAAATCTTTATCATACTTTAAATAAACCTTTCAAAGCTTGAAAATATTGTTCAAAAAAAGGGCAAAATGTCTTTATTGCCTTAAACATTGTGGTAGTTTTACCAGTGCTATTGAAAAACATTTGTCATGAAAGGAAAAATAAATAAAAAAACACCATACTTCTTAGTGTCAATTCCTATACATGTAGCTTTGGGATTTAAGCAATTAAACAAATTAATCAGGTTTTTTTTTTTCCAAAAGTAACAAACTAGTACTTTAAAAGAGTACTTTGTACTTTTACTTAATATTAGTATTTTTCTAAAATTTGTGTTATTTTAGCAGTGTAATGGTATTTTTACTTGAGTAAAAAAAAATTCCCAAGCATTTAGTGCAGGTTTATTATATTATTAATATATGATTGTTTTTTTTTTTTTGTTTTTTTGTATCAATGCAATGTTTTATGGGTTGCTGAGAATACATTTCAGGTCCTCAATACATAGCATATCAGTCTTGAAAAAAAAAAATAGGTACTGGAAAAAGTGCTTAAAATGCCTTAATTTTCATTAGGCTGTGCCTGTATGAACCCTGTCATAAGTACATTTAACATATATTTGTCAGAAATCAAGATTTGTCAGAAAGTGTATGAATGACAAAGCCAATATTTATGAGGTCCAATCAACATTTCCAGCTTTTGATGAATAGGCTACCATGAATACTTTAGATTTAAGTACAGCAGTTTTCTATTTACTTTTAGAACAGTGACATTAATGAACTTTAAGAGCACATTTCAATTTAATGTTTTTTTTATCTGCAAGCACAGTTAATGTTCAGACTATTTAAAATGTATAAGTGACTGACAATACATATTCTTAATGAAAGGAATTAATCTGACTCATTTTTAAACTGCGCACAGCTTAATTAGGCCTACAATGTTATTTTTTTAATACTGGCCATTATGGTGGTACTTGGAGAGATAATTTTCTAAGGTGGTAGTTGGTAAAAAAAAAAAAAAGTTTGAGAACCACTGGTCTATGCTATTTTGTGTAGTTGTGAACATCTACAATCACGCTATGTGGAGAGAAAATAATTCACAATAGAACCAAACTGATTTTCAATGTTTAAGTGAGAGCCTTAAAGTGAGGGCTTTTGTTTTTGAAAGGATTCTCACTACCAAAAGGAATTCTTGATACTTGAGATGTTTCCACTTAAATTTTAGATTTTTGAAGAGGAAACTGGAACCGGTAAAGTTGAAATATTTAAAGGTTGAAATATTTATAGGTTCCAATATTCCTAAGAAATTGAGATATTCTAAAAGAGTGAAGTGTGGTTACTTACACAGAGGTTCTGGGGTTAGATTTTCTAGGAGTTACAGAAGATCTTATTTTTAAAACCAGCCATTTACACTAGATGTTCTGGGGAAGGTATGTAGGGTTTATTTTCCTGAAAAATTCTGGGTTAGAAGTCTTAGAAGAACAAATATTTTAAAATTTCCCAATAGAAATAAATGGATCTTAAAGAAAGGGAAAATCTGGTCATTCTGAAAAGTTGTAAGGTTATAATTTGCGATTTGGTTTTTTAAAGTGTCCCTATGGAAGTACTAGTCTTACTCAACCTTAATCCTAGTAAATTCTGGGGTTATAAATCTTCAGTAGATCTGATGTTAAAATTGACGATTTTTTGAAAAGTTTTCGAATGACTGGTGTAGGTGGTGTTGATGCACAATGTGCTGTTGTGTGGAGGTGCTAATCACCAGTAGAAGACTGGGCTTCATTTAAGGCCATTCACCCAAGGCCACCTTCCCTGCGTGCTGTCCAAGTGGACCCAGGGGGGCTGAATACTTACCACTCCCCCAAGTGACCTTTTGTTAACACCGCAAGGTTGCCCAGGCCACCCGAGAAGAGTCTGAAGAGGTTTCTCTATGAGGCTTACTCTGGCTAATCCAGAGACCAGGCTCTCCAGGACCCCAGATATCTCCAGGGAACAGGAGAGCCCTTGCCCAAATCAGCTAGGAGTCAGGAGATAAAGTTGGCCATGAACTGGTCATTGCCTTCTCCTCACTCCCTGCTGATTTGCTCCAGAATACTTCCAGTCAACATCCAAGGAGTACCATGAATTCAAGATGATCAAAGAACTCGCCCAAATGTGACTTGAAGCATTCAAAGAGATATTCCTGACCTCCCACTAATTCCTAGAAATGAAAAAAATTGAAGAGGGCAGGTCGAGGTTCAGTCTGGCGGATATATCTCTGTAGATATATCATTCTTCTACCAGATGTCTCCCCTAAGGCAATGCAAGAACCAAGCAGACATTATCCTTATCAGGGATAACCGTTGGGAGCATTACCCTGAAGAACAGGAGACCCTGGCCTATTGTCAAGGTTTTGAGTCACAGCATTTCGGCAATGGTGATGACCATTTGTTTGTTTGTGTTTTTCTTTGTTTTTGTTTGTATATTTTTATTCAGAATTTGATTATCTGATGTCTAGGTTGTTTTCCCATACTTTGATTATCATATTTAAGCTTATGAAGCCCTTTAAAATCGTGTTTTATTAGAGAATAGACCATATGCAAATGACTCATTAGTATTCGTGTTTTTCGACCAATCCTGTGTGTCCTCAGCTGAGTGTGCTTTCGGTCAGGTTTAATCCTTTATATCTCGGCCGTTTTTTCATGTTTTGGTTTAATTTTTTCTGCATTTTAATCGGTATATTGTGTAGAATAAGTGTTGAGCAAATAAACTGTCATTACTGATCAAAAATATTTCTGTGAGGTTACCGTTTATGAGGAGTACAGCTGATTTAGTGTGGTAATTCAGTTTATACAGATTAATGTTTATTTAAGACAAACTGATTCATGCAGTTTATTGGAGCTGATAGTGCTGAAGTGGTCATGTCAATGATATGATAACACATACACATCTCAGTTGTGTGTTTTGATTAGCATGATTTAACAGTGTACAAACAATGTACATAATAAAATAGAGAAATAGAAAATACAGAAACAGACCAGCAGCAAAAATTTAAGATCAGCCTGGCAAGGTTAGAACACAATAGCTGGGAGTAAAGAAGATAGAGCAGGCATTGAATACAATTTAAAGGGTTTTAGTTCTGTGAGAGAGTTTGCTGAGGAATTAAATACGTTTTGCTTAAGGTCGATTTTAAGTCAGAAAATGACATTTTAAAACAACACCTGTCATGTAGTAAATCCGTAAACATTAGTAGGACTCAGGTCAAAGACCTCTTTCAGAGAACTAATACTAAAAAAAAAAACCCCGGGCCCAGATAATATTGGTGGTAGGGTGCTGCATACATGTGCTGAACAACTTTCTGAAATATTTCATTGCATTTTTTCAATCTCTTATATGTTGCAAATACTCTCAGTTCATCGTGGACTTGAACACAGACACTTATCCTCCACAATGGTGTTTGTTTGTTTGTTTGTTTAGTTTTTTTTTTCTTCTTGATTTTGCAGGACAAGACCGGCAGCTGTGGAGTAAGCAGATTCACTAAAGGAAAGAAAAACTCAAGTTACAGCCAAAACCAAAGATGACATCAACTGAAAATAAAACTAGATAAAAATAATAGTACTAAATAATTAGACAATATAAATGTTCTTTCTGAAGATCTCAGCAGAGATCATTAAACAACTTAAATGAGTGGAGTTTCACTCATTACTGAGCTCGGACTTTTCTGTCTTGTGGACAAAACTCTTCATGGAGTTGCTGTTGTTCAGTTGGTCACCATGATGGAGGTCAGCGTCTGCTTTAGTTGGCTTCTTCAGCTGCTTATTTTAACACTAGATTTATTTAGGTAGCCATAAATCGTTGTGTTGATCACACAATTTGTATGGCATGAGAAGCCTAAAGGAAATTTAAGAATAAATGTAATGAGGTTATTCAATTCCCCTTTATTTATATAGTGCTTTTACAATGTAGATTGGGTCAAAGCTTCACATAAAAGATCATCTTATCAAGAATCAGCCTTTCAATTACAACAATGGTGACAAACGAAAACAAAAGAAAATCAACCCAGAACAACACAAAACACTCTACTGAAATATGACCGCCAAGAACAGCACACAATAAAGGCACAGAAAGACATTTCGAGAACTTTAAGCGGCTTATTTTATTTATGCTGCAATGCATGCTGGGAGTTTTGTACTATGTACCCAGCATGCATTGTGGCATGGATGAATCATGCAGCTTTTTAATTTTAGTAACCGTGGTTGAGGTTCATATCTTGATTCTTGATGTCTTTGTGTCTTAAAGGGTCATGACTCCCCTCACTTTTGGTTAAAGTCTACTTCAGATTTTTTTCAAAAGATGCATGATTAATGGGCGGAGCTCCGCGAGCACAGGGCAGGAGTGGGCGTGGCCAGCAGGGGAGATGGGAGCAAACAACTGTTGTTGACAGTCGGCTCAGAAAATGAGACACAAACCGCGAGGAGACGCATGAGTTTATAGTTCACAAAGTTAAAATGCAAAGGAATAAACAGTAATTTAATGCCCTGCTACATTTGTTATTCATAATTTTATATACACATAACCACAATTAATATCATTATAAAGATAAGTGTGTTCATGTAAACCCTATAAATGAGGATTCTCCCTCGATCCCCGGGTCTAATTTATAGATCTGAATGCAGACTCAGTGCAGCAGGTCTCCTGACCTGTCTATTTTAACCATTAGTCCTGCTGGTAATATAGGGGATTTAGGCAAACACAGCAGCACAGTGATGTGTCTGAATGTGAACGAACTCCTGATAAAAGTCAACGTCCGCCATTCTTCAATTCTCGTACTGCTCTCCCGACAAAAATGCTGGCAGCACACACACAGCTTTTCTGTATCAGCCCTGACAAGATCGCGGGGAAAAAAACATGCAACAAACCCCGTGGATCATGGAAACAAACACATACGAGCCTTCATGAACGGCTACTGCGTGCCGTTGGTCTGTGTTTCACAGCTTGCTTGAAACTGGCAGGTCTGCCTTCTGAAAGCACGTGCTCTCATGAATAATTAAGCAGCCGGCTCTTCTCATAGGATAAGAAAACTCCGCTATGAATAATAATGAGAAACCGACGCGTCATCATTGCACTTGCAGTACTGTGCTACGTCGCCAATTTCGATCCACCCCAAAAATCATTTTAAACCCGGAAGCTGAAAATAGATGACAAAAGCTCAAAATTATCCAGTTTTCCCCACAATTAAAGCTGACAGGTGCTAACATCACATCGTCTTAACTGATGCTCAACACACACACATCTATTAATATTTTTAAAAAAGTTCTCCAGGGTGTCCTGAACCTTTAAATGTGCTTCTTGAGCTCTCAAGGTTTTGCGTATGAAACTATATTAATTAATTTGAATTAATTCTTGTTTGTTGACTCTCCATGGGAAACTTTCTTAATGCCCCAAACCACGTCACATAAACCTGCAATTGTTTTATTTAAGTTATAGATTACTAGCAATTATATCTGTAACAATTATTTACATAAAGCTTCTCATTGCCTTTGTTGCCATAGCTGATGAGTTTCAGGAACAATAAGATAGAAGAGTAAAGGATCAAGAGCCCAACTAAAGCAGCCTCTGATCTCCATGATGGTGAGGTCAAACTGGAAATCAATATAGAAATAAAAGCGCTGTTTATTATCAAATGTTTTTCAGTGGAGCTGCTGATGCTGTTTGTGGAGGTGTTTAAATCAGTTGCTTTGGTGTGAGGCTGTTGCTGTATGTGTTTATTTCTCATTCTCTCCTTCTGTGATTGTGCTCTTTAACATCATAATTTCAGAACCGTTCCGAGACCTGGCGAATCTGCATTTGACTGACTGGGTCTAAAAAACTTCTGTCCTATATAGCCTAGTGGACCGTGCATGTGCATGCTGTTACTGTGCTTCAAATGGCTTTTGGGTTTGAATCCTGCTTTGTACAAATGCTCCAAAATCAGGATTTTCTCTATTTTAATAATGCTACTGTGTTATGATGTAGTCTAGATAGGATACAGCTGCGGATACACCATCAATACAGCATCATTTGTGTAACACTGTATAGCAATAATTCATATTTTTACAGTACTGTGACGGTTGGGTTTAGCGTTTGAGTAGACTGTATTAAAATACAATAAATGAGGAATTTCATTAATAGTATAAATAAGTCTTGTCAACTTCTGACCACAACCGTGTCTGATCTAGCAACAACCCTGTTTAATGACCAAAAAAAGACATATTTATTCACAAATAGTGTTTATTCTGATGTCTGACCAATGTTGAAACAAAACAATACAAGAACAGAGCATTTCAACATAGCTGCATTTGCCTGGATTCGAATCCAGTTTCCCTGCATGATAGTCAGGAACTCTGACCGCTCTGCTATAACACTTTTAAGGTTCAAATCTACAAAGTGGGTTTAAATACCTCAATTTGCTCAATTGTTCTTTGCTGAAGCTGTTCCAGAGCAATGAATAAAAAATTACCACTAGGTGTCACTGTAGAGTTTCGAAACGTTTCAAAGCTTTGACACATTTGCTTCAACTGTTTCAGTTTCATGAAGCGTCACTTTGCCCACCACTACTGTTAAATGAAGCGAGGAGAGCAAGCTGAAGCAGGATTTCTACATCTGAAACACACATAATACAGGTCAGTCAGAAGCAGAACAGAACAGTTTACATGCAAACTCTAATTCAACACACCTGAAGCAGCTAATCAAGACATTACTATGACAGCTGACCGGGAATAAACTCAACAGAAAACACCAGTGACAGACAGAAGATCCATTAGAGAAGACTGATAACATGAACAGGAATACTTCACTCAGGTCTGGTGAAAGCAAAGACTCCTTCATTAATGAAATCACTCAACACAAGATATCCAGATTAAAGCAAAGCAGAGGTGTGTTTCACCTGTAGGGTTTCCATGCTCAGCATCACACTCCACCGCAGGTACACTCTGCAGGATTACACTGACCTGCACCGCAATCACAGCCTCTCTGAAAGCACACAATCAGATCAGAACTCTGCCTTGAAGAGTCCAGAGGAAAAGGAAATTCAGTCTCTGACCCACAACTCACAGTAGGGGGCGGTAATGCTCTGTTTAAGAATGCAAACCGCCAATAAAACAAGAAGAAGAGCTCTACCTGCTGTTTCACCCACCTGTGTGTTTCTCCTCCAGTGTTTGCTCAGTGGTTCACCTGTCCGTGTGTTCTCTCCTGCTCCTCTCGGCCGGTCAGCATCACCAGGTAAGCAGAAAGGGTTCCTCCACTATCGGTCTTTGTCAGTCACGTGCGGTTGTTGTGCGTGACGTCACACCGGCGCCATTTTTGTGGTATCGCTTCGCTTGACAACTTGAGAGAGACACATAACGCAAGAGAGATACATGCCATAACAAGGTCAATCTGGAGAAATACAAGAAAATCGAGAGCACGCGGCACCGCAATAAACTAAACAAACATGCCAGGGATCGTAATTTTGAAAAACTGACTTACATACAGGGTATAGATCCGCTTGAATTAACTGCAAACCAACGGAGTGCGCTGCTGCCGACCCCTCATTGCTGATAATAATGACATGTCATACTGTATATCATTAATGTCTTAATAAACATTGTTTTAGTTTGAACATCATTAATCCACAGTAAGTATTTGTAATTATGTATTGCATTTTTATTTTATTTTATTTCATTAGGTACATCTAATACTTACATTTACAAACTATTGGATAGATGTTTGTATCCAAAGTATTTTAAAAATATGAACAATAAATGGAATGAAAGCAACAGAACAAAAAATGTAAATATTATTATTAATTTTATTTAGTCAAATACATTAAGTTCATAGAGAACAAGATTAAATAAAATAAACATTAGATAAAATAATACACCCAAATATTAAGATATGTTGAACACAAATACAGATATTATGATAAAAGCTGAAAACCTGTAACTACTGACTTCCATTGTATTTGTTGGTTTTTCTACAATTTCAATTAGATTTTCAGCTTTCTTTATGATACCTTTATTAGTGTAAAGAGAAAAAATAAGCTCATAAAGGTTTACAACCACTTGACGGCAGGTAAATAGTAAGTGACTTTAAATATGTGGGTGAAATATTTAGTTCAAACTACTGATTGACTTATTGTTTAACTTTAAGCAAAATCACTTGTCTCAGTTCTTTAAAGGATTATTTAGTTCAAGTAATAACTGCTTACCTTGTGTTTGGTTCTGATGTACCAGTTTTGTGATTGTGAAGAACAGAAACAATAAATGAGTAAACAACACATTTTAAGTCATCCTCTATTTATTTACATTTATACAATTGATATTTTTATTCAGGCACTGAGGGAAAAGTTATTTCTGGAGGAATGCCCCATACTGTTTACATATGACAGGATGAAACATCAGCAAAACAGTCATACATACAGTGAAAGAAAACAAAGTTACAAAAATGTAAAGGAATTTTTTAAAATAATGTATCAATTATGCACAAAAACATTTATACACCTGGGCTTTTAACTCTTATTGACATCTACAGCTCTTCTACACTACAAGTGAACGTTGCTTTGTTTGACAGTTACAATCCTATGCTGTAATGTGACATCTTTACCTTAACCAGGGAGTATCATGTTTATGGCTCAGTGCTTGTTATTAAGATTTTGTGTTTTTTTTACTGTTTGGTACTTCAGCATCATTCTTGTTACAATATCCATCAGACATCCTGTATCCTTCAAGTTCACACAGCAGCTGTCAGTTTTCCTCCAACAGGTGGTTTATTTCTACACGCGTCCATACACAGTTTACATTCAGTTTGTCTCAGCTACCTCCTTAGTGTTGTGTGTCTTCTCATCAGTATCTCTCACCATCTTCAACCTCAAGTGTCTCCTTCTCAGCATGTTGGTCGTCCACATCTTCAGCTGACTGCAGTGTTGGTTTTCTTTCCCTCCTCTAAGTTTGTCTTGCAGAGTGTGCAGTGTCTGTCTGTGTAGTTTCTGTGAGGCCCAGATGTAGAGATGATGCTCAGCCTGGGTCAGTCTCCATCATCTCATATGCAGCTTGGCTGGCAATGACAAAGTTAGAAATATATATACAGCAAAAATATTACACATAGAAAGAATAAGTAAAAAATAAATGTACTATAATGCTACATGCTTATGAAAAATATGACATATTGGAGCATAAGAAACCTGAATTGAATTTTGAACTTTTAAGCATTAACTTTGTCATCCAATATATTTATATTTTTTTCTACAGTGGAAAAGAACTGGGTTTTTTAACTGCAGTTTCATGAAGTTACAGTCTGGAGATTTAAAACATTTAAGGGAATGATTTCAACAAAAAGCTATATTTGTTTTCAGAAAAAGAACAGTCGAAAATGTACTTTTTGTCAGGGAGTGAGTACATCAGCAAATCTAAGTTGTAAAAAAGTATTTTACAATATTTTTCCAATCAAATACTTTTCAATTTTAAATCCATACGAACTAAGTTGATTCGTAAATATTTAAATGCAGTTCTACCCCCACAACTAAAGTGTTACATTGAATTAATAAAATTATTTGAAGCTCAAGCAATGACAGTTGTAAAGTTACTTAATTTTTTTTCGTACTTACCTTTGTGATAATGTTAAGAGCATAAACGGAGAAATGAAGATATATTTTGCGTCTCAATGCAGCTGGTCAGGACACCCGATGCGTCTGTTGTTACTGCTACAGTCCGTCAATATCCTTTCTTCCGAGTGGGAAATTTAAAATATCTGTCGTCGTGATCATTTATTACCTTTTCGATCGTGTGATTTACTATTACGACCCTTAACACAACAAGAACGTAACACTGTACTTACTCTGCGAAAGACGCTAAAGCCACATAACAGCTCACGTTAACTCGGATACAACACAAATGGCGGCTATGTCCCATAATGCAATTCGGTGTTTACGACGGTGACGTCACCTGACAAAGACCGATTATAGATCTGCTTGATGGTATCTGAGACAGATTAAACACAGCGCTGTGGTGAATTCACCATCATTTCTCTAACACTCAGCCAACAAACAGGCCGAGAGTTATAGCTGATCACTCGCTTCACTGATCTGATCTGTAGATGAGCTGATGGAGAGAATGTGGGGATTTTATTCTTTTGCTTGTCTTCTTGCTCAGCTGTGATATTGCACCAGACAGATGCTCCTTCATCATTAACATGTTCTCAGACAAATATAAGAGTTACAGTATAAACACAAGCCTCCACAAACCAATAACCTCATTAAAGACTAATCAACAAAACTCCACATCATTTGCACAGACAATCATTTACACAAGATCATCAGACACTGGTCTTATCTGAGAGCTGGAAACAGCAGGGTTTCTGAAGGGTTTAAGACAGGGGTGTCCAAACTTTTTGGGCCGAGGGCCAGATGCAAAAAAAACAACGTTGTCGCGGGCCAAATTTTACACACATCACAATGGTTCATAAAAAAATTAAAACCGCTTTTATTCTAGCCGAAATACAACAAACAAGTCTTTCTCCAGAAGAAAAAATATTATCAGACATACTGTGAAAATGTCCTTGCTCTGTTAAACATCATTTGGGAAATATTTAAAAAAAGAAGAAATTAATCAAACAGGGGCTAATAATTCAGACTTCAACTGTGTGTATATAGATAGATAGATAGACAGACAGACAGACAGACAGACAGACAGACAGACAGACAGACAGACAGACAGACAGACAGACAGACAGACAGACAGACAGACAGACAGACAGATAGACAGATAGATAGATAGATAGATAGATAGATAGATAGATAGATAGATAGATAGATAGATAGATCATAACAAGAACTGCTGCTTAATTGAATGCATTTAATAGCGACACCCGGTGGTTATTTATTGAATTACGTTCATTTTTGTATAGCGGGCCAGATTCTATTGATATTTATAAAAAGCCTCGCGGGCCGCCACAAAACTGATTGCGGGCCGCAGATGGCCCGCGGGCCGTAGTTTGGACACGCCTGGTTTAAGATGAGGCGTTTGCAAACAACTTTCTTCTTCTGTTTACTGGTGTTTGGCAAACAGTGTAAAGGTGCAGATTCTGCCACCTACTGGACTGGAGGGTGGAGTGCAGCTTAGTTGAGGACTGGAGAGACGGGGAGGTCTAATCTGTTTCATCTCTTCTGCTCTTTCAAATATGTAATCATTGTCATTTTGCTTTTTGCTTTTCTGCAATGTAACAGTGAAAGGGTTTTCCCACCCCAATCTTTAGTGACTGAAACTGCTGGAAAATTTGTTGTTGCACATTGCATTAATATACGTGAGAGTGTTTCAGTCCACAATAACAGCTTTCATTTGTGTTTCCTCATTTTGTATGAAGTTCAGGATAAAGTTGAATGGACATTTTCTTTCCAACACACATTTCTCTGCATTTCATATAGATGTCATGCCACTTTATAACCTGTATGTTCTGCCAAATCTTCATCTTGTAGCTGATCAGTCCCTTTTTATCTGCTTTAGAGAATAAAGACCTATCAGACACATCCTAAAGCCACATCTGACTTTTTGAAAGCACAAGCGTTTCTCTCAGCTCGAGTTTTTGCAGAATGTGTAGTAATTGTGGACCGAATCTTTATCTTTATGAAATTATTGATTAAAGCTGTGGTTAAAAAAGAAAGCTTTTAATAACGCTTTAGAGAAACAGCAGCCCAGCATCAGTGTAGCATCAAAGCGTTTCCTGTAAAGCTGCTTTAAAACTGACTCAAGCTGAATGTTCAGTCCGCTACACATCGAGACTCACTGCACTGTGAAGAAATCCCTCATTTTACTGTTCATTTCCAGCAGATGGGGTACCGGGAAAAACCGTTAAATAACGGCTGTTAAATTACAGAAATGTACAGTAAAATAACCCTAACCCAGACATTAAATCACAATAATTTCCTTAAATTTAAATTTCTGGCAAATTTCTGTAATTCAACCTCTGTTATTTTACAGTAAATTCCAGTAATTTAACGGCCGTTATTTTACTTTTTTCAGTGTGGATATACTCTCTGGCAGTTTCTGACCTGTATAATAGTTAAATTCACTGAAATGGTTTGTATTGAACTAGCAGGTCATGACAGCATGCAGAATTACTGAAATCAGTTAAAGTTCCTGCGCTGACACCCCTGTTAATGTTTCTTTATAATAAACAGATTTGAGGTGCAGTATATTTGAGGACCTGTAGAAACGTCTGCAATACGCAGGTCTGTTTGTCCTACAGCACATGCACTAATGTTCACCCTCTGACAGTATTTCCTTCTGGTGTCTGCATTAAAGACACAGTTCACCCAAATCTGTCATCATTTACTCTCCCTTCACCTGTTTCAAACCTGTAGGCATTGACTTCCGTAGCATTAGCTCTTTCTACAATAGCCGTCAGTGGTTACTGGTTTAACTGAAGAAAGAAAGCTGTAATGGTCTGAGATAAACAGATAAACAGCAGTATCTGCGGTGCTGTGAGAGGCTGTGTGCTGTATCTGAAGCCTGTAGACCTGCTTTGTGGCCTCACTAAAGTTGTGGCCGACACAAGCGACTCTTACTTTATTGGACTCGTCTGTGAGAATGTTGTATCTGTCACGCTCTTCTGCTCTAATTAGTCCAGACCAACATAAAAGACCTGTGCTGGGAGAATCCTCAGAGGTCCTGAACAAACGCAACGCTTTCAGTGTGACGTCTTTCTTCTTAATGTGTTGAAACGCTTGTGTGCCGCTGAGAGAGCGCAGATGTGTTTGAGTTTCAGGAGCACAGCGACACTGCGGAGGAAGACACACACACCACAAACAGCCACAGTAATTGGTCCCACAGAAATAAGGTTTGATTCTGGGCTTTAGCCAAATCTGACCCGCAGACGCCGAGCTGCTCTCGTCATGGTCATCAAGGGGCAGCAGACGGCAATAATCTTAAAAATACGGCCTGTTTTCTGTAGTGTCACTTAAAGGACGCCAACGCACAGACAAGTCATGTGACCTTCATTTCTGCAGCGCTTTATGCAAGTGCAGAGAGAAACAGACACAAATGATCAGGTGTGGAGATCAGATACGCTGTCTGCACATGTTCCCCTCAGCTGATGGAGTATTGCGTCTCCTGCTCTCGCCGTGTGTAATTAGGGTCAGTAGATCTGCAAGACACTGACACCTGAAGCTGCTTTAAGGTTGGTTGTATTCGTGCTGTAAGACTAATGCTGGCCAGAGTTTCATTTGGACTTTTTGTAAATGAACTGACATGTTCATAATAAATCTGACTCTACTTCTGGCGATGTGTATGAAGCTGTGAATGAATGACTTTCTGCTTCATCATCTACTTCAGTTCGGGTTTAGTGTTCTGTGCTGAAGCTGAAGGTCTTTGTGAGCGGCTGGTGTCAGATTGTTCTGTAAGCGTTGGATTAGTTTGGATCATTTTTATGATCAGCTTGATGTTAGTGTTTAAAGCCTGTAAAGGTGTGCGTCAGTATGCGAAACTCTTTGCTATACTTTCTGAGTCTGTTAACAAAAATGTGAAGAGAGACAGAAAAAGAGCAATCTGCAGAGCTTTGAGGAGCTGCGGCGCTGGATGGTAAATCCCACAGAACAGCAGACGCTCCTGCAGATCCACAGCATGACAAATGAGCTCCGTCTCTGCGTTTCGCCCGCTCTCAGCTATATATCATGATCAGCGTAAACGGCCTCATAATGCCACAGCCAAGTTTGGGCTTACAGAAAGAGATTCTGCTTTTAGTGATGGTGAAATCTCAGACTATGGTTTGTGTCGTTGATCTCATACTGTTAGTCTGTGTCATTTCCTCTTGACATCATTTGCCTTAAACACACACTGTGTTCATACAGACAGAGTAATCATTCTGACAGAGTAATCATCTGTTTATGTTAATGAGCACATCGCCTGTGTGAGCTGCTGTACAGTCCGCATCACTGGGTCAGTGTCCAGAGGAATGACTGATGATGGATCAGTAAATGACCACAGATCTGATCACACAAGAGTGATGGAACAACTGAAAGACGAGTGTGGTTCTGTCTAGAGTCAAAAACACCGCCGCCTCAGGAGGATCTCCACTTTTCTCTCTCTGACACGGTTTGAGTTTGAGACCAAGAGAAGCGAGAGCTGCGATTAATATGGAGGATTCACACTGTGAGACGCCACAAACTCTTTATGAGGCAGAACAGAGAGAAGTCTTCCTCCCACAGCTTTCTCAGGAAAGTAAACATCGTAAATATTTGTAAGTCTTCATAGAAATGAGTTTGTCCTTGAAGCCATTCTTTGAGTCTTGAATTATTTACAGTGCGTCATCTCAGTTTTTACAGATCTCTGAGACGCCTCGAGGGACCTTCAGAAGAACAGTGCTTTCTCCTGCTGTCAGAGACTTCATTCAGGATGAACATCTTCGATATACATATCACAGCATCACAGGGGCTGCCGCTCAAGGGCCGATTGCTGCGTTTGTCACCGCTGCTCCTAAACTCGCGTGCTGTAGTGTTTTCAGTAGTTTACACTGTAAAGATCTCTGACTCAAAAGCTGAAGCTCTCTGTATATTTACACTGACCTAAAATGAGGAATTATTGGTCAGTCTGAACTGTAAAGGGTTTACATTAATGTGTGCATGAGAGCAGAACAGCGTGTCTTTGTAAATGAGCCAGGCCCTGTATTTTCTGCTATTATTCCTCATCACAGAGAGCTGCATCTGTCATCAATGCTGCATCTGATATTACTTTACATATGGAGTTTCATCATTTGCTCTTCAGTGTTTGGACTCTTAGCAGTGAAGATTAAACCACACTGAACTGAACTTCAGCTCTGAACACTGAACTGTACTGTTTCAACTCACTATGATCTTCTATGTGAAGCTGCTTTGACACAGTCGACATTGTAAAATTGTCATGTACATTGTCGCCTGTGGTCCTCCGCTGCTCATGCATTTGTGCTTGTATGTCTGACACTCATATAACCCAGAGCAGGCGCCTCTCGAG
Source organism: Danio rerio (assembly GCF_049306965.1). Lineage (NCBI taxonomy): Eukaryota > Metazoa > Chordata > Actinopteri > Cypriniformes > Danionidae > Danio > Danio rerio. The sequence goes on along the minus strand of NC_133190.1, from coordinate 51,966,234 downwards.
TTTGTTCGTGTTGGGTTGAGTTAATTGTACACTGTAAACGATTTCTTGTTAAATTAACAGTAAGTTACTGGCAACAATTATCCAGTAGCTGCTGTATTTCATAAAACAGTAACATTACTGTAATACTAATTACATTAGTATTACATTTACTGTAAAATGTAATACATCATTTTACTGTTGTTGATTTTTACTGTAACACTAATTACAGTAGTGGTGCACATACTGCAAAACTGAAAACAGTATTTTATTGTACATTTTTACCATGAAGAACTACGGTATTTTAACGTTACTTTCATTATTACTGTATAGTATTTTACAGTTATTAAATGTTATTTTATTATATTTAATAGTGCTACTTTATAATGGGTAAAAAATTTTCAAAAATTGCACAAGTGTTATTTTAACTGTTCAAGACGTACAAGAAAAATAAAGAAACTGAAACTTTAACTTCACAATAAAGGTTTATTGTGTAAACCATGCTAAAACAGTAGCAATAATTCAATATAACAGAGCAACAGAACACTAATAAACAATTGATCATTAAAACCAGTCAACAATTAATGCATCAAAAATTATTACAATTTTAAAAACAGGTGAAAATACTGCTACAAGACAGGAAATGATGAAGGCCAAATGATGTGGAAAGGGACAGTGAAAAAGGGCAGCAGCATGATGATGATCCTGCAAAAATGACAAGCGAAATCAATCACTGAAGTAAAAACTAATCATCCCTCAAACCATTTAATTCATTCAGAAACGAAACACTGCACTGCAGTTTATATATATATATATATATATATATATATATATATATATATATATATATATATATATATATATATATATACATATACATATATATATATATATATATACATATACATATATATATATATATATATATATATATATATATACATATATATATACATATATATATATATATATATATATATATAAAACAGTTTTTTAATTGTTTTTGTTGGTGAAATACAGTTTGTTGTCAATTCACAATTACACTAACGTTAATGGGGAAAAGATCAGCGGGCATTGTTCTTGAAGATCGCTAGTCAGGTGTCCACACAGGTGTGTAAAAAATAAAGTCTCATCTTAACTTAATGTCCGACTCTGTATAGCTCAAATATCTGATTCTATGATCACACAACTAGTGCTTCCACGGATTTAAGAGGGGTGAACACAGTTCATTCTCACTTTAAGACGCTACATATTTAAAATTAAATAAATAAAATAATGTAATTTAACGTGACTAATGTTAATTAAATACTTTTAGGCTTTTAACATGTATAAATCCACTTCTAACTTACAGAAAAGATTGCGTTAGAGAACATGAAAGCTGTGGGTGATTTTTTTTAAATAATGCTAATGATAAGTTACTGGTATTTGGTTTGCATAAAACAAAGTAATCACTAAGCATTCATTTTTGGCAAAATCTGCAGAGAGGCTCAGCGACACGAGGAAATGTGTTAAAGTTGAGTAGAGAACTAAAGAGCAGTCTAGCCTACTTCATGAAATATTTGTGGTAATATTCTGCTGTCAATTCGTATTACGGTATTTCAATATGCAGCAGTGATGGCATGTCAGCGAGACAAATAAACATTTTATCGAGTCATTTCATACAATTTATTTATTAATTTATTTTTTATACGAACACATCTCCAGTGACATTTCCTCAAACTAAATCATCATAACGTTACTGTGCAAAGCATCAGTAAAATGTTGAGAATAATTTAAATACTTAATTTTTTAAAACAGTCACTGCTGATTACAAACTAACATTAAAGCTAAGCTTACAGAAATCCTGTATGCATGACAATATAAAGATGTATTACTCACTGATGTCGAAGCACTTCCAGGTCATCAGAGATGTAGACAGGACAGAATATGTGCTATCAAATGAGCTCTTGTGCAGCCTTTGTTGGACATCCATGTAGTATGTTCACCCACACTGTAAGAAACAAAAACAGAAACAATTTATTAAAACGTGAGGGATAGTAAACATGTTTGGTCTACAGAGAGAAGAAAATGTTTACTTTAAGCATTGATCCTAATGAATCTATTTCTGAACTACATTTAACCTTATCACGGAAACAGCATTTTTGAGCTTTCAGACCAGGGGTGCTCAACCTTGTTTGCTTTAAATTAGAATTAAAACAATAAATCTCTATGTCAAATAAAATACTTCAGATCTAAATAAAGTAGGTGATTTTACCTAAAGGTTCCTTCCCTCCAGTTAGTTTGGCTGCAAATCCCTCCACATCTGTGCTTTATTCGGTTCTTGTCTTAAGAGTAACTGGTGTCGCATTCCGGGTCCATCACAATTTGGGCTAGAAGGACAATATGACAAAAGACAAGACACATATAAATAAAAGTCTCAGAATAAAATATTTAAAGGAATAGTTTACTATTTTGCCACTATTTACTCCACGTGTTTTAAACTAGTTTGAATTTCTGTTAAACACTAAAGCAGATATTTTGAAGAATGTTAGTAACCAGTAACTATTGACATCCATATTTGAACCAAATTTCTTTAAAACATATGAGTTTGTGTTCAACGGAACAAAATAAATATATAACTATTTTGAAACAAGTGGAGGATGCCAAAGATGCTATTATTTTCATTTTTGGGTGAACTGTCCCTTCAATTCAAGTGTCAAGCAATAGTCATAAACACTGATGTGTCGCTTGAGGAAAACTAAATCAAGTACCTTCTGTGAACAAGCAGAATCATTATGCCATTGTATTCAGTGATTATCTTTTACATTTTCCCACTATAAAACGATAGCTTCAACATGCAATCCATGTTAAAACAAAAATGAATAGCATAAAATAACATATTGAACTAAACTTACAGTTTCCAGTTCCATACGCCCAGTAAAATTGCTAATAAACAAAGACTGGTGTTTTAACACCAGATTTTTTTATCTTAGGAACTGCTGGAAGAAGAAAAAGAGGTTTTACATGAAACTCCTCACAACAAATCTGTGAACAACTTGACATTTCAAAATCTAATCAAAATGAGGAAGACATCAACATTACCTTGAATAATCAAGTGAGGAGTGATTGGTAGCATCAGTTTTTTAACATCAATTACTGTAGCTGAAAAACAGATAAATATAATAAGAGTAAAATAAGACTTAACATTAATTAATCTAAAACTATGGTACAACGATACCAATCTGTATGGGGTTAAAATACATTTGTACACAAATCATTCACTGACCCTATCAATTTCTCTTAGAATAGGATATATATATATATATATATATATATATATATATATATATATATATATATATATATATATATATATATATATATATATATATATATATATATATATATATATATATATATATATAGTGATAATGACTTTGGCTTATATCTGTGTACTCAGAACGTGCACTCACCTCAGGTACACCTGAACACCAAAAATTAAATGTACAATTAATGACACACTATAAATCAAGCTCATTAACATTATTGAGAAATAGACAATAAATATGTATTTTGTTAATATTAACCTTAGTTTAAAATAATTCAACTGCATTTAATTTTCAGCTCCATTTAATAAAACAGTTAAGACTCATTTCATTATGAGTTTAGTTTAACTTAAATAACTAACTTACAGTTGAAAAATGTTACCATAATGATAGCTTAGTCAAAATGATTATGTGAAGACCAGAGCTTACCTTAACGGTAAACGTTTAACTTTTCATGGTGACTTCGCCTTCATTTCAGTGTTGTGCTGAAATAGAGAATTCATTAATGCAGTTAAGTTACAATAAGTTAAAGTTATGTTTTTTCAGGTAACTTAACGTATGGTCAAAAACTTACTCAAGCTAAACTCACTGTATCTAATACCTCGCAAACACTACAATGACCGCCTGGCGTCTGTTATTTCTTGTTTAAAATACCATTTGTTAACGGATAGCGTGACATAACATAAGAACCTACAACTAATGTCACTTGGTTAATTCTTTTAAATTACACACACAATACACAGAAATACATACAAAACAATCCTTTAACGGACAGAATTTGACTTTAAAACACTTACCGAGGATGAATTCGCTGGATGAAAGACGACAGGTGAATTTCAAATTAGGAGAGCCGTTGCCTGCATGTCGAGTCGTGTCCGTTCGGTTCTATAAATCGGCTCCTTAGTGAACAGTAAAGAATCGAATCCGCCTAAAATTGATTCCTTTTTGTATATGATTCATTACTATTTCGTTATACTGCTTGGCCACACGCATTTATACACTAATTATACACTAATTGCATATTGCTGAATGTGCTTGTGAACACGTGTGATCAAATAGTTCCCGAGCAAACGGTTCAATTCGGTTCAATACGAGTCGCTCGAGTGCTGAACCGAACCAGTGCAAACGTGATATTGATTACAATATAGTAACATTGTTTTTTATTCACTTTACCAGCTAGATTATTACATATATCTGACCTTGACAATAAGAAATAAAGTTCGTTTGAAGTGTTTTGAGAATTAATATTTTTCTTGTTTTTCTCCCAGAATTCATTTCACATCAACAAGCAAATGGTAATGGCGGATGAGAAAGCCCAGCTAATATTATAAATATTGCGTTTAATATGTCACGAAATGAATTTTTAACAGTGTTTCATGCGAGAATGTAGTTCTTACAAACTCAAATCTGTGGTTTATTTATAGATATCATTTGTAAATTTTAAGCGTGCTTTGCCGATAGCGGAGATTCTGACCTCCAGGGTGTCCATCATCACTCATGTGTCCGGCGAAACGAGGTTATAATCGGCTAGACATGTGAGACTTGCCCCGGTCTTAGATGGCTCTATAATGAATGTGTTATGAAATTTAAATTTAGCCGTTTTTCATGCGGGAATGTAGTTGTTTTAAACTCAAGTCTGTGGTTTATTTATAGAGATGGTGCGTATTTTAAAATATTGTTTTGAAAATGCGGAGATCTGTGAACTCCATGGTGATGACGGGTGCCCTAACCTCATGAATCCGTCTAAAGCAGGCTGGTCATTTTGACATTTAAGCTGACTTTGGTTTCATGAATGAATTACTTTTGTTCCAGTTTACGTTTTGGTTAAGCACAAAGTTATGTTGATTAAAAATGATTTAATATTTTCATGTTAACCTTATAAAATTAAGGTGCAGTACACCCAAAAATGGAAAACCAGGGGACAGTTTTATGCACTGAACAGTCTGAAGAAACTGGTTAGTTTATTTTTCTTCACAAAATACTTTGTCAAAAAATAAAATAAACATAATAATAATAATATAAAGTGTGTGTAGAGTTTTTCATGGTCATTTGCAGTACTGTATTTAGATGCACAGTAACTGATTTTTTCCCAAAATTCATTGTAAAATCTGCAGTAGCATACTGTTAATCATGTTCACAGTATGGAAATGTTGAGAATACATTATCATGCTGTGAAAACAGCAATATATACAGTAACACACTGTGCACAGCTTATACAGTAAACAACTGTTGAGAAATGCAGTATAATACCGTGAAAACAACAGAAATCGTTTACAGTGTACATGTGGTTTCAGAAAGCGTTTAGAGCTGTGCGGTTTCACCTAATAGATCCCAGAACACCTCCTGAGGAGTCTGAGAGACCGGCTTCATATCCATCTTCAGTGCGTTTCAGAGAGTGCTTACACATGCCCATATCATGACCGAATCACCATATGATGAGGAAACACACACGCGTGACCAGCTGTAAACAGCACAACATGATGATCTCCTGCCGGATGGCTGAACTGTAGTTAACGGAGACGCTTCAGTAATGTGAGTGTCAGCAGCAGTGTGAACATGAGCTGATGCTCAATACTCTGTTTATTTTCTGCTCTATATTTACCACACACACTCCTCCATGAGCTGTAGACGCGCACACACACACCCTGTCTTCTAGAGAGAGTTCATTAACACATGTGTAAGTCATTTCTCTCTGTTCTTTTAAATGAAAATCCGCATCACAGATATGCTTAATGTTTAGCTGCAGGAATGCTGTTTTAGCGGACTGGAGGAGGTATAATGGAGGGTCGTGTGTGTGTGTTGGAGAGAATGGGAGTGTGTTTGAGTGTGTGTGTGAGGACAGGCAGAGCTGTACGTGTCTTTCATCATTAATGAGCTTCAGCTCCTCGTTAGATGGCAGTAAAGCGCAGAGAAACAGCAGCAGCTCTGCAGCATCCGAACACGAGCCACTGTCTTTACCGAACCGAACCAAAGCACAAAACACACACACTCGCGCGCGCGCACTTCCTCATACACACACACACACGCGCGCGCACGCACGCAGGCGCACGGGGCAGATCTGCCGAGCGGAATCAGACGAAATGAGCTGCTTGTGGATACACTCGGTCTTCATCCCGGGGTTCTTCCTCCTCTTCGGGTTTGAAGGTAAGCTTCTGCTTTACTGCTGCTCTGTGTGTGTGTGTGTGTGTGTGTGTGTGTGTGTGTGTGTGTGTGTGTGTGTGTGTGTGTGTGTGTGTGTGTGTGTGTGTGTGTGTGTGTGTGTGTGTGTGTGTGTGTGTGTGTGTACGCGCGCGCCGATGGCGGAATAAACAGAGCTCTGATAAGTTCCTCCTCTGCGCGCTGCTGATGGACGTTTCTCTCAGTTTATTGTGTATTTCTCTGCTTTCTCCGGCGTCTGCATTGCTGGACTCAGTTACTGTGAATATTCTGTGGAGATGTATGTGTGTGGGGGGGAGGAGGTGTGTGTGTGTGTGTGTGTGTGTGTGTGTGTGTGTGTGTTTTGGCCTGATGTAAGCCATGTTTCGCCGATGATTAGCCGCTTCAGCTGATGTTGTTGATTGTAGGGCCGCTTTATAGAGTGATGCAGAGCTGCACCTGATGTGTCCTTGCAGGACCTTTAACCTCTTTCTCTCTCACACACACACACACACACACACACACACACACATGCATGCACAGTGAAGCTCTCACACAGGTCCTGTTGCTGACAGGCCTCACAGCTCTGTGCTAATGTTTCTTTATTTAAGGGAAAGCAGGGGAATGTGCGGTGTGTGTTGGTGGTTTGTGCGCAGTGAGATGCCGGGCAGTAACTCTGGGTTTTTCTTTCTAATGTTATTGATGATGTTGCTTATGTCCATTAGTGCTATTGATTTGCTCTCAGGATAAAGAGGGCGCTCATTAGGATGCACAGAAACTCTGGAACCCAAAGACACTCAATTATCTCTCATTTAAATCACAGCAAGCCTTTACAATGACATTACGATAGTTATCCTTCTGCGAAGCCACCGGTACTGATTAAAGCTGGAAAATCAGTTTATTATTGTTAGCAGTAATCAGGTGACTGCCCGTTAGATGGTTTTGTATGATGTTTGCATGTGTCGATTCAAAGCATTTATTGTCATACGCGCATCAAGGAACCAGTTCCCTCTACAATGAAACTCACACTTGGCTGTTCACACACTGAATGTCACGTAAGATTTAGGGTGTCTGAATATAATTATTCAACCAAACACGCAGAGAAGAGCAGGCAAAATGAATCATAAGTATAAACTATGACATAAATCATTCAAACAGGTTTTCTATGTGTACTGTAAATGTTAAAAACTGTTCCAGCATAGCTGTCATAAGTTACTCATGAGTGATGGTCAGCGGTAACAGCAGGTACATGAGCAGTGACTGTCCTGATAAAACATGAATGGACTGAAGTGAAGCTCTCAGTCAAGTTTACAGTATTTTGTAATCTGGTTTCCACTTGATAATGAAAATGTTTATTACAAACTCTATTAATAACCCATTTGAAAAGGAGAGCAAGCGTCAGAGGTGTGTCTGATGTATTAAAATGGTTGTGTTTTCTACTTTTCTTTTTAAATACAGTTTGTTTGCTGTGCTGTGCTCCTCTCTCTCTCTCTCACGCTGCCTGATGAGGGCATTTACATTCAGACTAATACAACGATTAAAATCATACATGACTTCAGGCTTCCCTAAGTCACATCTGTGTGGATTGTGTCAAGAAATATTCCCTTGTTGATTCGATCAACTCGGTCTCTCAACATGTATAAATGTATAAATTGTTAACCTGTCTTGTGAACGACCGCGCTGATCTTAGTTTGAATTGAACACGAGCAGAGGCGAGCAGCTGTAGTGAAAGTGCCCGACCCCAATACACCAGCACCGGACGTTATTAAAACTCAGTCAGGCAGTGTAATACAGAGATACATCAGCATGCATCAAACAATCAGTAATTAAAAGGGGAAATCTAGAATAAATGTGTATTTGTGTGTTAGTCACACATCTGACGCTTGTATCTGCAGCAGCTCCACGTCCACAGCATCAAACATAGGGTTAAATTAAGCTGTCCCGGCTCTGTGTTCAGTCCATTACTGCCACTGTATCTGTATAGATGAGGGAACGGAACCAACCCCGTGACGTCAGACACAGCAATATTCCAAGATGGCGGAACCCTTGTGCTAAAAACTCTAGTAAAACATGCCCTCCTCTTCAAATGGGTTACTAATCGAGTTTGTAGAAAATATTTTCATTAAAGTGGAAATCAACTTACAAAATAGCGTAAACATGACTCTGTGTGTGTGCGTGCGTGCATGCGTGTGTGTGTGTGTGTGTGTGTGTGTGTGTGTACACACCTCTGTGTGTAAGCAGGACTATCTGAAAGAATAGTTGTGCCACATTTGGGTCTCATAGTTTGGTCTGATTAAGCGTGATCATTAGACATGTGTGATGTACGGTGGGGAATTATGCACAGGTCATGTTCCTCTCAGTCTTCACTGATCAGCATCAGATCTCCCGTGCCTGTAATAAGTATACTGTGTGTTGGATGTACATGGCACTTGTTGTGCTTGTAGACTGGTCTTTTCTTTAGCTGTTCGAGATTCATCGCGCTCCACATTTCTCCATTGTGACTGCTGTATTTGAAGATCTCTAATCAATAATCAGAGATAATCCTGTTTAAGGTTGCTCTCACATTCACATGCAGACTGAGTTGGTCGTGTGGCTGCATTTGCATGCTGTTTAGTGCTGTAGTCATTATCCATTCTGCTCATGCAGGGTTTGCGTTTGATGGGTGCCGAAGAGAACAGGGGAGGAAATGAGTTCTGCTCTGTGAGCGACTGATTCCATTTGGCCGTCCATTTATTGACTTTCTGCAGCACTCCTGTAGAGGTTACACACCCACTGATGGACAGATGCGTACAGTACAGGGTTTGGTCAGTTGGTTTGGTCAGTTGTGTACAGTACAGGGTTTGGTCAGTTGTTTGGTGAGTTGTGTACAGTACAGGGTTTGGTCAGTTGTTTGGTCAGTTGTTTGGTCAGTTGTGTACAGTACAGGGTTTGGTCAGTTGGTTTGGTCAGTTGTGTACAGTACAGGGTTTGGTCAGTTGGTTTGGTCAGTTGTTTGGTGAGTTGTGTACAGTACAGGGTTTGGTCAGTTGTTTGGTCAGTTGGTTTGGTCAGTTGTGTACAGTACAGGGTTTGGTCAGTTGGTTTGGTCAGTTGTTTGGTGAGTTGTGTACAGTACAGGGTTTGGTCAGTTGTTTGGTCAGTTGTTTGGTCAGTTGTGTACAGTACAGGGTTTGGTCAGTTGGTTGGGTCAGTTGTTTGGTCAGTTGTGTACAGTACAGGGTTTGGTCAGTTGGTTGGGTCAGTTGTGTACAGTACAGGGTTTGGTCAGTTGGTTTGGTCAGTTGTGTACAGTACAGGGTTTGGTCAGTTGGTTGGGTCAGTTGTGTACAGTACAGGGTTTGGTCAGTTGGTTTGGTCAGTTGTGTACAGTACAGGGTTTGGTCAGTTGGTTTGGTCAGTTGTGTACAGTACAGGGTTTGGTCAGTTGGTTGGGTCAGTTGTTTGGTCAGTTGTGTACAGTACAGGGTTTGGTCAGTTGGTTGGGTCAGTTGTGTACAGTACAGGGTTTGGTCAGTTGGTTTGGTCAGTTGTGTACAGTACAGGGTTTGGTCAGTTGGTTGGGTCAGTTGTGTACAGTACAGGGTTTGGTCAGTTGGTTTGGTCAGTTGTGTACAGTACAGGGTTTGGTCAGTTGGTTTGGTCAGTTGTGTACAGTACAGGGTTTGGTCAGTTGGTTGGGTCAGTTGTGTACAGCTGTATTCTGGTTCTGGTGTCTGTCTGCATCTGTTTGTTGGAGGATAATAAATAATAAAGCCAGCTGTGTTTTGCTGCAGGCTGTAGCTCAACTCTTCAACAAAATCAGTATTTTATTGCCCATACATGTTCTGCTGTGATTGACTTTGTGTTAATGCTGATATCATTTTAAGAGGGACTGCATTCATTAATGAACAGAAACAGGGCTCTACATAAAGGCTAAATTTCAGTGTAATTATTATTTATTTTGGTTCTGGTGAATTGTGAAGCCATGTGCCAGTTTTCTGCAGACGTATGATGTGTGTAATGACTGATCAGTGTGTGTGTGTGTGTGTGTGTGTGTGTGTGTGTGTGTGTGTGTGTGTGTGTGTGTGTGTATGTGTGTGAGCGTGCTGTGTTTAATTGGAGCAGCAGCTCATCTGACAGCGGCGGCTAAAGCTCAAGCTGATTTCTGTCAGGAAAGCAGAAGCGTCTGGATGGTTTACAGATGACTGACTCCTCCAGCTCACAGGTCTTATATCTGTCACTGAATGAGTTTTGTTATGAACAGATAATGTGAATACTGAAGGAGATGATCATGTGGGAATCAGTAGGGAACTGTTAGCTTAGCATTAATGCATGTGCTCCCTATAATGTGTGTGTGTGTGTGTGTGTGTGTGTGTGTGTGTGTGTGTGTGTGTGTGTGTGTGTGTGTGTGTGTGTGTGTGTGTGTGTGTGCGTGTGTGTGTGTGCGTGTGTGTGTTTGTGAAATGAACATACACCAAGCATTTCAGATTTACAGTAAATGTTTAGTCAGGGGTGTGATTAGAAGACTTTAGAATAGAGAAGATGAGACAGTGCAGTTCTGAATGAGAAATAATGCAATAATCAATATGGCTGCTTAAGCAAAGAAATCCCGCCTTCTAGTAAAAGAGCCAATCATTGATGGCGACAGGCTGATGATTCTGCAGGGGGCGGGGCTCAGGCCAGACATGTGTCTTTACAGTGTCTGCCGCTGGTTCATCACACATCGGTCTGCGAAAAGAGCTGAATCTCACTGCACACCTGCCTTAAAGACATAAGAAATGAATCTAGATAAAGTCTGACATCTCTTTTAAATGAGCCAAGTGTGTCTGAAACGCGTCT
>NC_133190.1:51947500-51950000 GCF_049306965.1 Danio rerio | reverse complement strand
GTGCGATTCCCTCTGTTTATCTGTCAGTTATCGGTGCAGTTCCCTCTGTTTATCTGTCAGTTATTGGTGCGGTTCCCTCTGTTTAAATGTCAGTTATCGGTGCGGTTCTCTCTGTTTATATGTCAGTTATCGGTGCAGTTCCTTCTGTTTATATGTCAGTTATCGGTGCGGTTCCTTCTGTTTATATAACAGTTATCGGTGCGGTTCCCTCTGTTTATCTGTCAGTTATCTGTGCGGTTTCTTCTGTTTATATGTCAGTTATCGGTGCGGTTCCCTCTGTTTATCTGTCAGTTATCGGTGCGGTTCCCTCTGTTTATCTGTCAGTTATCGGTGCGGTTCCCTCTGTTTATCTGTCAGTTATCGGTGCGGTTCCCTCTGTTTATCTGTCAGTTATCGGTGTGGTTCCCTTTGTTTATATGTCAGTTATCGGTGCGGTTCCCTCTGTTTATCTGTCAGTTATCGGTGCGGTTCCTTCTGTTTATATGTCAGTTATCGGTGCAGTTCCCTCTGTTTATCTGTCAGTTATCGGTGCGGTTCCCTCTGTTTATATGTCAGTTATCAGTGCGGTTACCCCTGTTTATCTGTCAGTTATCGGTGCTGTTCCTTCTGTTTATATGTCAGTTATCGGTGCGGTTCCCTCTGTTTAAATGTCAGTTATCGGTGCGGTTCCCTCTGTTTATCTGTCAGTTATCGGTGCGGTTCCCTCTGTTTAAATGTCAGTTATCGTGTGGTTCCCTCTGTTTATCTGTCAGTTATCAGTGCGGTTTCCTCTGTTTATCTGTCAGTTATCGGTGCGGTTCCCTCTGTTTATCTGTCAGTTATCGGTGAGGTTCCCTCTGTTTATCTGTCAGTTATCGGTGCGGTTCCCTCTGTTTATCTGTCAGTTATCGGTGTGGTTCCCTCTGTTTATATGTCAGTTGTCGGTGCAGTTCTCTCTGTTTATATGTCAGTTATCGGTGCGGTTCCCTCTGTTTCTATGTCATTTATTGGTGTGGTTCCCTCTGTTTATCTGTCAGTTATCGGTGCGGTTTCCTCTGTTTATCTGTCAGTTATCGATGCGGTTCCCTCTGTTTATATGTCAGTTATCGGTGCGGTTCCCTCTGTTTATATGTCAGTTATCGGTGCGGTTCCCTCTGTTTCTATGTCATTTATTGGTGTGGTTCCCTCTGTTTATCTGTCAGTTATCGGTGCGGTTCCCTCTGTTTATCTGTCAGTTATCGGTGCGGTTCCCTCTGTTTATCTGTCAGTTATCGGTGCGGTTTCCTCTGTTTATCTGTCAGTTATCGGTGCGGTTCCCTCTGTTTATATGTCAGTTATCGGTGCGGTTCCCTCTGTTTCTATGTCATTTATTGGTGTGGTTCCCTCTGTTTATCTGTCAGTTATCGGTGCGGTTTCCTCTGTTTATCTGTCAGTTATCGATGCGGTTCCCTCTGTTTATATGTCAGTTATCGGTGCGGTTCCCTCTGTTTATATGTCAGTTATCGGTGCGGTTCCCTCTGTTTCTATGTCATTTATTGGTGTGGTTCCCTCTGTTTATCTGTCAGTTATCGGTGCGGTTCCCTCTGTTTATCTGTCAGTTATCGGTGCGGTTCCCTCTGTTTATCTGTCAGTTATCGGTGCGGTTTCCTTTGTTTATCTGTCAGTTATCGGTGCGGTTCCCTCTGTTTATATGTCAGTTATCGGTGCGGTTCCCTCTGTTTCTATGTCATTTATTGGTGTGGTTCCCTCTGTTTATCTGTCAGTTATCGGTGCGATTCCCTCTGTTTATCTGTCAGTTATCGGTGCGGTTCCCTCTGTTTATCTGTCAGTTATCGGTGCGGTTCCCTCTGTTTATATGTCAGTTATCGGTGCTGTTCCCTCTGTTTATCTGTCAGTTATCGGTGTGGTTCCCTCTGTTTATATGTCAGTTATCGGTGCGGTTTCCTCTGTTTATCTGTCAGTTATCGGTGCGGTTCCCTCTGTTTATATGTCAGTTATTGGTGCGGTTCCCTCTGTTTATCTGTCAGTTATCGGTGCGGTTCCCTCTGTTTATATTTTAGTTATCCCTCTGTTGACTAAATTTATTAGGAATGTAGTAGTTCCTCACCTGTCCTCTTACCTTGTGATCTCCAGTGTCTGCATCTCTCTCCTAGTGTGGTTTATCATGGTTCCCTATCTGGTTGTGTTCTGGTCTTCTGTGTCCCTGAATCATATATTGAAACTGTTATCAAAACCTCCAGCTGCTCAAGCTCTTTCGATATATACTTGAAACTTTCTGGCAGGTGTGTTGACGCAAATTGGAGCTAAACTCTGCAGGACAGCGGCTCTTCTGGACTGAGTTTGGATACCCCTGCTCTAGATTGTACAAATGTAAAAACCCAGCGCACATCAGTCCATTCTGCTTCAGTTTACGCTGGATCCTGGTCGCCTGTTCAGTTCAGTCCTTGTCATAGTTTTTAGTACCTGTATATGTGAAGTTTATTCCTGTGTTCTGCCCTCGGGAGTGTCTGTTGTCTAGGTC
>NC_133190.1:51927500-51942500 GCF_049306965.1 Danio rerio | reverse complement strand
GGAGTAGGTCCAGCAGAGGTAGTCAGTCTGAGGGGTAAGTCTCCGCAGGCAAGAACTGGCCCCAGTGTATTTTGCTATCTGGGTGGTTAGGCGTGTATCAGCAAACTAATAAAGCCCGAAAAAAGCCCTGACCTTAGCGAATAAACAGAGTTCCACCAGATCATGTATGTCAGAAACTGTAGTTTACTGCTGAACTCATTTTGTCATGGTAAAATAACACAGAAATCGAATAATAACACTTCAGTCTCCTGCTGAAGCTCAGACGCGCTGCTTTGAGAAACTGTCAATCACAGCTGTCAATCACGATGACACGCCCAGCATTAAATTACTGCTAAAAACAAACTGTTTACACAAATGAAGATCTGCACCTATTTCAGCACAATAACCAGTGCCTTAATCCACCAGAACCATCTTTCAGGACATTTTATTGCAAGTGTAATAAGTTTTTTATTTGGGCTCAAGTCTCCTTCATTAACACAGAGGAGGCGGGCTTTATGACTTGTACTGCAGCCAGCCCCCAGGGGGCGATCTAACGGCCGAGACCTTCACTCAAACACAGGCTTGCGGCACACTTGGTTAGCACCTGTCAGCTGTAACTGTGGGGTAAACTGGATCTATTGGAGCTCTTGTCAGCTGATTTCCTCTTCCGGGTTTATCTTCATCATCATCATCATCATCAGTGGCGGAGCGCTCGTCTGCCTGTTCAGTGATGACACGTCGGTTTCTCATTATTCATAGTGGATTTTTCTTATCCTATGAGAAGAGCTTGCTTCTGAATTATTCATGACAGCATGTGCTGTCCAATAACAGACTAATATGGAGAGACCACCGACCGCCTGGCTGTGAGACCGCGCACTACACACAGTGTTCAGCTGTTCATGAAGGCGCGTGTGTGTTTGTGTCATGATCCTCGGGGATTGTCACATATGTTAGTCTGTCATGCTGTCCGGGCTGATACACTAAAGCTAGTATATAAAGGACCAATAACAGATGCAGTAGGACACTACACTACACTACACTACAGTACACTACACTACAGTACACTACACAACATTATACTACAGTACACTACACTACAGTACACTACACTACATTATACTACAGTACAGTACACTATACTACAGTCCACTACAGTACACTACACTACACTACACTATACGACAGTACACTACACTACAGTACACTACACTACACTATACTACAGTACACTACAGTAGTCTACACTACAGTACACTACACTACAGTACACTACACTACACTATACGACAGTACACTACACTATACTACAGTACACTACACTACACTACACTATACTACAGTACACTACACTACACTACACTACAGTACACTATACTACACTATACTACAGTACACTACAGTACACTATACTACACTATACTACAGTACACTACAGTACACTATACTACAGTACACTACACTACACTATACTACAGTACACTACACTACACTATACTACAGTACACTACACTACACTATACTACAGTACACTACACTACACTATACTACAGTACACTACACTACAGTACACTATACTACACTATACTACAGTACACTACAGTACACTATACTACAGTACACTACAGTACACTATACTACAGTACACTACACTACACTATACTACAGTACACTACACTACACTATACTACAGTACACTACACTATACTACAGTACACTACACTACACTACACTACACTATACTACAGTACACTACACTATACTACAGTACACTACACTACAGTACACTATACTACACTATACTACAGTACACTACAGTACACTATACTACAGTACACTACACTACACTACAGTACACTACACTACACTATACTACAGTACACTACAGTACACTATACTACAGTACACTACACTATACTACAGTACACTACAGTACACTACACTATACTATACTACAGTACACTACACTACACTACACTACACTACAGTACACTACACTACAGTACACTACAGTACACTACACTACACTACAATACACTACAGTACACTACACTACAATACACTACACTACACTACAGTACACCACACTACAGTACACTACAGGACTGTTAATTCCTTTGCAATGTTACTCTGTAAACTACTTCTCACAATTTGTGACTCATTTTGTGAGTTGACTGACAACAATTGACTCTTGCCCACTCCTCCCTCTGCCCACTCCTCCCTCTGCCCACTCCTCCCTCTGCCCACTCCTTCTTCTGCCCACTCCTCCCTCTGCCCACTCCTCCTGCCCACTCCTCCCTCTGCCCACTCCTCCCTCTGCCCACTCCTCTCCCTGCCCACTCCTCCCTCTGCCCACTCCTCCCTCTGCCCACTCCTCCTCCTGCCCACTCCTCCTTCTGCCCACACGTCCCCCTGCCCACTCCTTCCCCTGCCCGCTCCCCCTCCCCAGTCCTCCCCCTGCCCACTGCTTCCCCTCCCCAATCCTCTCCCTGCCCACTGCTTCCCCTCCCCAATCCTCTCCCTGCCCACTGCTTCCCCTCCCCAATCCTCTCCCTGCCCACTCCTCCCCCTGCCCACTCCTCTCCCTGCCCACTCCTCCCCCTGCCCACTCCTCCCCCTGCCCACTCCTCTCCCTGCCCACTCCTCCCCCTGCCCACTCCTCTCCCTTCCCACTCCTCCTTCTCCCCACTCCTCCCCCTGCCCACTCCTCTCCCTGCCCACTCCTCCTTCTCCCCACTCCTCCCCCTGCCCACTCCTCCCCCTGCCCACTCCTCCCCCTGCCCACTCCTCTCCCTGCCCACTCCTCCCCCTGCCCACTCCTCCTTCTGCCCACTCCTCCTTCTGCCCACTCCTCCTTCTGCCCAGCTTTAAACCCATCATGAGGCATTATTTGAAACATTGAGAGGTAGACTTGACCTGAAAGAGGCGGTTACATGACCCTTTGACCACTCTATTTTACTCTCTGCTTTACTCTACTCTACTCTGCTTTACTCTTCTATACTCTGCTTTACTCTACTTTACTCTGCTTTACTCTTCTATACTCTGCTTTACTCTACTCTACTTTACTCTGCTTTACTCTGCTTAACTCTGTGCTTTACTCTTCTATACTCTGTTTTACTCTGTGCTTTACTCTGCTTCCCTCTTCTATACTCTGCTTTACTCTACTTTACTCTGCTTTACTCTGCTTAACTCTGTGCTTTACTCTTCTATACTCTGCTTTACTCTACTTTACTCTGCTTTACTCTTCTATACTCTGCTTCCCTCTTCTATACTCTGCTTTACTCTGCTTTACTCTGTTTTACTCTGTGCTTTACTCTGCTTCCCTCTTCTATACTCTGCTTTACTCTGCTTTACTCTGTTTTACCTCTGTAATGTGGATGTTCCGCTGCTGATGACCTGATTCCGCTCCTGAAATAGACTCTGTTTCCTCCTGAGCGTTGAGTAAAATAAAACATCTTACCCTTGAAGTCTCCAGACCACCCATACATACCTGTCTCTCGCCCTCACCCACCCACACCCACACACGCACGCACACACACACTCGCGCGCACACACACACACTCGCGCGCGCGCACACACACACACACACACACACACACACACACACACACACACACACACACACAGGATTTAGTCTTCCTGCTTCTCAAGTGTGAACTGAGCTGGCCACCACAGTCACAATGGAGGAGTACAGGTGTGTGTGTGTGTGTGTGTGTGTGTGTGTGTGTGTGTGTGTGTGTGTGTGTGTGTGTGTAATTGATTAAACGCAGTGATGTCTGCTGTGTGTGTTTCATCTCTGTAGACAGAATAAATGTGTGTGTCCTCTTTCTGTGCTGTGGATATAGGACAGGACAGCGCTGGGCTTTAGGAGAACACCTGACATACACACACCTGACACACACACACACACCTGACACACACACACACACACACACATACATACACACACACACACACACACACACACCTGTACTCCTCCATTGTGACTGTGGTGGTCAGCTCAGTTCACACTTGAGAAGCAGGAAGACTAAATCCTGTGTGTGTACGTGCTTGCGTGCGTGTGTGTGTGTGTGCGTGTGTGCGTGTGTGCGCGTGTGCACGTGTGAGCGTGTGTGCGTGTGTGCGCATGTGTGCGCGTGTGTGCGCGTTTGAATGTGTGTGTGTGTGTGTGTGTTCTACAGTATCAGAGTGTCAGTAAGGCTCGTCTCCTCTAGTGATCTGCAGCTCGTCTGGTTTCTCTGCAGTTTCATCATCTGTGCTGCTTCTGTTCAGCGTTCAGCTGATGTGGAGGCACAGTGCATTGTGGGATTGTATAGTTCAGCTGATGTGGAGGCGCAGTGCATTGTGGGATTGTATAGTTCAGCTGATGTGGAGGCACAGTGCATTGTGGGATTGTATAGTTCAGCTGATGTGGAGGCGCAGTGCATTGTGGGATTGTATAGTTCAGCTGATGTGGAGGCACAGTGCATTGTGGGATTGTATAGTTCAGCTGATGTGGAGGCGCAGTGCATCATGGGATTGTATAGTTCAGCTGATGTGGAGGCACAGTGCATTGTGGGATTGTATAGTTCAGCAGATGTGGAGGCGCAGTGCATTGTGGGATTGTATAGTTCAGCTGATGTGGAGGCACAGTGCATTGTGGGATTGTATAGTTCAGCTGATGTGGAGGCACAGTGCATTGTGGGATTGTATAGTTCAGCTGATGTGGAGGCGCAGTGCATTGTGGGATTGTATAGTTCAGCTGATGTGGAGGCGCAGTGCATTGTGGGATTGTATAGTTCAGCTGATGTGGAGGCGCAGTGCATTGTGGGATTGTATAGTTCAGCTGATGTGGAGGCGCAGTGCATTGTGGGATTGTATAGTTCAGCTGATGTGGAGGCGCAGTGCATCATGGGATTGTATAGTTCAGCTGATGTGGAGGCGCAGTGCATTGTGGGATTGTGTAGTTCAGCTGATGTGGAGGCGCAGTGCATTGTGGGATTGTGTAGTTCAGCTGATGTAGAGGCGCAGTGCATTGTGGGATTGTATAGTTCAGCTGATGTGGAGGCGCAGTGCATTGTGGGATTGTGTAGTTCAGCTGATGTGGAGGCGCAGTGCATCATGGGATTGTATAGTTCAGCTGATGTGGAGGCGCAGTGCATTGTGGGATCTGGTCTGTGGTCTAACATTAATGGAGTCCATGAGGAGCGCTCTGTCTCCATCACGCAGCAGATCTGCAGTGTTTTCTGTGTGTCACTGCGCAGGGATGATGGAGTGTGTGTCAGACGCCGCCGTCATGTGAAATGAGCAGAACATCATGATCAGCGCCTGTACAATATTCCTCATTAATAGATGACTGAGCCTGCAGAGACGAGGAGAGACCACCACACCGACAGACATGATGATGCTCCATGATATATCTCTAAACCTGATGAGCTGTCTGAACTGTCTAAGCTAACTGAGTGTCTTAGAGATGTTCAAGACTGGATGACCAGCAGTTCCCTTCTCTTAAACTCAGACAGAGCAGAGTTATCATTATTGGGCTAAATCCTGCACACAGCAGATCTCACGACTCCCCCTGCAGTCAGAGGATACAGAGTTAGCGTTAGCGCTACTGTAGAAGATCTGGGTGTCATATGTATAGATATATTTATTCTTTAGACTACATTTGATCTATATTTTTAGATTATGTCTGAAGTATAACTGTATTTATTGTAAATTCTTTTTTAAAACTCTCCTTTTGTATTAGTAATATATGTTAGGCACATACGGTCTGAGGTAACGTGATTTCGACTCTCTATATGTCCTGTACATGAGGTGGAATTGACAATAAAGCTGACCTTGACTTGGACTTGGACAGCAGCTGAACATCAGGGGCTTCATGTACGAAGACTTGTGTGGAAATCTTACTAAAACATTGCGTACGCACAAAGCTGTAAATGTGCGTACGCAGAAAAAAGTTCAGATGTATGAAACACTGCGTACGCCGAATCTCACGCATAGTCTTTTGTACATCTGAATGAACGTGAAACTGAGCGCAACATGCACAACACAAGACCCCTCCCTGCCTCCTCCCCCGTATGAATATGCTAATGACTATGCTAATGGAAAAACCCAACGAAAAAGCAATGTCAAAAGCAAGCAAGAAGAGAAACTTTGAACAGAATGTGAACTGGAGGTGCTGCTTTCGGAGGTAGACCGGAGAAAAGCGGTGTTATTTGCAAGTTTGTCCTCCGGAATTAACAACAAAAGAAAAAAATAGAGTGGGAGAGTTTAGCTGATACGGTTAACACAGTTAAATCTGAACATCGCACTGAGTGCATTAACAAAAGAAATAGTGTGATTTATAACTAAAAAATGTTGCAGTACCCTTAGCAGTCTCAGTGTCGCACCTCAGAAGAAGCATATGATCATGTACTGACACGTTCGAGCATAAACTCGGCTCGAATCCAGCGTCTGATGAACTCTTTCTTTTTTTCCCCCGCTACATATCAGATTTTGCCCACTATTTATCAAGAGAAAGACAAGTAGGAATCATCAATAAGTTTGTGCATCATATTTTATATGCACATTTATTGAATGGAAATGTTTCTGATTCACGTATACAAATTCATCTTCAGATAGTGTCTTTATAGCACTGTGTGTGCAGTAGATTGCTCAGATTACATTGGGAAAACAGGCGACCGCTGCAAATTGTGCTTTAATGTTTAGCTGGTCAAATGTATGGTATGGAAATCTTACATACCTACTATATGAACCCGTCTCATACAGCTGCCATTGCAAGGCTCAGACACTTTGTAGAGTGTAATTTAACACAACTGCCTCTAGGAGTCGCCAATGGAAATAAAACAGACACGCACAAAAAATGTGCGTACGCCTGCCAGAAAGCTGCCGTGAACCTGCGCACATTCCCACGTTCAGTTCATTGTTAGTAAATCCAAACGTGAGCGATTCTGAGCGTGAGACCTGGCGTACGCAAAGTTTTTGTGCGTACGCAGCGTTGATACATGAGGCCCCAGATCTCTCATGTCACAGACATCGCCTTGCTTCACTGAGCAATACGGCTGAGGTATGCAGTAAGCTGTATCTCAGACTCAGTAGAGCTAGCTGATGCTTGTATGAGCTCTAGATGAGATGACTGTAATGCTCTGCTGGTCCAGCGTCCTCTATTAATAAGCTTCAGTCAGTGAAGCTGCAGTCGCCACAGTTGTCAGCAGCTCCTGCAGATATGTCCTCATCAGCCCAGAGTTCTCCTGCTGACAGCGGCTGCTGTTCGGTTCCGTGTTGATCGTCAAGTACTGATGCTTACCTTTACAGCTCTGCTCCAGCCCTGATCAAACACAGCTGATCCACTAAAGCAGGTGTACAAAAGCGTCACGATCAGCTTCATTAGTGGATCAGCTGTGTTTGATCAGGACTGGAGCAGAGCTGCGGCCCTCCAGGAGTCCAGTCTGAGACCTGTGGCCTACACTGTCCACCCTCCACACAGCTCCTGAACTGTGACTGTACTGTCAAACCAGAACTCATGTGAAGAGTGCTACACAAATACACTTCAATTGAATTGATCACACACAAACACGCGCACACACACACACACACACACAAACACACACACACACGCGCGCACACACACACACAGGTCGATGTATGTAAGTGCTTCGTGCTGTTATTGAGCTATAATGGACAACTGAACTGCAGCGTTTAATGAGCAAGAGGGCCTGCAGACACACACACACACACACACACACAACTCTCAGAAACACCAACACACACACAACTAAGCATTACACACACACTGCACAATCAGACACACTCATTCACACACACACCTACACACACACACCTCTCACTCTCACTCACACACACACGCACCACTCACACACACACACACGTAGCCGTGTAGAGTTTGTCCTGAAGTGCATGATGGGATGGCCACAGGGCAGAGGGACTGCTGTCACTCAGAGCGGCTCATGCATATTCATCAGCTGATTTGAATAACGTTGAGTTGGTAATTATGACGGCTGCTGCAGACGTGTCAGAGTGTCGAGCGCTACACACTCAGCTGTACACACAGTTCATCATCCTCTTCAGCTCTTTATTCACCAGCGCACGCTCAGAGCTGATCTGAGGACAGCAGGAACACACACACACACACACACCGCTCAGGAACTACCACAATATGATCAATACCATGATCACACACTCACACACACACACACACACACACACACACACACACACACACACAGTCACTCATGCACATCATCTTTATCTTTACAGAGGGAAATAAGTCTGAATGATTGTGTGTGTGTGTGTGTGTGTGTGTGTGTGTGTGTGTGTGTGTGTGTGTGTGTGTTGTGCGTTTATCTTTCGCCCACTGATTTAATTAGATCTGATTAGTGGAGAAAATGAGCGGCGTCCTGTTTATCAGCAGAGTAATTATGCAGAAAATAAACGAGGAAAGAGGAAGAATTAACAGAGGAGTTCACTATTCACAGCTACACACGGCACTGAGGGAATGAGGGAGTGTGTGTGTGTGTGTGTGAGAGTGAGTGAGCGAGTGAGCGAGTGAGCGAGTGAGCGAGTGAGTGTGTGTGTGTGTCTGCATAGAAATATAAGCAGGTCATCGGTGGACAGATGAAGCTTCCATCACTGATCCCCATGCTGATCAACATGATCGATACATACACACACACACACACACACAGGGTCCGGTTGAGTGCTGTGTGTGTGTGTGTGTGTGTTCTGCAGTCTCCTCTGCTGTATGAGGACTGAAGGTGAACTCATGACAGGATGAGCCGTGCAGCAGCAGAGTCGAGGCTTGATCAATCTCTGCACTAATGAACGCCAGCGCTGGGAGATCCTGCAATTAGCTCATTAAAGCGCAGGATCAGGACATAATCTGCAGTTATGATTGGCTAATGAGTTTCACTGTGGGACTGTTAGAAATAATCATAATAATATTAATAATGAGCGCGCTGATACAGGCCAATAACACACTCCGCTCCAGCCTCACACACACACACACACACCGCAGGGAGACTGAACTGCTCTCTCACCAGCGGCTGCTGAACGGGACGGCTCATCTGCTGTGTGTTCCTCTCCTAACCTGAGGAGATCCAGGAGGAAAACTATTGATGAGTGTGATCTGCTGTGTGTCTGTTATGAGTAGGGTTTGGTGCCATTATAGCACTGGTACCTTGGTAAAGGTATTAAATAGGTGTATGAATTTCAGTGCTTATTTCAGTGCTGCTGCAAAAATGTAAGAAGCATCAAAGGGGTGCATGAAACAAGGCACAGATAGGCGTTGTGTCACAGCATCACTAAACATTTCATTCTGAACAACTTTGAGAAATACGAACAGGCGATATCAGGCGTTTGTTATCGTCTCTAGGGAACAGACGAACGCAACGTAGTACAGGGCATTTAGCCTGCGCTGAACGACACTTCAGATCTACACGCGTGATCACATTTATCCAATTTGCTTAAACTAAGCTTTCTAAAGCGGATTTTACAAGCAAGTATTCTGACACAGCAACTGTCTTTACAAAAGTTGTGTGTAACGCCCGTTTCAGACCGCAAGTGACAGCAGTGCGTGAGCAGCACATATGCAGAGCAGAAGCAGCATGCAGGCGTTTGCCTTTCACACCAGCTGCGTCTGCAGCATGCAGCTCTCCGGCAGCTGCTGCAGAGATCAGTTTATCTCTATTTCACTGTTATAATAATATTTATATAGTATAGTTATAATGATATTTATACATGATCAAACTAGTGTTACTGTCTCCGCTTCAGTAATGTCCAGCGGCAGAGTAACAGCTCGTGCAGAGGATGAGACGGACAAAAGTAATCAATGCCTGCCCTTCTTTTACTTGTTTTCGTGCTCAGCAGCTTGAACAGCTCTCGGGTGGAATAACTTGAGTGAACATAAAATAAAGCCGAGTAAAACTGTATTTCCTCTGCTTCAGCTGCACAGCACACAGCGAGCTCACATCATCCAGCATGCGTGTGGAACTACACTACCCACTTCGCTTTGGACTACAACTCTGTTAAATAGCAAGTCTTAAAGCGACCGCTCCCCTCTCCTGCAACACTAGCCTGCAACTTAAGCAAAACTGATACTAAAATTGTTTTACATTTGGTTTTGTAGTTCGGGCCTAAATAAATGTTTGCTGCAGTTTTTAATTGTTTAAGTTCATTTGATTGACTATATATAAATCAGTTGACATTATTAACGCATTTATTGGGTAAAATTGCTACTTTTTACTGTCATTTAATGTGTTTTGGTCATTATAATGCAAACTTATTATGACTCCAGAATAATATTGTTTTAGGAAACACTGTAAACATTTTCAGAAACATTATTGTGAATGAATGGGAGGGCAAAATAAATCGGCTTCAACTGTAGGCCTGTTAAAGTGTACAAGTGCAGCAATGTGCCTTGATGCACCTGAATGTTAGAGATGTGTTCTCCCACACCAGTTACTTGTCCAATAAATAAACAACGAAGATTATTTTGAGTTTAAGTTATTTAGTTATCTTGTTTATGAAGACTGCAGAGTGATGCATGAGGTTTGGGGGGGGGGGGGGGGGTGTTCTCTCTTCTCTCTCCTGAAATCACATCACTGTGTCAGAGTGTGCACCTCCTCTCTGTAGGACGTCTCATCATTATCGGTGATTAGGCCCACCACCGTTGTGTCATCAGCAAATTTAATGATGAGGTTGGAGCTGTGTTGGGCTGTACAGTCATGTGTGTACAGGGAGTACAGGAGTGGGCTGAGAACACAGCCCTGTGGAGCACCAGTGTTGAGGATCCCATCTCAGTGTGGGCAGTGGCTTATAAATGCCTTCTTGTTCTTCTACACAAGCGCCTACTCAAACTTCATACATCAGAAATAAAAGATGATGTGGATCATTTACTGAGTCTCGTGAGCTCCAACAGCTCATAGTCTGCTCATAGACTGCTCATAGACTGCTCATAGACTGCTCATAGTCTGCTCATAGTCTGCTCATAGACTGCTCATAGTCTGCTCATAGACTGCTCATAGACTGCTCGTTTTCTCCTTGTAGACTTCCATTCATATACACCAGAATGCATCAGACCCAAAACTCAAGCTCGGGCGACCCGTTTCACAGTTCACTGCGCTAGAAAGTTCAAGCTTGGTGAACTCTGACCTGTAAAATCGCATCACATGATTGCTTGAGACCAGTCGAGGATCAAGACATGACTTTCCTGGACAGAAATGTAGAATATGGACCAATCGCTCGCTTTATTAATGTCTAATCATCTAGTTTAATCCTGCCCCGTGTCACAGTGGCGTAATACAGAATTACACATGCTCAAACTCTAGTGTGACCGCAGTCTGAGTCTGCTTCAACACTGTTCACTCATCCTCTGTTCAGCTCTACTGTTACTCCCTGCGTTTACAGTTAGTTTGTCCACATCACAGCACACAGTTCTCCATCTCAGACTGATGATATGTGTCCTCCGCGGGCTCGTTGTCTGTGTCATCACAGTGTTTATTATGCAGTTATACTCGTGTGAAGTACAGCAGTCTTTGTGTATAAAGTAAGCTGGACAGGAGAGCTCGCCTAACCCTGAGGGGCACCAACACCAGTTCATCCAGCATCACGCAGTGTATGGTTCACTGGAACACACTGCGAATGATTTTAGAAGGAAACTAACCACTTATTAATAAAGGATTACCCTGAAGCTTGAGCAGCTTATCCAGCAGTAGCCCTGGCTGAAGCACAGTAAATGCTGAAGTGAAGTGAGTGTGCAGGAGTCCAGTGTTTCTCAACTGGTGGCTTGCGGGAACATTTTCAGTGGGTCGCAGCGTGTGTGGGGAATAAAATAACAAACGTTCATTTTTTAACATATTTTGCTTATACCGGACTTTTATTTTGAAATGCGTGCGCGAGCCGTACCATTATTCTACCGTTAGAAATTCTATAGAAACAAATATGTCGAATCGCAAGTACGACCCCGAATATGTTAAGTATGGATTTACATATATTGACAACAAAAAAGGCTTAAAGCCTCAGTGTGTCATATGTAATGAGGTGCTCTCACAATAGAGCATGAAGCCTTCTAAATTAAAAAGACATTTAGAAACCAAACATCCAGGCTGCAAGGACAAACCTGTGGACTATTTTCAAAGACGACTCCAGGAGCTGAGGGCATCACAAAAGTGCCGAACATCTTCATGTTCAAAACAAGTGCGGCACTCGGCGCATCTTACTATGTGGCTCACCGTGTAGCAAAGGCCAAAAAAGCCCACACAACAGCAGAAGAGTTTCTCTTACCTGTGGCCATGGACATATAAGCTGAAGACCATACCACTGTCAAATGATACCATCTGTCGGCGCATTGAAGACATGTCTGATGACGTAAAACAGCAAACTGCAGCCCGTATACAGAAAAGTGCTTATTACGCCTTGCAGATGGATGAATCCACGGACATTGCAAATCACGCAACTTTACTTGTTTATGTGAGGTATGTATGGGAAGGGGACTTGGAGGAGCAATATCTCTGCTGCAGAGATCTCCCCACCACTACAACGGCAGAAGGTATTTTCAGTACAGTGGATTTGTATTTGGGATCATTGGGCCTGAGCTGGGAAAACTGTGTAAATCACAACTGTAGGCGCTGCTTCTATGACAGGAAAACACTCAGGGGTGGTGAAGAGAATTCTTAAAAGGGCGTCAAAATGCGACGTGGCATCACTGCTTTTTGCATCGAGAGGCATTAGCAGCAAAGAATATGGTACCAATGCTTGATGAGACATTAAAAGAAGTCGTCAAAGTAGTGCACTACATAAAAAGAAGTGCTAAAACCACCCGGTGTTTTAAAAATCTTTGCAAAGACCTGGGCTCTGAACACACACAGCTGTTGTATCACTCCGAAGTTCATTGGCTTTCAAGGGGGAAGATTTTGTCAAGGTTTTACGAACTTAAAACCGAAACCGCTGCCTTCCTTTCAGCAAATAACTCTCCTCATGCCGATCTCTTCAATGACGAAATCTGGCTCGCCCGAGTTGCTTATCTTGCTGATGTGTTCGAGCACCTCAACACACTGAATGTGTCAATGTAAGGGAGAGGGCACAGTGTTTCTGAACAGAGTGACAAAGTTGCTGCATTCAAAAAGAAGATTGAACTGTAGACAAAACACGTTTACAAACACAGACTAGACATGTTTCCCAACACCTGCAATGAAACACAACAGTTGGATACCGCAGGAAAAATTGTACTGAATAAAACCATCACAGAACATATCCGCAAACCGCAAGTCCGGTTTAATGACTACTTTCCCGAGAAACACGATGATGATCCGTGGATAAGCGATCCCTTTGGTATCGACGTGGAAAGCGTCACGTTGCCGAGCAACGAAGAAAATCAGCTGGTGGGGCTGTCATGTGATAAGACGCTGAAAAAGAAATTCAGAGAAGTGCGCCTCTCCCAGTTTTGGTGTCGTGAAGTGCTTCCTGAGTATCCGTCCCTTGCCACTCGTGCGATTAAATCCATCCTACTATTCAGCACAGCGTATTTGTGTGAAGGTTCAGTTACCAGCTCAGTTCATGGTAACAACCTTTCCTTACCCGAACCACTGTTTACAGTATTTGTCATTTTTACTTTGTAATATTTCTATAATTTGATCTGTTTTGTTAAATGACAGCAATAAAATATGGCTTATTTGTTAGTCTTGGTGATTTTCTTATGATGTATCTGTCACTACTTGTGTATGTTAACTAATAAATACAAATTAATTATAATTACTAAAATTATATTATAATTCCTAAAAATTTGGGTCGCGGCTTGATGTCCATGTAAAAATGTGAATCCCATGGCCAAACCAGTTGAGAACCCCTGCTCTAGAGAATAATAGTTCAACTCAGTTCAACTCACCTTTATTTGTGTTGCGCTTTTACAATGTCGACTGTGTCAAAGCAGCTTCACATAAAAGATCATAGTGAGTTGAAGCAGTGTAGTTCAGTGTTCAGAGCTGAAGTTCAGCTCAGTTCAGCTCAGCTCAGCTCAGTTCAGCTCAGTTCAGTTCAGTTCAGCTCAGTTCAGTTCAGTTCAGCTCAGTTCAGTTCAGCTCAGTTCAGTTCAGCTCAGTTCAGTTCAGTTCAGCTCAGCTCAGTTCATTTCAGCTCAGTTCAGTTCAGTTCAGCTCAGTTCATTTCAGCTCAGTTCAGTTCAGTTCAGCTCAGTTCAGCTCAGTTCAGTTCAGCTCAGTTCAGTTCAGCTCAGCTCAGTTCAGTTCAGCTCAGCTCAGTTCAGCTCAGCTCAGCTCAGCTCAGTTCAGCTCAGCTCAGCTCAGTTTAGCTCAGTTCAGCTCAGCTCAGCTCAGCTCAGTTCAGCTCAGCTCAGCTCAGCTCAGTTCAGCTCAGCTCAGCTCAGTTCAGCTCAGCTCAGCTCAGCTCAGTTTAGCTCAGTTCAGCTCAGCTCAGCTCAGCTCAGTTCAGCTCAGCTCAGTTCAGTTCATTTCAGCTCAGTTCAGTTCAGTTCAGTTCAGCTCAGTTCAGCTCAGCTCAGCTCAGCTCAGCTCAGTTCAGCTCAGTTCAGCTCAGCTCAGCTCAGCTCAGTTTAGCTCAGTTCAGCTCAGCTCAGCTCAGTTCAGCTCAGCTCAGCTCAGTTCAGTTCATTTCAGCTCAGTTCAGTTCAGTTCAGCTCAGTTCAGCTCAGTTCAGTTCAGCTCAGCTCAGCTCAGTTCAGCTCAGCTCAGCTCAGTTCAGTTCAGCTCAGCTCAGCTCAGCTCAGCTCAGTTTAGCTCAGTTCAGCTCAGCTCAGTTCAGTTCAGCTCAGTTCAGTTCATTTCAGCTCAGTTCAGTTCAGTTCAGCTCAGCTCAGCTCAGTTCAGCTCAGTTCAGTTCAGCTCAGTTCAGCTCAGTTCAGCTCAGCTCAGCTCAGCTCAGCTCAGTTCAGCTCAGCTCAGTTCAGCTCAGCTCAGCTCAGTTCAGTTCAGCTCAGCTCAGCTCAGCTCAGCTCAGTTCAGCTCAGTTCAGCTCAGCTCAGTTCAGTTCAGGGTGGTTTAATAATCACTA
>NC_133190.1:51912500-51917500 GCF_049306965.1 Danio rerio | reverse complement strand
AGCTCGCTGACGAGCACCTGCAGGTGTGCTGTGGGCGGAGCTATGGGTCTACAATTGGAACGGCCATCAGTCAACAACAGGCAAAGCTGCTGAGTACACAGTGGGAGGGGCTGCTGAGTCAACTGTGGGTGGAGCTACTGGGTAAACATTGGGCAGAGCTAGTAGGTGCGTTCGACTTGAACCATGGCTGTTTGCTGCATGACGATTGATCACATGACCTGATCAATCATTTATTTATTTATTTATGTATTTATTTATTTTATTTTTTTATCACAACAACAAAAGAGTTAGAGTACAGCTAGATATGAATAGTCTCTACAAACTAGAGTTTCATATTAACAATAGGGTAAATATTACTCAAGGAGCCTATAGCACAAGTATAATGAGGGAAATAAGAGGAAACGAGAGGACACATGGAAAATAAATATCAGTAAACAGACCCGTTCAACACAAAGCTATAAGCACTAATTCTAGATTACACATCACTCTGTAGGCTACTAGATGCTGACTGCTATATCAATACTGTTCCTGCTCTTGTTTGAATATGCTAAAAGGGTTTACATCTATTTAGATTAATGGATATTAAACTTTCCAATAAAAATAACACGAGGTTTATACGAAAACTTGCTCTATATATATATATAAACCCCAAGACCTGCTGTCTGTAGGCTACAAATGATTAAAGTTATTTAAAGAACACACCTAATGATTCTACAGTGGGCGGAGCTGATGTGTCAATCAGGGTAAAGTCTAGATCGGATATGCGGCCATCCGGAAGTGTAATATGCACATTAATAAAGCAGCATCTTTTTTTTGACACTGTATAACAATAATTAATATTTTTACAGCACTGTGAGGGGTTGGGTTTAGGGTTGGGGTGGGGGTAGACGTTAATAAAATACAACAAATGAGAAATTTAATAAATAACAGAAATAATTCACGTTAACTTCCGGCCGCAAACGCATCCGCTCTAGCAACAACTGTCAATCAACCTAACAACTGGTTAGGTAATTGATGTCTAGTGATGATGATGATGATATCTGTACACACTCTTACTGTGTGTGTTATTGACAGACACACTGTAGATGAAGCCTCGACTCTATAGTGTCCTCAGTCCCACAGACTCGGTGCTTCAGGAGAAGTGGATGAACTGGCCAGTAGTAAATCCAGCAGCTCTGATCTCCTCTGCAGTGCATTATGGGATGTGGAGTCATGTTATAAACCAGACGCATCGCCATGGAGATATAAATGTGGTGCATTTTGAAAAACTCCTGAAGGGTCAGCTGAAGTGTTTACACACACGTGTGCATGTAGCTTATGATGCTGAGCACACACACACACACAAACATTAACACTGGTCACACACACTTTTCCAGGAGAATCACCTCTTTAAGGATTTCAGCTCTTAGTTACGTAAAGATAGAGCAAGAAAAGACTAAACTATTGCCTGATGTATTGACACCCGGAGAGAGAAACACTCTGCTCTGCCCAAATAATGTTTTCACACTTAAATAACCCATGAGTAAACACTCAACACTACTTAACACGGTGAACAACCCTGTGTGTAAGTGACTCTGTGTGTAAGTGACTCTGTGTGTAAATGACTCTGTGTGTAAATGACTCTGTGTGTAAATGACTCTGTGTGTAAGTGACTCTGTGTGTAAATGACTCTGTGTGTAAGTGACTCTGTGTGTAAATGACTCTGTGTGTAAATGACTCTGTGTGTAAATGACTCTGTGTGTAAATGACTCTGTGTGTAAATGACTCTGTGTGTAAATGACTCTGTGTGTAAGTGACTCTGTGTGTAAATGACTCTGTGTGTAAGTGACTCTGTGTGTAAATGACTCTGTGTGTAAATGACTCTGTGTGTAAATGACTCTGTGTGTAAATGACTCTGTGTGTAAATGACTCTGTGTGTAAGTGACTCTGTGTGTAAATGACTCTGTGTGTAAATGACTCTGTGTGTAAATGACTCTGTGTGTAAATGACTCTGTGTGTAAGTGACTCTGTGTGTAAATGACTCTGTGTGTAAATGACTCTGTGTGTAAGTGACTCTGTGTGTAAGTGACTCTGTGTGTAAATGACTCTGTGTGTAAATGACTCTGTGTGTAAATGACTCTGTGTGTAAATGACTCTGTGTGTAAATGACTCTGTGTGTAAATGACTCTGTGTGTAAATGACTCTGTGTGTAAGTGACTCTGTGTGTAAATGACTCTGTGTGTAAGTGACTCTGTGTGTAAGTGACTCTGTGTGTAAATGACTCTGTGTGTAAATGACTCTGTGTGTAAATGACTCTGTGTGTAAGTGACTCTGTGTGTAAGTGACTCTGTGTGTAAATGACTCTGTGTGTAAGTGACTCTGTGTGTAAATGACTCTGTGTGTAAATGACTCTGTGTGTAAATGACTCTGTGTGTAAATGACTCTGTGTGTAAGTGACTCTGTGTGTAAATGACTCTGTGTGTAAGTGACTCTGTGTGTAAGTGACTCTGTGTGTAAATGACTCTGTGTGTAAATGACTCTGTGTGTAAATGACTCTGTGTGTAAATGACTCTGTGTGTAAATGACTCTGTGTGTAAACGGATGGACTCCTGTGATCTGCTTGATGCTTGGTGGAGGAATGTGAAGTAAACTCAGTGTCTGTGTGTGTGGACAGAGTATCAGTCACAGCCCCAAACTCTACCCGAGTCGAGCGTGGTGAGCGCGGGCCTGATGGTGGAGGATCCCGCTGTGGAGCTCGAGAATGACCGTCTGCTCTGCTGTGATTGAGTGAACTCTGACACGACAGCAGTGCACCGCATCACGGAAATGACACGCATGAACTGGTCAAGCAGTGTCTGTGTGCTTCATCAGTGGCTTTCCCACAGTACAGTGATGATGAGCAGACGCGTCAGCTGAGTTCAGTCCAGCCACCAGCAAACACAGCAGCTGATCCCGCTGTGCTTATCTGAGATACAGCAGAGCTGATCACACATCTACTCTACATATCAAGTTAATGATATATAAGTTAAAGAGATCAGACCTGCTCACACATGCTGACTATATTCCAACACACTGTGAAAACAGATGACGTGAGCCTGAGTTCTGATTGCACTTCAGTGATGTGGCACAGATTGAGCTGGTCATGCTCGCCCTCACTTCCTCTGCCAGAGTTTGTCTTGAGGACGGGTGTCTTTACCCAGTTTGCTGCATCTGAGTGTGAAATCCTCATGTTCAGTGGCACAGCTGTTATTAGATATGAAGTGAAAACTGGACACTCGTATGGTGGAATGATGCGCACTGCTGGAGTTTTCAGAGAAGGCTGCAACTCTTGTGTTGGTGTTAGCGCAGCGCAGCTCGAGCGATGACCACATCACTGTTGACTTCTGTATTGAACTGCCTCAGCTGAGCTGACAGCAAACACTGACCGCTTAATCAATCATACTCATGCATTCATTCATTCATTCATTTTCTTTTTGGCTTAGTCTCTTTACTAATTAGGGGTCGCCACAGTGGAATGAACTGCCAACTAATTCCAGCATATGGTTTACACAAGGGATGCCCTTTCAGCTGCAACCCAGTACACCCATACATACTCATTCACACACACACACACACACACACACACACACACACACTCATACACTTCGGTTAATTTAGTTGATCAGTTCCCCTATAGCGCATGTGTTTGGACTGAAACCGGAGCACCCGGAGGAAACCCATGCCAACACGGGGAGAACATCCAAACTCCAGACAGAAACACCAACTGACCCAGCCGAGACTCAAACCAGAGACCTTCTTGCAGTGAAGCGGTCATGCTACCCACTGCACCACCGTGCCGCCGGAATCATATTCTGAAAGAAAGTGTGTATGGTGTAGTATTGATGTAGCATTGGCATCGGGATATATGTAGTTTAGGTGTCGTATTGAGGTCAGAATGTTGGTATGGTGCAACACCAGCATGCAGAAGTGTTGGAGTAACCCTGTAGTAAAGCTGACCTGGGCTCAGTGTCTCCCCCTGCTGGAGGATGGCAGTAAGAACAGCTCCTGCTGATGGAGTTATAGAGCCAAACTGATGTGATGATCCGTCCATCAACTGTGTGTGTGTGTGTGTGTGTGTGTGTGTGTGTGTGTGTGTGTGTGTGTGTGTGTGTGTGTGTGCTTCATCTCTTCATCATGTGTGCTTCATTTAGAGCATCAGCAGCGCCTTTATAAAGAAACTGGATGAATGAGGAGGGCTGAGGTGATTCTCTCATCTCTCCATCTCTCCCTCCGCCGCCGCCGCTGCTGATATCTAATATCGTGAGAGTGTTTCTGTCTCTGCTCAGTCAGAGTCGATATGGATCTGTCAGCCTCCATCAGTGTGACGTGAATCTCCTTCAGTTTGTCTGTAAATCTGGACTCTGAGAGAGAATCATCTCACCGGTGTGTGTGTGTGTGTGTGTGTGTGTGTGTGTGTGTGTGTGTGTGTCCGGCGCGCTTCAATCGCATTACAGCGCGTCTGATTATTAAAGCAAAATTAATGTCTGTGTGTGTGTGTGTGTGTGTGTGTGTGTGTGTGTGTGTATGTGTGTGTGTGTGTGTGTGTGTCAGAAGCAGCGGCGGCGACTCTTTGATGTTCAGCACAGAAACAGTCGCTGGAGATGAAAGCGGCGCTGGAGCCTGCGGCGCTCCGACACTCTGATGAGGAACAGCTCAGGATTACTTTCATATTCATCTGCTGACGCTCAGAGCAGAAACACTCGCGTTCACAGACAATAGACACACACACACACACACATCACACCTATACCTCATATATATACACACATGAACATGCAGCGCTTACATCTGTGTGTGTGGGTATGTGTGTATGTGTGTTGGGGGGGGCAGAGACAAAACCAGCTCTCCAAGCTTCAAACAACGGTTCCGCTGTACAGCAGAGTGTGTGTGTGTGTGTGTGTGTGTGTGTGTGTGTGTGTGTGTGTGTGTGTGTGTGTGTGTGTGTGTGTGTGTGTTTAATAGAGTCGCTCCGCTGATGAACA
>NC_133190.1:51892500-51895000 GCF_049306965.1 Danio rerio | reverse complement strand
AGCAGATCTGCCGAGAGTTCAGTATAATCTGCAGATTAATGTGTAATGATTTCAGGAGGATCATAACTGAAGACGATTGAGTTACTAATAATAATGACACCCTTTAAACGTTTAATGTTTATAATGCAAATACAACTAGATCAAATTATTTGGTAAACACAGCAAGTCTCAAGACTAAATTCATTAATAGTCTATTATTAAATCTCAGCAATATTAATAATTAATAAGCAGAATAAATATTACATTGCACACATTTACACAAGTGAACATAAAGACTCAGTGATGGGCTGAAAATCAGCAGATTTCTGCGCGTGCAGATCCTGTGTGTGCCCAGCAGCAGAGCTGTGTTGGAGATTTGCTTCTGTCTCATTATGTGGCTCAGAGGAGCATGTCAAGGTGAACAGGAGAGGCGCCAGAGTCCAGCCTTGTGGGACTCCACATGTCATGAGTGTCCACCTCGACCTATGGTCACCTATACACACTATACACACACACACACACACACACAGCACTGTACCAGTGCATTAACACACACACAATAACACACACACAATACACACACACAGCACTGTACCAGTGCATTAACACACACACAATAACACTCACACTATACACACACACAGCACTGTACCAGTGCATTAACACACACACAATAACACACACACAATACACACACACAGCACTGTACCAGTGCATTAACACACACCCAATAACACACACACAATACACACACACACAGCACTGTACCAGTGCATTAACACACACACAATAACACTCACACTATACACACACACAGCACTGAACCAGTGCATTAACACACACACAATAACACACACACAATACACACACACAGCACTGTACTAGTGCATTAGCACACACACAATAACACACACACTAAAACACACACACAATACACACACACAGTACTGTACTAGTGCATTAGCACACACACAATAACACACACACAATAACACACACACTATACACACACACAGCACTGTACCAGTGCATTAACACACACACAATAACACACACACACACACACACACACACACACACACACACACACACACACACACACACACACACACACACACACACAGTGTTTTTGGAGGGTGTGTGATTTTAGAGGGCTGATGGTCTTCTGGGTTTGGCCCGTTCTCTGCATGTTTCTGTAAATGTGTGTGTGTGTGTGTGTGTGTGTGTGTGTGTGTGTGTGTGTGTGTGTGTGTGTGTGTGTGTGTGTGTGTGTTATTGGTCTCCCTGTAGACTGTGGTTCTTGTGCAAAAAGCTCTTCTGCCAGATTTGAGGAGCACACAGTGTTTGGCCACACACACACACACACACACACACACACACACACACACACACACACACACACACAGAGAGAACTGCTGAAAGCCAGTTTTCACACACTGAGCGCTGAGAGCTGAAGTGTTCGCTGGTGTCAGATGCAGACGCTGACCTCAGATCTGTGCATGTTCTCTCTCTGCTTCCTGAACTCAATGAACACACCAGGACTGTGTGAGAGACGGCTCTCCTCAGCGGAATGATTGATGATTATTGATGATTATTGATGATTATTGACGATTATTGACGATTATTGATGATTATTTATGATTATTTATTATTATTGATGATTATTGATGATTATTGATGATGATTATTGATGATTATTGATGATTATTGACGATTATTGATGATTATTGATGATTATTTATTATTATTGATGATTATTGATGATTATTGATGATTATTGATGATTATTGATGATTATTGACGATTATTGATGATTATTGATGATTATTTATTATTATTGATGATTATTGATGATTATTGATGATTATTGATGATTATTGATGATTATTGATGATTATTTATGATTATTTATTATTATTGATGATTATTGATGATTATTGATGATGATTATTGATGATTATTGATGATTATTGATGATTATTGATGATTATTGATGATTATTGATTATTATTGATGATTATTGATGATTATTGATGATTATTGATGATTATTGACGATTATTGATGATTATTGATGATTATTTATTATTATTGATGATTATTGATGATTATTGATGATTATTTATTATTATTGATGATTATTGATGATTATTGATGATTATTGATGATTATTAATGGTTATTTTTGGTTATTGATGATGACTGATGATGAATAAAGCCAGCAGGGTTTGTGCTGCAGTGACGCTGGCCGGTGTGGAGTGTTTGTCGTGGCCCACAGCGCATGTCTTGCGTGTTCTCCTGCATTTCTCCTCCTGCTGCTGTGTCTTGGTTGCTGTGCAGTACCTCTCCTGAACACTAGCTGGCAGTAGGTGCTCATGTTCCTCAGTGTGTCGAGTTTCTTCGCTGGTGTTTTGTGTTTTCTGAACGCTTCCTTAATGTAGAAGTAGCTCAACCCAAAGAGCGCAGAATCACCAAGAGGCGACAGTCTAGTGCGATATGGGAAACAGTCACTAGATGTCGCTA
>NC_133190.1:51845000-51882500 GCF_049306965.1 Danio rerio | reverse complement strand
GCTTCAGTAATGCAGATGTGTAATAACGATCAGCTGCAGATATTAGCGACCTGATTATTGATTACTTTGATCATTAAACACAGCACACAGTCCTGCTGACGCCTGAATACTGAGCAGAGTGTGTGTGTGTGTGTCTGTGTGTGTGTGTCTGTGTCTGTGTGTGTGTGTGTTTGTCTGTGTCTGTGTGTGTGTGTGTGTGTGTGTGTGTGTGTGTGTGTGTGTGTGTGTGTGTGTGTGTCCGCGTGTGTGTGCGTGTGCGCCCGTGCGTGTGTGTGTGTGTCTGTGTGTGTGTGTGTGTGTGCGTGTGTGTGTGTGTGCGTGCGTATATGTGTGTGCATATGTATGAGCACACATGTGCGTGTGTGTAAGAAAAAGAGATAGTGTGTGTGTGCATGTATGTGTGTGTGTGAATCTGGGCCAGCGGTAATGAGTTTCCAGGGAGTGTGTGTCCACATGGCCACTGGTGTCGTTCTGGTTAAAATTTGATCTGTGTGACCGGAGACAAACATTAGCTCTGAAACACACACACACACACACACACACACACACACACACACAGCTTCAGGGCATATAGCTGTTCAGCTCAAAATCATTCAGATGTAGGTGAATGTTATTTGCACTGGGACGACACAATCTCCCACACACACACACACACACACACACACACACACACACACACTCGCTCACATTAGTTTTCTTGTGAACTGTGTGTGTGTGTGTGTGTGTGTGTGTGTGTGTGTTGTCCTGACAGTAGATCTGCTCTCGTGTTCAGACTCTAAGCTGATCCTCATGTCGTCTGTTCAGCGTCCCTCACAGAGCAGCAGAGCTCTGGACATACAGCACGACAGTGATTGACAGGAGGGCGGGACTTCAGGTGGTGTGGGTGTGGCTTTAACCTGTAGAGGAGAAGGAGCCTCAGTGCAGCATTGATCAGAGGTATTATTTCCTCTGAGTGCGCGCACACACACACACACACACACACACACACTGTAAGACTAGCGTGTTGTTCTGAGGTTCGTCAGTGTGTGTTAGTTTGACCTGCTGAAAACACTGAGATTCTCCTGTACTGAACACACACATCAGCTGTTCACTGATCACTGCTAAACACACTGCTAAAGCTAACTGAGCTGTACATGGAGATCTGCTCATCACATCTGCATAATTAATTAGATATGTAAATCTGCCCTATAGAGGAGGAGGAGGAGGAGCTCTGCGGCGCTTCATCTGCGCAGACATCACCTCACTATAGAGGACAGAGGAGCACACACACACTCACACACACATATAATGCTCAGATCAGTCACACACACACACACACACATACACACGTGCGTCACTGACGCCAGCGCACTGTGAAAACACACTCAGAGAAATTATAGCTGCGCTTTAGAGGACACACACTGAGACACACTGAATAAATGAAGGAGGATAAAGCAGCATCCTGAACCAGCCTGACCTGCAGAGAGAGAGTGTGTGTGTGTGTGTGTGCGTGTGTGTGTCTGCGTGTGTGTTTGTGCGTGCACGTGCGTGTGCGCGCGTGTGTGTGTGCGCGCACGCATGTTTGTGTGTGAGTGTGTGTGTGCATGTGAGTGCGTGTGTGTGTGTGCGTGTGCATGTGTGCGTGTGTGCGTGCGTGCGTGTGTGTGCGCGTGCATGCGTGTGTATGTGTATGTGTGTGCGTGTGTGTGTGTGTGAGTGTGTGTGTGTGTGAGTGTGTGTGCGTGCGTGCATGCGTGTGTGCGTGTGTGTGTGCGCGTGCATGCGTGTGTGTGTGTGTGTGCGTGTGTGAGTGTGTGCGTGCGTGCATGCGTGTGCGCGTGTGTGCGTGCGTGTGTGTGTGCGCGTGCATGCGTGTGTGTGTGTGTGTGCGCGTGCATGCGTGTGTGTGTGAGTGTGTGTGTGTGTGTGTGTGTGTGAGTGTGTGTGTGTGAGTGTGTTTGTGACAGATCAGGACACTGCTCTGTGTAATGACACATGTATTGCTGCAGGTGGTGTGTTAGGAGCACAGTGCTGACGTCCTCGTTTCTCCAGAAGCTTCTGAATCTTCCAGAATGAGTTTATTCAGGGAGCAACACTGTCCTCAGACTCCTGAGTGTTGGGTTTAGAGGGGCGTTGCGGTTATTAGGGCTGTACAAAATACAGTTTGTGCAGTGTAAAACAATGAAAACCTGTGGAATATCTCCTCGACATGAACAAGTGCGTCAACGGTGTATCAGCGGTGTGTCAGCGGTGTGTCAGCGGTGCGTCAGCGGTGTATCAGCGGTGTGTCAGCGGTGCGTCAGCGGTGCGTCAGCGGTGCGTCAGCGGTGCGTCAGTGGTGTGTCAGCGGTGTGTCAGCGGTGCGTCAGCGGTGTGTCAGCGGTGCGTCAGAACTGTATCAGCGGTGCGTCAGCGGTGTATCAGCGGTGTGTCAGCGGTGCATCAGTTGTATCAGCGGTGTGTCAGCGGTGTGTCAGCGGTGTGACAGCGGTGCATCAGTTGTATCAGCGGTGTGTCAGCGGTGCGTCAGCGGTGCGTCAGCGGTGCATCAGTTGTATCAGCGGTGTGTCAGCGGTGCATCAGTTGTATCAGCGGTGTGTCAGCGGTGCATCAGTTGTATCAGCGGTGTGTCAGCGGTGCGTCAGCGGTGCGTCAGCGGTGCGTCAGCGGTGTGTCAGCGGTGCGTCAGCGGTGCGTCAGCGGTGCGTCAGCGGTGCGTCAGCGGTGCGTCAGCGGTGCGTCAGCGGTGCGTCAGTGGTGTGTCAGCGGTGTGTCAGCGGTGTGTCAGCGGTGCGTCAGAAGTGTATCAGCGGTGCGTCAGCGGTGTATCAGCGGTGTGTCAGCGGTGCATCAGTTGTATCAGCGGTGTGTCAGCGGTGCGTCAGCGGTGTGTCAGCGGTGCGTCAGCGGTGCGTCAGCGGTGTATCAGTTGTGTATCAGCGGTGTGTCAGCTGTGCGTCAGCGGTGTATCAGCGATTTGTCAGCGGTGTATCAGCGATTTGTCAGCGGTGTATCAGCGGTGTGTCAGGGGTGTGTCAGCGGTGCGTCAGCGGTGTGTCAGCGGTGCGTCAGCGGTGCGTCAGCGGTGTATCAGTTGTGTATCAGCGGTGTGTCAGCTGTGCGTCAGCGGTGTATCAGCGATTTGTCAGCGGTGTATCAGCGATTTGTCAGCGGTGTATCAGCTGTGCGTCAGCGGTGTGTCAGGGGTGTATCAGTTGTGTGTCAGCGGTGTGTCAGCGGTGCGTCAGCGGTGCGTCAGCGGTGCGTCAGGGGTGTGTCAGGGGTGTATCAGCGGTGTGTCAGCGGTGTGTCAGCGGTGCGTCAGCTGTGTTAGGGGTGTATCAGTTGTGTGTCAGCGGTGTATCAGCGATTTGTCAGCGGTGTATCAGCGGTGCGTCAGCTGTGCGTCAGCGGTGTATCAGCGATTTGTCAGCGGTGTATCAGCGGTGCGTCAGCTGTGCGTCAGCGGTGCGTCAGCGGTGCGTCAGCGGTGTGTCAGCGGTGTGTCAGCGGTGTATCAGCGGTGTATCAGCGGTGTGTCAGCGGTGTATCAGCGGTGCGTCAGCTGTGCGTCAGCGGTGTATCAGCGATTTGTCAGCGGTGTATCAGCGGTGCGTCAGCTGTGCGTCAGCGGTGCGTCAGCGGTGTGTCAGCGGTGTGTCAGCGGTGTGTCAGCGGTGTATCAGCGGTGTATCAGCGGTGTGTCAGCGGTGTGTCAGCGGTGCGTCAGCGGTGTGTCAGCGGTGTGTCAGCGGTGCGTCAGCGGTGCGTCAGCGGTGCGTCAGCGGTGCGTCAGCGGTGCGTCAGCGGTGTGTCAGCGGTGCGTCAGCGGTGCGTCAGCGGTGCGTCAGCGGTGCGTCAGCGGTGCGTCAGCGGTGCGTCAGCGGTGCGTCAGTGGTGTGTCAGCGGTGTGTCAGCGGTGTGTCAGCGGTGTGTCAGCGGTGCGTCAGAAGTGTATCAGCGGTGCGTCAGCGGTGTATCAGCGGTGTGTCAGCGGTGCATCAGTTGTATCAGCGGTGTGTCAGCGGTGCATCAGTTGTATCAGCGGTGTGTCAGCGGTGCATCAGTTGTATCAGCGGTGCGTCAGCGGTGCGTCAGCGGTGTGTCAGGGGTGTGTCAGCGGTGCGTCAGCGGTGCGTCAGCGGTGCGTCAGCGGTGTATCAGTTGTGTATCAGCGGTGTGTCAGCGGTGCGTCAGCGGTGCGTCAGCGGTGCGTCAGGGGTGTGTCAGGGGTGTATCAGCGGTGTGTCAGCGGTGTGTCAGCGGTGCGTCAGCTGTGTTAGGGGTGTATCAGTTGTGTGTCAGCGGTGTATCAGCGATTTGTCAGCGGTGTATCAGCGGTGCGTCAGCTGTGCGTCAGCGGTGCGTCAGCGGTGTGTCAGCGGTGTGTCAGCGGTGTGTCAGCGGTGTATCAGCGGTGTATCAGCGGTGTGTCAGCGGTGTGTCAGCGGTGCGTCAGCGGTGTGTCAGCGGTGTGTCAGCGGTGTGTCAGCGGTGTATCAGCGGTGCGTCAGCGGTGCGTCAGCGGTGCGTCAGCGGTGCGTCAGCGGTGCGTCAGCGGTGTGTCAGCGGTGTGTCAGCGGTGCGTCAGCGGTGCGTCAGCGGTGCGTCAGCGGTGCGTCAGCGGTGCGTCAGCGGTGCGTCAGTGGTGTGTCAGCGGTGTGTCAGCGGTGTGTCAGCGGTGCGTCAGAAGTGTATCAGCGGTGCGTCAGCGGTGTATCAGCGGTGTGTCAGCGGTGCATCAGTTGTATCAGCGGTGTGTCAGCGGTGCGTCAGCGGTGTGTCAGGGGTGTGTCAGCGGTGCGTCAGCGGTGCGTCAGCGGTGCGTCAGCGGTGCGTCAGCGGTGTATCAGTTGTGTATCAGCGGTGTGTCAGCGGTGCGTCAGCGGTGCGTCAGCGGTGCGTCAGGGGTGTGTCAGGGGTGTATCAGCGGTGTGTCAGCGGTGTGTCAGCGGTGCGTCAGCTGTGTTAGGGGTGTATCAGTTGTGTGTCAGCGGTGTATCAGCGATTTGTCAGCGGTGTATCAGCGATTTGTCAGCGGTGTATCAGCGGTGCGTCAGCTGTGCGTCAGCGGTGTATCAGCGATTTGTCAGCGGTGTATCAGCGATTTGTCAGCGGTGTATCAGCTGTGCGTCAGCGGTGTGTCAGGGGTGTATCAGTTGTGTGTCAGCGGTGTGTCAGCGGTGCGTCAGCGGTGCGTCAGCGGTGCGTCAGGGGTGTGTCAGGGGTGTATCAGCGGTGTGTCAGCGGTGTGTCAGCGGTGCGTCAGCTGTGTTAGGGGTGTATCAGTTGTGTGTCAGCGGTGTATCAGCGATTTGTCAGCGGTGTATCAGCGGTGCGTCAGCTGTGTGTCAGCGGTGTATCAGCGATTTGTCAGCGGTGTATCAGCTGTGTGTCAGCGGTGTATCAGCGATTTGTCAGCGGTGTATCAGCTGTGCGTCAGCGGTGTGTCAGGGGTGTATCAGTTGTGTGTCAGCGGTGCGTCAGCGGTGTATCAGCGGTGTAACGGTCCAGTATAGGTGGAGACTCGTCCTCTAGAGATGATGGTGGTGTGTTCATCAGCTGGAGCTCCTCAGGCATCCGTCTGGGCCTCAGTCCTGTCTCCACGCCTCTGAATGGGCCGCCACTGCACTGTTACGCTGACGACACACACATTTATCTGCCAAATCTGGACAGTCAGCCTGATGGGCTGATGTTCAGGCACGGCTTGCACAACATCTCCTGTTCGAGTGAGAGTAAAGCAGAGATGAAGCCTCCAGTTCTGCTCCTCCTCATCCAGCACTGTGCTCAGGGTTATCAGGGTTTTTCATTTAAAGTAAAAAAAAACGGATCTCTCTCTGGTTTGAGTCTCGGCTGGGTCAGTTGGTGATTCTGTGTGGAGTTTGCATGTTCTCCCCGTGTTGGTGTGGGTTTCCTCCGGGTGCTCCGGTTTCCCCCACAGTCCAAACACATGCGCTATAGGGGAACTGATCAACTACACTGGCCGTAGTGTGTGTGTGTGTGTGTGTGTGTGTGTGTGTGTGTGTGTGTGTGTGTGTGTGTGTGTGTGTGTGTGTGTGTGTGTGTTTGTGTGTGTGTGTGTGTGTGTGTGTGTGTGTGTGTGTGTGTGTGTGTGTGTGTGTGTGTGTGTGTGTGTGTGTTTGTGTGTGTGTGTGTGTGTGTGTGTGTGTGTGTGTGTGTGCTCGTGTGTGTGTCCGTGTGTGTCAATGAATGTGTATGGGTGTTTCCCAGTACTGGGAAAACATATGTTGTGTAAAACATATGCTGGAATAGTTGACGGTTCATTCCACTGTGGTGACCCCTTATTAATAAAGGGACTAAGCTGAAGAAGAATGAATGAATAAATGCCATTGGTCAACGGATGGATAAATGGATAAAGTTCAGTGTGTGTGTGTGTGTGTGTGTGTGTGTGTGTGTGTGTGTTTGTGTGTTTTTGTGTGTGTCAATGTGTGCTTTTCCTCTTGCCCCTATTTTTCTGTCTCACACACACACACACACACACACAGAGAGAGAGACGTGTGCGCAGTAAGCGTGAAGCGTGTGTGTGTGTGCGTGTGTGTGTGTGTGTGTGTGTGTGGCGGCAGCAGGTTTTGTGCTAATCGATGCAGCCCTTCCTGTTTGATTACACACGGTCAGTGATTCTTCCTGCTCGCGGCTCCAGCCAATCACACGCTGAGCTGTGTCGGGTCATTATGCTGTTAACACACTCTGATTGGCCGAGGCCGCAGACCTCCAGCGATGTAATGAAGGCCTGCCAGATAAGTGTGTGTGTGTGTGTGTGTGTTTGTGTATGTGTGTGAGGGATATTAATGAGTCCAATGATCAGACGCGAACAGCAGCAGAAACCTCAGGCAGGTGTGTGTGTTTGTGTGTGTGTTTGTGTGTGTGTGTGTGTGTGTGTGTGTGTGTGTGTGTGTGTGTGTGTGTCTGTGTGTGTCTGTGTGTGTGTGTGTCTGTGTCTGTGTGTGTGTGTGTGTGTGTGTGTGTGTGTGTGTGTGTCTGTGTGTCTGTGTGTCTGTGTGTGTGTCTGTGTGTGTCTGTGTGTGTCTGTGTCTGTGTGTGTGTGTCTGTGTGTGTGTGTGTGTGTGTGTGTGTCTGTGTGTGTGTGTGTGTGTGTGTGTGTGTGTAAGTCAGTGAAGTACTGCTAATGAATAGTAAGCGCTGGGGAAGCAGCGTCTCCTCCTGAATGACTCCTGAAA
Organism: Danio rerio; assembly: GCF_049306965.1. NCBI lineage: Eukaryota > Metazoa > Chordata > Actinopteri > Cypriniformes > Danionidae > Danio > Danio rerio. Next base: position 51,875,322 of record NC_133190.1, on the reverse strand, counting down.
TTGACTTGAATAATTCTGCTGGTCTCTGCTGGAAACACACGTGATGCGGCTCATTCTTCTGACTGTCTTTGGTTTGATTAAAGCCGACGGTGTTTCTCTTAAGGGGGAAGATTATTAAAGAATATCTGCGGATCAGAGAGCAGCTGCCGGGACACTGGGATAAACAGAAAGTGTGTTTGTGTTATGTTAGCGCTCCTATGAGAAACACAGACTTCATTCCAGAAACAGAAACACAACACACACTCCTCCAGCCCAGAGTGATGACGATACATCTGCAAATATAATGGAGTTTAATGGGGAACAATGCTAGTGTGGCTCAGTGTGTATCCTCTCACTAAAGCAGTGTGTGTTCAGATGTAGAGACGCGGTGCTGTGCTCCAGATACAGCGAGAGTGTGAGAAACATTTAACAGCACATCTGCGACAAACTGATGATGAGTTTGCAGAAATAAGAGCGATCAGTGTCTACTCCAGCACAGCACACACACCTGAACAGGGGAACAGCAGAGGGCGCCGGAGAGCAGATATAGAGGACAGAGCTGGACATCAGCTGGGCTTCACTTTGTGTACTGTTACTTAGGTTTGTAGAGCATTGGTTGTGTTTGTTAGTGTGTTAGTTGGGTTTATAGAGTGTTTGTTGTGTTTGTTAGTGTGTTTGTTGGGTTTATAGAGTGTTAGTTGTGTTTGTTAGTGTGTTTGTTGGGTTTATAGAGTGTTAGTTGTGTTTGTTAGTGTGTTTGTTGGGTTTATAGAGTGTTAGTTGTGTTTGTTAGTGTGTTTGTTGGGTTTATAGAGTGTTAGTTGTGTTTGTTAGTGTGTTTGTTGGGTTTATAGAGTGTTTGTTGTGTTTGTTAGTGTGTTAGTTGGGTTTATAGAGTGTTTGTTGTGTTTGTTGGGTTTATAAAGTGTTTGTTGTGTTTGTTAGTGTGTTTGTTGGGTTTATAGAGTGTTAGTTGTGTTTGTTAGTGTGTTAGTTGGGTTTATAGAGTGTTAGTTGTGTTTGTTAGTGTGTTTGTTGGGTTTATAGAGTGTTAGTTGTGTTTGTTAGTGTGTTTGTTGGGTTTATAGAGTGTTAGTTGTGTTTGTTAGTGTGTTTGTTGGGTTTATAAAGTGTTTGTTGTGTTTGTTAGTGTGTTTGTTGGGTTTATAGAGTGTTAGTTGTGTTTGTTAGTGTGTTAGTTGGGTTTATAGAGTGTTTGTTGTGTTTGTTGGGTTTATAAAGTGTTTGTTGTGTTTGTTAGTGTGTTTGTTGGGTTTATAGAGTGTTAGTTGTGTTTGTTAGTGTGTTAGTTGGGTTTATAGAGTGTTTGTTGTGTTTGTTAGTGTGTTTGTTGGGTTTATAGAGTGTTAGTTGTGTTTGTTAGTGTGTTAGTTGGGTTTATAGAGTGTTTGTTGTGTTTGTTAGTGTGTTTGTTGGGTTTATAGAGTGTTAGTTGTGTTTGTTAGTGTGTTAGTTGGGTTTATAGAGTGTTTGTTGTGTTTGTTGGGTGTATAGAGTGTTTGTTGTGTTTGTTAGTGTGTTAGTTGGGTTTATAGAGTGTTAGTTGTGTTTGTTAGTGTGTTAGTTGGGTTTATAGAGTGTTTGTTGTGTTTGTTGGGTTTATAGAGTGTTTGTTGTGTTTGTTAGTGTGTTAGTTGGGTTTATAGAGTGTTTGTTGTGTTTGTTGGGTTTATAAAGTGTTTGTTGTGTTTGTTAGTGTGTTTGTTGGGTTTATAGAGTGTTAGTTGTGTTTGTTAGTGTGTTAGTTGGGTTTATAGAGTGTTAGTTGTGTTTGTTAGTGTGTTAGTTGGGTTTATAGAGTGTTAGTTGTGTTTGTTAGTGTGTTAGTTGGGTTTATAGAGTGTTAGTTGTGTTTGTTAGTGTGTTAGTTGGGTTTATAGAGTGTTAGTTGTGTTTGTTAGTGTGTTTGTTGGGTTTATAGAGTGTTTGTTGTGTTTGTTAGTGTGTTAGTTGGGTTTATAGAGTGTTAGTTGTGTTTGTTAGTGTGTTTGTTGGTTTTAGTTGTTTGTGTTGTGCAGTACACTGAGTGTGAGTTGTGTGTGTTGTGCAGTACACTGAGTGTGAGTTGTGTGTGTTGTTGTTTCTCCAGTTCGCTGAGCGCTGTTTTAAAGGTCAGACATGACACTGTGAGGTAATGGAAATTCCAGCGCTGATGATTGCAGTGAAAGTTTTCTGCTCTCCTCCTGCTGACTCCATCCTTCTCTGGCTGAACTTTAATCTTTAAGTGGCCGTATCTCTGAGATTATGAATGGAGAATCACAGCAGTGAGCAATGGTGGCCGTGATCCGCCTTTCCCTCTGAAATGGAAAATGAACATCCGTCTCTGACTGGATAATCCGCTTCAGTAAAACTCCGTCCATTTAGAAAGCTTTTAGCAAATCAGCCATCTACTCTCAAAGACTTCAGAAGGACGAACACAGCCGCTCATTTACATACACCTGAGCGTCCACCAATCAGCTTTACACCTGCGCTCATTTACATACACCTGAGCGTCCACCAATCAGCTTTACACCTGCGCTCATTTACATACACCTGAGCGTCCACCAATCAGCTTTACACCTGCGCTCATTTACATACACCTGAGCGTCCACCAATCAGCTTTAGTTCTGAGATGAACACAACAGGAGAGAGTTATCAGACCACACAGACACACACACACACACACACACACAGAGACACACACACACGCAGGTGGAGCGATGAGCAGCCGCAGCTCCTCTGACAGCACAGAGAGATGTCGGCGTTTATGTGCATTTACAGCCGAGTAAGCGGAGCCGCGTGTCTGTCCGTGAGCCGACTCATTAAACTGCTGTCAGGACAATGAGAAGCAGCGTTTATTAATGAGTGTGTGTGTGTGTGTGTGTGTGTGTGTATGTATCTGTGGAGCAGACAGCGTGTGTGTTGAAGATTTATGAGCAGTGAGTTTTCCCCGTGTGCTGATTCACCTTTAGATGAATCGGTTCTGATAAATCTTTATTCATTTGTCTGGGCGGGGGAGTCTGGCCACTGCGCACAGAAACACATCCGTCCTGGAGCCGGTCCGGCGCTGTGTGTCCGCTTAATCTCACATCATGAAGAAGCTGCTGATATCCCACACCGGCTCTGTGCTATCCATTATAGCAGATGCTGATCCACGATCCCTGAGCTCCTCTCCTCGCCCAGTTTAGAGTCAGATGTGAGTGTGCGGTGTGTGTTTAGCAGGAACTCACTGTTTAACTCTCGCTGAATTCATCTCTGCAGGTGAATCCACTGAGGGTCATCTTCAGGCTGAGCTCCTGTGTTCATATCGGCTGCGTCTCTGATGATGACGGCAGGTTGAGCTTCAGATACACTGTGCTTTTCTCCTCTGTCGTGATGTTCATACTCTTGGATTGGTTGTAAAAGCAGATGAGAATGTAGGCCGCTGTATGATTTCATTCTCTAGCAGCTGATTGGATCATTGGAAGATGAGGTCACTAACAAAATGAAGGAAGAGATGAACGGAGGAGAACAGAAAAGAGACGCCCTGATAACCCTGATAGCCCCACCCTAAAGGACATATAGCTCCGCCCCTAAAGTACTGATAGCTCCACCCTAAAGGACTGATAGCTCCACCCTAAAAAACTAATAGCTCCACCCTAAAAAACTGATAGCTCCACCCTAAAGTACTGATAGCTCCACCCTAAAGGACTGATAGCTCCACCCTAAAAAACTGATAGCTCCACCCTAAAGTACTGATAGCTCCACCCTAAAGTACTGATAGCTCCACCCTAAATGACTGATAGCCCCACCCTAAAGTACTGATAGCTCCAACCTAAAAAACTGATAGCTCCACCCTAAAGTACTGATAGCTCCACCTGAAATGACTGATAGCTCCACCCTAAAGGACTGATAACTCCACCCTAAAGAACTGATAGCTCCACCCTAAAGTACTGATAGCTCCACCTGAAAGGACTGATAGCTCCACCCTAAAGGACTGATAGCTCCACCCTAAAGTACTGATAGCTCCACCCTAAAGGACTGATAGCTCCACCTGAAATGACTGATAGCTCCACCCTAAAGTACGGATAGCTCCACCTGAAAGGACTGATAGCTCCACCCTAAAGGACTGATAGCTCCACCCAAAAGGACTGATAGCTCCACCCTAAAGTACTGATAGCTCCACCCTAAAGAACTGATAGCTCCACCTGAAAGGACTGATAGCTCCACCCTAAAGGACTAATAGCTCCACCCTAAAGTACTGATAGCTCCACCCTAAAGGACTGATAGCTCCACCCTAAAGGACTGATAGCCTCACGTTAAAGTACTAATAGACCCACCCTAAAGGCCTGGCAGCCCTGCCCTAAATGACTGAAAGCCCCGCCCTAAAGGACTGATAGCCCCGGCCTCAAGAACTGAAAGCCCCACCCTAAAAGACTGATAGCCCCACCCTAAAAGACTGATAGCCCCGCCCTAAAAGACTGATAGCCCTGCCCTAAAAGACTGATAGCCCCGCCCTAAAAGACTGATAGCCCCGCCCTAAAAGACTGATAGCCCCACCCTAAAAGACTGATAGCCCCGCCCTAAAAGACTGATAGCCCCACCCTAAAAGACTGATAGCCCCACCCTAAAAGACTGATAGCCCCACCCTAAAAGACTGATAGCCCCACCCTAAAAGACTGATAGCCCCGCCCTAAAAGACTGATAGCCCTGCCCTAAATGACTGAAAGCCCCACCCTAATGGACTGACAGAAATGAAGTCAAATCTTCTGAGTTCTATTGAAATGTAGGAACAGACTGCGGTGCAGAGACGCAGTGTGGATGACCAGCTCTACTGTATACATATAAAATAAGCAGAGTATATTTAGATTTCATTCTGTCTTTAGCCACGCCCCTCTTACTGTTAGTTTGGAATGGGGGAATGATGTGCAAGAATAAAGCCCCGCCCTCTACTCAATATTCATTCTCAGTTGAAGAACATCAGCACACTGAAATAAGAGTCAGAACGCCAGTGTTCATGCTGACGTTAAGCTCTGCTGGCTGCCCCTGCAGGCCCTCAGGGACCCAGCGGAGAGCCAGGCTTTGGTAGCTGTCAGTCTGTGCAGGTTAAAGGTCAGTGGTGTAGCTGGATGTCCACAGCGCGGCTCAAACTCTTTCTGTTTCTGGCCGAGCGCCGCTCCGACACCTCCTGAACTGTGTGCCGTACATCAGAATTGCTTCAATCAAACACGAGATGCTTTTGTTGGACGCCGGCTGGGACTCAGAAATTGGACGCTTGCTTCGTCACGTGCTGAAATTGCCCAGTTTCTCAGAAAAGCAGGAATCCAGAGCGCCCGGCAAATCAATAGCAGAGTCCAGCGGCAGCAGGCAGACTACAGAAGAAGCTTTCACAATAGACACACTCATTTCCTGCAGCACAGGTGTGTGTGTGTGTCTGTGTGTGTGTGTGTGTGTGCGTCTGCATGTGTGTGTATTTCAGTCCCATGATGAGGCTTTTATCTGACAATCCATTTCGTTCTGCAAAACACGTTTGATTTTGATTGTGTTTGAAAAGCTGTTTAGTGTGTGTGTGTGTGCGTGTGCGTGTGTGCGCGTGCGTGTGCGTGCGTGTTCGTGTGCGTGTGTGTGCGTGTGCATGTGCGCGTGTGTGTGTGTGTGTGTGTGTGTGTGTGTGTGTGTGTGTGTGTGTGTCTATACTCTAGTAGTAAATACTGTAGTTGTTGAACTCCACTGTTGTCGTATTCTTGGCGTGTGGTTCTGGCGCACACATTGGACTCTTTTAGTCTCCAGGCTTCTGCTCTCCTTCACTTGCGTTGATTTCTCGATGTTATAAAGAGCTCGTTCTGTTGCTGAAACTGATCTTTTCCTGTTCTATTCTTCTACTGTTTGTGTATAGTCATGAACACTTGTTTGTCGGGCGAGTAGTTTGACTGTTTTCTGCTGTTTATTATTCCTAGTCATTTCTCCCAGAGGCGACTGAATGTGAAGTTCCAACACAACCACAGTAAACAAGCGCACGTCTGCACCGCGGAATAAGGAGAATAGTGAAGTGCTTTAATTCATCTGCTGTGGCGATTCTACAGTTGCTATGGTCACATGACAACTACAGTAATTGATATGTTGTGGTGATTCTACAGTTGCTATGGTAACACAGTAATTGATCTGTTGTGGTGATTCTACAGTTGCTATGGTCACATGACAACTACAGTAATTGATCTGTTGTGGTGAGTAAGGGCCTACTCACTCACTATGCTATCAGAACTGTGCCCAGGTCCGTTTCCCGGATCATTAGAGAAGTGTGAGGCTCTGAATCGGGCTCAGGCATGGTTCACTTGGCCGGCTCTGGCCCGGTTGGAAGAGCGCGGTTCACTTGGGCTCAGGTGCGGTACACTTGTGTGTGAGTGCAGAGAGCACCTGAGCCTGAAACTGAAGACGAGTCGTGACATTAGGGACAGTTTGATCTGGATTATTAATCATGCTCACTGTTTAATGAGCACAAGTTCATGTGTGAGTGCGGGCCGTCGGGGAGATGGGAGGGGGACAAGCGTGCTTGGCCTAATTCAAGGCAACTGCACATACTGTGAGTACACACTTAGAGAGCTGTAGATGGTGTAATATATACTGTATAGTGCAGTTCACTGCTCTGATTGACTGTGGCTCTGGCAGTTCTCATTGGCTGCAGCCTCTGCTGCTCTGATTGGCTGCGGCTCCGGCTGCTCTGATTGGCTGTGTCTCCGGCTTCACCCCCCGCTGCTCTCTGGTGTTCAGATGCTGAATATAATTACAAAACAGGAAGACAAAAGTGAGCTGATGCAGCAGGAGAGACGAGAGAGACGCTCCACATCATCCATTCAGCTGAGGAGTGAACAAAAGAGCCGCCGCTCTACTCCTGCTGTACAGAACACACCCTGCAGCGACACTCAGGAGATCAGGCAGAGGAGAACACACGCCTGATATACACTAGCAGCACACACACATACAACACACATACAACACACACACACACACACATACACACACAAACATGCATACACACACACACACACATTACATACATACAAACACACATTACATACATACACACACACATACATACATACACACACACACAAATACATACACACACACACACACACACACACATGCATACATACACACATGTACTGTGAGTTCAGTCTGTTAGGGTTAAATATCTCTGTGTGTGTACAGTGCATCAGGAGAGTGTTGATAATGTTGGACTGTCTCCTCATGTGTTTATGTCACAGTCTTATTCCAATATGGATTGCATTGATGTATTTCCTCAGCATTCTCCACACAATCCCCCATAATGACCATGTGGAAGAGTTTAGAGATTGTTCAGATGTGTGGAGAATAAAGCAGCTGTATGATCAGATGTTCATCAGTGTTCTCAGGCTTTGCTCAAGACTCTGTTGATGCTCTTTGGTCGTGATTACAGCCTCGAGTCTTCCTGAATATGATGCTCGACTCTGCACAGCTGTCTTCGGGGATGTTCGCCCGTTCCTCTGTGCAGGAGCTCTCGGGCTCTCTCAGGTTGGATGGGAAGTGACGGTGTTCAGCCATTTTCAGATCTCTCCAGAGATGTTAAATAGGGTTTAGGTCTGGGCTCTGGCTGGGCCACTCACCAAGTTGTTGTTGTGCCGCTCTATTGATATGTTGGCGGTGTGCTTTGGGTCATTGTCCTGAAGCAGGTCTTCATTCAGGATGTCTCTGTACAGTTCCTTTGTCTTCATGCTTGGTTTGTGCTTTGTCATGCACTGTCGACCCTGGACCCTTATATAGACAGGTGTAGCCTGATCAGATCATGTCCATCAGCTGAATTGAGCACAGCTGAACTCCAGTGAAGCTGCTGGAACATCTCCAGAATGACCAGTGGAGACAGAATGAACCTGAGCTCAGTTTACAGCTTCAGCCAAAGCCTGAGAATACTGACGTACAGGTGATCTTACAGCTGTTTATTCTTAATAAATCTGCCACTCTTTTCCACATGGTCATGATGGGGGATTGTGTGTAGAATGTTGAGGAGATCAAGGAAGTTAATCCATTTTGGAATAAGGCTGTAACAGAAACACATGGAGAAACTGAAGCGCTATCAACACTTTACAGATGCACTATAGATGTGTTCAGAGCTTTCAGTGTGTGTGTGTGTGTGTGTGTGTGTGTGTGTGTGTGTGTGTGTGTGTGTGTGTGTGTGTGTGTGTGTGTGTGTGTGTGTGTGTGTGTGTGTGTGTGTGTGTGTGTGTGTGTGTGTGTGTGTGTGTGTGTGTGTGTGTGTTTTTGATGACACAGCAGTAATTAATTGATCGTGACTCCTCCGTCTATCAGGCCAGATTTAATTAATGCTGTTTTAAGATTCAGTGCCACAACACACATGCAGAGCTGCACATCTGCATTATAAACACTGTTGGGGTGTGTGTGTGAGTGTGTGTGTGTGTGTGTGTGTGTGTGTGTGTGTGTGTGTGTTTGTTCTGAAGCTGAATATTGAGTAGGGGGTGGGTCTTTCTTTCTGCACATCATTCCATCACAGCAAACAAACTGTAAGAGGTGCGTGGCTAAGAACAAGATGGTGTGGCTTAGAAACAGAGGGTGTGGCCAATAATATGAGGGTGTGGCTAACAATAAGAGGGTGTGGCTAAGAATAAGAGGGTGTGGCTAAGTATAAGAGGGTGATTCTCCTACTTGGATTAATTATTCAGCTGATCGTTCAGTGATGTGAGCTGTAGTTAAATAGACACTGTACTTTAAGACTTCATGCTGTTGTGAAAGCTCCACCCTCCTCTGGAAAGTAGGCGGGAGCAGCAGCTCATTTGCATTTAAAGAAACAAATGTGAGTTTATAGACGCTGAAGGAGGTTTAATCTTCAGAGACTTGTAAACACGTCACTGTGTGTGTATGTGTGTGTGTGTGTGTGTGTGTGTGTGTGTGCGCGTGCGTGTGTGTGCGCGTGTGGCAGCTCAGTGTGTGATTTTCAGGCTGTATTGATCACAGGATTGATCAGCGTCTCCAGGTAAGCACCTCTAGGCTAGAGCAAGCAGCTGACCTCTGACCCCTGCAGGCGCTGAACCCTGACCTGTGAGCATCAGTATTGTCTGGTTCAGCTGTGCGGAGTGTGTGTGACACTGACTCTGTGTGTGTGTGTGTGTGTGTGTGTGTATGTGTGTGGACTCAGTAATGCACAGCTCTCACTGCTTTGTATGCGCAAGACCGCACCGACACAGAGACGTGTTTGTGCATCCCCATGTGATGTGAGATCGATCAGGCCCGGCTCGTGCGCGCGCGCGCGCGTGTGTGTGTGTGTGTGTGTGTGTGTGTGTGCGCGCTGAAGCAGCCTCAGGGAGTGTCGTGTTTCTCTGTGAAATTTCAATTAGAAATAACTTTATTGCTTATTGCTCCCTGGAGACAACGATCTTATCTGAGCCATCAATAACAGCAGGTCTGTCTGTCACACACACACACACACACACACACACACACACACACACACACTCTGGTCTCGCTGTCAGTGATTCGTGTTGTTTGCTCTGGGCTGTAATTGACTCTGAGTCTCGTGATTCACTCACGCTCGCTTTTAGAGAGTCTGTGTGTGTTTCCATCACTGCTCACTGAGTCTGAGAGTGTGTTAGTCACAATCACACACACTTTACCTGCTGAGAGAGTGTGTTAGTCACAATCACACACACTTTACCTGCAGAGAGAGTGTGTTAGTCACAATCACACACACTTTACCTGCTGAGAGAGTGTGTTAGTCACAATCACACACACTTTACCTGCTGAGAGAGTGTGTTAGTCACAATCACACACACTTTACCTGCTGAGAGAGTGTGTTAGTCACAATCACACACACTTTACCTGCAGAGAGAGTGTGTTAGTCACAATCACACACACTTTACCTGCAGAGAGAGTGTGTTAGTCACAATCACACACACTTTACCTGCAGAGAGAGTGTGTTAGTCACAATCACACACACTTTACCTGCAGAGAGAGTGTGTTAGTCACAATCACACACACTTTACCTGCAGAGAGAGTGTGTTAGTCACAATCACACACACTTTACCTGCTGAGAGAGTGTGTTAGTCACAATCACACACACTTTACCTGCTGTTATTTTATTACTGAAAAAATTCATCAAGTCATCACTACTAATTTGCGGTGGAGTAGTTTGTTCCAAGGATGACGATTATTTGCTAATTTAGAGATGGTGTTAAATAAAAATCTAGGATTGTTATGATTATTTTCTATCAGTTTGCGCAGGTGCTCGGTCCTGGCAGATGTTAGAGCCTCCTATAGCTGGACAGACTGTCTTTGTACGCAATTCTAAACACCTCTAAATGAGTTTTCTTCATTTGCGTTCCAGGGCGCGGGTTGCTGTTTTGAGCGCACGAGTATGACTATTATACCATGGTGTAGTTTTAATCTCTCTAGCCTTTTTTAATTTGATAGGTGCCACAGTATTTAGTATGCTAGTAAAGATGGCATCCATACTGCTGGTTACTACATCAAGATCATTTGAGTTTGCGGGTGCATTACGAAATAGAGAGAGATCAGGTGAGTTATTGATAAATTCATCTGTGGTTGACGGGATGATAGTTCTACTAGGGCGGAGTATTGGAGCGGGTTTGCTGATTTCAGGTAAACAGCGTATATAGTAAGAGGTAGTGATCTGTGATATCATCACTCTGTGGTTTAATGTCTACATTAATGACCTCAATTCCAATAACGAGATGCACCCTCGCTCTGCAGATGAGAGTAAAGCGCTGGTTATCATCAGCCACGTTCCTGGAGGAGCAGCGTCCAGATCTCCATCAGCACACACACCCGACTGAGATCCTCAGCAGACACAGAGAGACTGACGGACAGAGGAGACGCCAGAACATGCAGTGCTGCTGCTCCTCCAGGAACGTGGCTGAGAAACACTGGTGGAGGCTAAGGGTGTGTGTGAGACAGGTTTAGACTAAGTGTGTGAGACAGGGTGTGTGTGTAGTGTGATATGCAGCAGTCAGACAGCAGGAAGTGCAGCAGGAAGTGAGCTCTGCGGTGCAGGAGAGGTCGAGCTCGTCTCTTTCATGTAGCGGCAGCATCTGAAGCGCACTATTGATTACCTGAGGCTGATGTTTTATTGAACAGAGAGAGAGTGTGTGTGTGTGTGTGTGTGTGTGTATCCTCTAACTCTTCCTCTTGCTCCTCCATAATTTTCAGTGTGTGTGTGTGTGTGTGTGTGTGTGTGTGTGTGTGTGTGTGTGTGTGTGTGTGTGTGTGTGTGTGTGTCATTTCTTACTCCTCCTGCTCCTCTATTATTTGTGGTGTGTGTGTGTGTGTGTGTGTGTGTTTCCTCTATTATCTGCGGTGTGTGTTTCTCCTGGATCTGCTCATGCGTCTCCTCTAATCTCGTTTCTCCTCTAATCGTGTGTGTCTGTCTGTGAGTGTGTGTTTGTCAGTGTGTGTGTGTGTTGCTGCATCAGATATCAGTGGAGTGGTTAGTTTAGTGTTTATCTCTCCGTCCTGCAGAGGCTTCAGGGAGTCAGATTATCATCAGCTGGAGCTCCGGCACGTGTTCACCAACACCGCTGAATATAGCCTCAATCTGGCATCCTGCACACTACAATAAACACTGAATATAGCCTCAATCTGGCATCCCGCACACTACAATAAACACTGAATATAGCCTCAATCTGGCATCCTGCACACTACAATAAACACTGAATATAGTCTCAATCTGGCATCCCACACACTACAATAAACACTGAATATAGCCTCAATCTGGCATCCCGCACACTACAATAAACACTGAATATAGCCTCAATCTGGCATCCCACACACTACAATAAACACTGAATATAGCCTCAATCTGGCATCCCGCACACTACAATAAACACTGAATATAGTCTCAATCTGGCATCCCGCACACTACAGTAAACACTGAATATGGCCTCAATCTGGCATCCCGCACACTACAGTCAACACTGAATATAGTCTCAATCTGGCATCCCGCACACTACAGTAAACACTGAATATAGCCTCAATCTGGCATCCCGCACACTACAGTCAACACTGAATATAGCCTCAATCTGGCATCCCACACACTACAATAAACACTGAATATAGCCTCAATCTGGCATCCCGCACACTACAGTCAACACTGAATATAGCCTCAATCTGGCATCCCGCACACTACAGTAAACACTGAATATAGCCTCAATCTGGCATCCCACACACTACAGTCAACACTGAATATAGCCTCAATCTGGCATCCCGCACACTACAATAAACACTGAATATAGCCTCAATCTGGCATCCCACACACTACAGTAAACACTGAATATAGCCTCAATCTGGCATCCCGCACACTACAGTCAACACTGAATATAGCCTCAATCTGGCATCCCACACACTACAGTAAACACTGAATATAGCCTCAATCTGGCATCCCACACACTACAGTCAACACTGAATGTAGCCTCAATCTGGCATCCCACACACTATAGTAAACACTGAGCAGTGCACGTGACAGATGAAGTGTTCTGTCGCCATTACTGGTGTAACAGCATGTGTGTTTATCTGAGAATCGATGCTGAAGTCGGTCATTCTGCTTTGGAGCGGTGTGTACTGTGCTGGAGTGTTCAGCATATCTACATGTACATACTTTAAAACACACATCAGCCCACCTCACCCTAATAAAGAAATATAAAGATGCAATGAGGCACAATCTGTGAACACCCTGCACTCTACCCCTCTCGAGACATTTCTCTAAGTATCTTCTGCTGTGCTTCATCCAGTTATGAAAATAACTCAAGCATGACGGAGATTAACAGACGGATTATTCCAGTATAAACTCACGCCTGTGTGTATGTGTGTGTGTGTGTGTGTGTGTGTGTGTGTGTGTGTGTGTGTTCAGCAGGACTATGGAGACTTCATAAATGTGCCATAGACTCGTCTTTGTCATCTCTATAATGGAGGATTTTCCCTCTGGAACCAATTTATAGAGTTGTGGCCCTCGTCAGGGGCCCGGGGGCTCTTCCAGGAGTCTGGAGCATCTTTCAGACGCAGCTTTATTAGCCCAGAACAGCGCTGTAAACTCCAGATCTGCTTTATTACTGTGCTGTAAACTCCAGATCTGCGTCTCCAGCCGTGGTCACGCTGCACTTCTCCCCCTACAGACCTCCATTCATACACACCTGAGTTCAGCAGTTCACTGCGCTACAAAGATCACGCTTGGTGAACTCTGACCTGTGAAATCACATCACGTTACTGCATGAGACCAATCGAAGATCAACACATGACCTCTCTGGACATATGAAATATGGACCAATCGCTCGTGTTTTAAATGTCTAATCATTGTGTTTAATCCCGCCCCTTTTCACAGAATTTCGCATGCTCAAACTCTAGTGTGACCGTGTCATCTGAGAACCTCCTGCTGTTACTCTCACAAGGAGAAACACAAGCAGGAGTGTGTGTTACTCTATTACCGTCGACTCCGTTACTGTCGACTTCGTTACTGTCGACTTTGTTACTCTCGACTCTGTTTACATCAACTCCGTTATTGTCGACTCTGTTACCATCGACTCAGTTACCGTCAACTCGGTTACCGTCAACTCCATTATTGTCTACTTAGTTCCCGTCGACTCCATTACCGTCGACTCGGTTACCATCGACTCAGTTACTGTCTACTTCGTTACCGTCGACTCCATTACCATCGACTCCATTACCATCTACTCCGTTACCGTCGACTCCGTTACCATCGACTCAGATACTGTCGACTCCGTTACCGTCGACTCCGTTACCGTCTACTTCGTTACCGTCGACTCTAATACCATCGGCTCAGTTACTGTCAACTTCGTTACTGTCGACTCCTTTACCATTGACTCTGTTACCATGACTCTGTCACTGTCGACTCTGTTATCATCGACTCTGTTGCCGTCGACTCGGTTACTGTCGACTCCTTTACCGTTGACTCTGTTACCATTACTCTGTTACTGTCGACTCTGTTATCATCGACTCTGTTGCCGTCGACTCGGTTACTGTCGATTCCGTAACCGTCTACTTCGTTACCGTTGACTCTGTTACTGTTGACTCTGATACCGTCGACTTCGTTATTGTGGACTCTGTTACCGTTGACTCTGTCACTGTCGACTCTGTCACTGTCGACTCTGTCACTGTCGACTCTGTTACTGTCGACTCTGTTAGCGTCGACTCTGTTACTGTTGACTCTGTTAGCGTCGACTTTGTTACCATTGACTCGATTATTGTTTAAGAATTTAAAGATGAACAAAATCTTCCACATCACATTTGAGCAATTAGCAATATTCTAATTTATAAAACACTATTTTTGTTTTCATTTTTTTGCCGTGTTTGACTGTTCCAAATTAATGAATAGACTCAATCATTTGTATAATGATTGTTATTCATAACCGTATGTGGCGATCTATTATCCGTCCTGCTTATTATCAGTATTGTTCTGCCTGAGTTAGTGTTTCAGGATATCCGGCATATGTGTGTGTGTGTGTGTGTGTGTGTGTGTGTGTGTGTGTGTGTGTGTGTGTGTGTGTGTGTGTGTGTGTGTGTGTGTGTGTGTTTTAAATGAAATATTATTTGCAAATTAATTTGATACAAAAGATTCTTGTTGTTGGTTTGATGATTATTTCCTCTATTCTCTCATAAATCCATTAAATCCTTGTTTATTTAATTCCTTTACACAAAAGACCATTAGCACTGGGGTATTATCTGTGTGTGTGTGTGTGTGCGTACACACACACACATACCCACACACCCACACACCTTCACGCACACACATCTGTGAAATTCCCCACATAGGGTCCACATCACTGTCCATCCACATAGTCCTGCCATTAATAAACCCTTTCTGAATTATTACACACACACACACACACACACATGCACACTCACACATAGGCCTGAGCTGTTATGTGTGTGTGTTTCTGTGTCTACAATAGAGTGAGTGTGTGTGTGTGTGTGTGTGTGTGTGTGTGTGTGTGTAGTAACTGTGTGTTTTGATAAGGGAGGCTTAAACAGGACAGAATAAAAGGCTTGTGTAGTCGCCCGCCGGCAGTAGCACTGCAGGATTACCTCTGTGTGTGTGTGTGCGTGTGTGTGTGCGCGTGTGCGCGTGTGTGCGTGTGTGTGTGTGTGTGTGTGTGTGTGTGTGTGTGTGTGTGTGTGTGTGTGTCTGTACAAGAAAACTTGAAGTAATCCTATTTGCCGAGATCACAGGTGTGAAGTGAGCCGCTGTCTGACCAGAGCAGAAGCAGTGTGTGTCTGTTCACATTCATCACTCACTCCAGAATATACGAGCATATATACAGAGAATTATTCCTAAAACCTTAATGATATATTCAGTTCAACTCACCTTTATTTGTGTTGCGCTTTTACAATGTCGACTGTGTCAAAGCAGCTTCACATAGAAGATCATAGTGAGTTGAAGCAGTGTAGTTCAGTGTTCAGAGCTGAAGTTCCGTTCAGTTCAGCTCAGTTCAGTTCAGTTCAGCTCAGCTCAGTTCAGTTCAGCTCAGTTCAGTTCAGTTCAGCTCAGCTCAGCTCAGCTCAGCTCAGTTCAGCTCAGTTCAGCTCAGTTCAGTTCAGTTCAGCTTAGTTCAGCTCAGTTCAGCTCAGTTCAGTTCAGTTCAGCTCAGTTCAGTTCAGCTCAGTTCAGCTCAGTTCAGTTCAGCTCAGTTCAGCTCAGTTCAGTTCAGCTCAGTTCAGTTCAGTTCAGTTCAGTTCAGTTCAGCTCAGCTCAGTTCAGTTCAGCTCAGTTCAGTTCAGTTCAGCTCAGTTCAGTTCAGCTCAGTTCAGTTCAGTTCAGCTCAGTTCAGCTCAGTTCAGCTCAGTTCAGTTCAGTTCAGCTCAGCTCAGTTCAGTTCAGTTCAGCTCAGTTCAGTTCAGCTCAGTTCAGTTCAGCTCAGTTCAGTTCAGCTCAGTTCAGTTCAGTTCAGTTCAGCTCAGCTCAGCTCAGTTCAGCTCAGCTCAGCTCAGTTCAGTTCAGTTCAGTTCAGCTCAGTTCAGTTCATTTCAGCTCAGTTCAGCTCAGCTCAGCTCAGCTCAGTTCAGCTCAGCTCAGTTCAGTTCAGCTCAGCTCAGCTCAGTTCAGTTCAGTTCAGTTCAGCTCAGCTCAGTTCTGCTCAGTTCAGTTCAGCTCAGTTCAGTTTAGTTCAGTTCAGTTCAGTTCAGTTCAGTTCAGCTCAGCTCAGCTCAGTTCAGCTCAGTTCAGTTCAGCTCAGCTCAGTTCAGCTCAGTTCAGTTCAGTTCAGTTCAGCTCAGTTCAGTTCATTTCAGCTCAGCTCAGTTCAGCTCAGCTCAGCTCAGCTCAGCTCAGTTCAGCTCAGCTCAGCTCAGCTCAGTTCAGTTCAGCTCAGCTCAGCTCAGCTCAGCTCAGTTCAGTTCAGTTCAGTTCAGTTCAGCTCAGTTCAGTTCATTTCAGCTCAGCTCAGTTCAGCTCAGCTCAGCTCAGTTCAGCTCAGCTCAGCTCAGTTCAGTTCAGCTCAGTTCAGCTCAGCTCAGTTCAGTTCAGTTCAGTTCAGCTCAGCTCAGTTCTGCTCAGTTCAGTTCAGCTCAGTTCAGTTCAGTTCAGCTCAGTTCAGTTCAGTTCAGTGTGGTTTAATAATCACTACTAAGAGTCAAAACACTGAAGAGCAAATCCATCCATGCGCAGCTCTACAGATCCTGAACCATGCGAGCCAGTGACGAATTAGAGAAGAACTAAAATACCTGGAGAGAAACCAGACTCAGCTGGGCACGACCATTTCTCCACTGGCCAAACGTCTTGTGCAGAGCTGCAGTCTCAGCGGCGGAGGCTGGAGAATGCTGGACGTCAGTGAAGACTCGTCTGTCCCTGGAGCGTCACAGGAATCAGTCTCATGCTCTCCACTCCTCCATGACCACCACAGCATCTGCTCAGGATACGGCCTGGTCCAGGATTATGGAAACCTTGGCATCGTCTGAGATTTTAACATATTATACAGTCCATGATTCTAGAACCGGTGGAGTCGAGTTGAGCAGAACACAGAGACACTCAGTCAGTGAAATTACTCGAACAAAACATCATGCAGGTGATTATAGACCTCCGTAGAGGAAACAGACAGAAGTGGGATGTGTGTGTGTGTGTGTGTGTGTGTGTGTGTCTGTCTGTGTGTGTGTGTGTGTGTGTGTCTGTGTGTGTGTGTGTGTGTGTGTGTGTGTGTGTCTGTGTGTGTGTGTCTGTGTGTCTGTGTGTGTGTGTGTCTGTGTGTGTGTGTGAGTGTGTGTGTGTGTGTGTGTGTGTGTGTGTGTGTGTGTGTGTGTGTGTGTGTGTGTGTGTGTGTCTGTGTGTGTGTGTGTGTGTGTGTGTGTGTCTGTGTGTGTGTCTGTGTGTGTGTGTGTGTGTGTCTGTGTGTGTGTGTGTGTGTGTGTGTGTGTGTGTGTGTGTGTGTGTGAGCAGTGGTGAGTGATGCCTTTCATTTGCTCTGCAGTTTCTGCGCATCACTTTTTCCTGCTCTGTGAAACACGGCGCCGCAGGTGTTGAGAGGGTGTGTGTGTGTGTGTGTGTGTGTGTGGTGGACAGATGACGAGCACTGTTCTGGTGAAGGTGTGATCACTCTGAGTGTCCGACAGACGGGCTGCAGATCTGACGCACATTAGCATGAGGACAGCATCACTCTGCCGGACGAGTGTGTGTGTGTGTGTGTGTGTGTGTGTGTGTGTGTGTGTGTGTGTGTGTGTGTGTGTGTGTGTGTGTGTGTGTGTGTGTGTGTGTGTGTGTGTGTGTGTGTGTGTGTGTGTGTGTGTGTGTGTGTTTGTGTGTGTGAGAGAGAGACTCTATAAAGCCAGTGTGTGCTCCGTCTATGAGCAGCTGATCATGTGACTGTATTCAGAGCGGCGTCACACTGCTTTACCAGCTCCAGCTCTGCCTCATCATCCTGCTGCTGTGATTCACATATAGAATAAACCTGCATGATGAAGATGAAGATGAGCACACACTATCTTACAGGTCAAAGGTCATGCAAATCTAAACACTGCCACTGCTGGTGCTGAGCGCTCATGTGTCCACATTACCGAGTCATCAGTTAGACTAAAGTTTCTCTCTGGAGGCTCTTTAGAGATTCTCAGGATGTTCTGTCAGCGATACACACACACACACACCCACACACACACACACACACACACACCCAGCGTGATGACTGTAATTAAACACAAGCGTTGTGTGATGAACAGGAAGCTCATGAGTCTCCTTGAGCACACACACAAGCGTCCACATGGGTGAAGAGCTGCGTTTAGAGGTGTGTGTGTGTGTGTGTGTGTGTGTGTGTGTGTGTGTGTGTGTGTTCGCAGACGCTCTAATCACCGCTCTGCATTATTCTGCACTGAATGCTCAAATCATGCAGTTTCCATGGTAACGCGGCGTTCTGCGCAGATCCATACAGACGCCAACAATCAGCCGTTTCTCCTGAACAATGCGAGTGTGTAAACGCTGCGTCCGCACGAACACCCGGAGCGGAGGACAAGCCGGATCCCCAGGCACAGACGGAGAACAGGCACGTCTGAAGACTATTACACAGAGCGCTAGCAGCTAACAGGCTAATGCGCGGCTCAGTCTGCTCATTACCTGCTGGAGAACGCTGCAGTGTGACCGACAGCAGAACAGGCCTTTAATTGAGGAGAGATCACAGAGAGCTAGCGCTTAGCATCACAGATACACCTGCGCTAGTCCTGACCAGCCGCTGGGTTAAACACCGTCCTGCTGTCCATGAGTCTGTAAACAATTAAAACAAGCCGCCTGTACACCTCTGAAGAACAGCAGAGACAGAACAGTTCACCCCTCACATGTTCATCAGAAACAAGCTGATCCTTATCACTCACACACACACACTCACACTCACACACACACTCACACACACACACACACACACACACACACACACACTCACACACACACACACACACACACACACTCACACACACACACACTGAGATAGTTTGTGTTCCCTCATCAGTGTATTCTAGGGATGTAACGGTATCAGAATTTCACGGTACGGTAATACCTCGGTATGAATGTCACGGTACGGTATTTATTGAATCATTTACAGGAAAAAAAAAAACTTTTGAAAATACTCCAAAAAAGTGCCAAAAGTGTCAATGACATACAAATTAGTCATCTATCTGTTAGCTTTGAAACAGGAACTTCAATTTTAATAACAAAAAATTATTAAACCATGTAAAAAAATAAAGTTTCAATTTAGTATTGTTGAAAACTCATCACATTTAACATTTAATCACTCACTTAGATAGAGATGGGTTTAAAGAAAAATTATCATATAATTATAATCTGGTAAAAGCTGGTATCTCTGGGTATTTACAATGTCCCCTGCAACAGAAAAAAACCCTCTCATTTGGGACTGAGGATTCTGGGACAAGAGAGATATGACTTGGCCCATGTTGACAGCAGTGGGGTAACGTTGTGCATTGTCTTTCCCCCACTTGAGAGGACAAACCATGAGTGAGATAGAGATCTCTTTGCGGTACAAGTCAATGTCTGCATCAATCTGAACAGTGTGCTGTGTTTCTGCTGTCCACATGACTGTTATTAGTCGTATTCCCCAACTTGCAGGCACGTGCACACATAGGGCTCAACCTGTGCAGTGCGCATGCCCTTTTTAGTCTTGGATAGAAAATGCCCTTCCAAAATGATCAAAAGTGCCCCCGCGACGCGACACAACCTCTGTCCAATCCAGTCCTTCAGTAGGCGCGCGATAACACCTCTCTTGAGTATGCGCGCTCAACCCCCCCTCGGCGCTTTACAATACGCGCGCCACAACACAGCTGATCAGAACGCGCGCGACAGCACCGCTATTCAGCACGCGCGCGGCGACAACACCCGCTTTAGGTTCGATCATTTCCATCTTTTTTTCATCTCCGCTACTAGCAGCACACTCCATTTCCGCATTACTGGATTTGTAGCGACAACAGACCGCAAAGGATTATGGCCACGCCGGGGCTGATGGGAAATGAAGTTTCAGCTACCTCCCGTTCGCTTCATTCGCCTGAGCAAATTTTCTCAGAAGACCTATAGTTTTACCGAGTCATGCGACTTCGGTAATATCGAAAAAATTTAATATTGCGGTATGACGGTATTTACAATACCGTTACATCCCTAGTGTGCACGATTTTATAATTAATTATTGTGTGTTGTTTTGTGTGTGTGTGTGTGTGTGTGTGTGTGTGTGTGTGTGTGTGTGTGTGTGTGTGTGTGTGTGTGTGTGTGTGTGTGAGAGAGAGAGAGAGAGAGAGAGAGCTCTATCATACACCCTGTGCAGTAAGGCGCAAGATGTGTTTGGCATGGTTTCTTGCTATTTTCAGATCATCACAACTGTAATCCTCCTGTTTTGCATCATGTTGTTTAAATACTATCTCAGTCTGCGGCGCTCTGTGGACGTGTGTTTGGATATAACTCAGTTTTCTGAGCACACTTCATTATTATTGCTCATTTATTCCTCTGCTGGAGATCAGAACTGAATTTAGAAACAGTTTTAAGTAAAGAAATAAAAGAGTAAAGTAAAGGACTAAAGTAAATAAGTAAAGTAAAGAAGTAAAGTAAAGAAGTAAAGTAAAGAAGTAAAGTAAATAAGTAAAGTAAAGAAGTAAAGTAAAGAAGTAAAGTAAATAAGTAAAGTAAAGGAGTAAAGTAAATAAGTAAAGTAAAGAAGTAAAGGAGTAAAGTAAATAAGTAAAGTAAAGGAGTAAAGTAAAGAGTAAAATTAAGAAGTAAAGTAAAGAGTAAAGTAAATGAGTAAGGTAAAGAGTAAAGTTAAGGAGTAAATTAAAGAGTAAAGGAGTAAAGTAAAGAGTAAAGAGTAAAGTAAAGAGTAAAGTAAAGAGTAAAGTAAAGCGTAAAGTAAAGAGTAAAGTAAAGAGTAAAGTAAAGCGTAAAGTAAAGCGTAAAGTAAAGCGTAAAGTAGTGTAAAGTAAAGAGTAAAGTAAAGCGTAAAGTCAAGAGTAAAGTAAAGAGTAAAGTAAAGAGTAAAGTAAAGAGTAAAGTAAAGAGTAAAGTAAAGAGTAAAGTAAAGCGTAAAGTAAAGCGTAAAGTAGAGTAAAGTAAAGAGTAAAGTAAAGCGTAAAGTCAAGAGTAAAGTAAAGAGTAAAGTCAAGAGTAAAGTAAAGAGTAAAGTAAAGAGTAAAGTAAAGAGTAAAGTAAAGAGTAAAGTAAAGAGTAAAGTAAAGCGTAAAGTAAAGAGTAAAGTAAAGAGTAAAGTAAAGCGTAAAGTAAAGAGTAAAGTAAAGAGTAAAGTAAAGAGTAAAGGAGTAAAGTAAAGAGTAAAGTAAAGAGTAACAGAGTAAAGTAAAGGAGTAAAGTAAAGAGGCTGAATGGTGGAGGCTGGTTCTTTATCGTCGTGCTGCAGATGCTCTGTTTATCTGTGTTCTCGCTAGTGAAGTGTTCAGTTTTTACTCTTACAGAGTCGACATGTAAAGAGCAAATGCAGCATGGAGCGATGTGACTGACTCTTAAAGGGAATGAGAGACGAGACTCTGATTGGTTTAATGCAGGTTCTGCTCAAAACACATCCAGAACTCATGAAGAGAATCAGCACAGCCCTGTTAGAGCATGCGCCGAGTGCAGAGTGGGTTCATCTGTCCTTACAATAGCAGAAGTGGATCCAGACACAACCTTAATGCTTTTGTGCCATGAGCTTCACTTTGCACCTAGATCATTAAAATAGAACCCAAAGGTGTGTCTGCTCCACCCACTGTTTCCTAAATGTCTTCAGCCTTATGAAACTAAAAGTATGAAAATTATAAAAGTCAAATATGAAAGATAAAGCATTCATTCATTCATTTTCCTTCAGCTTAGTCCCTTTATTAATCAGGCGTCACCACAGTGGAATGAACCGGCAACTATTCCAGCATTTGTTTTACACAGTGGATGCCCTCTCAGCTGCAACCCAGTACTGGGAAATACCCATACACACTTGTTCACACAAGCTCATACACTACGGATAATTTCAGCTTATTCAATTCCCCTATAGCGCATGTGTTGGGAGGAAACCCACGCCAACACGGGGAGAACATGCAAACTCCACACAGAAACACCAACTGACCCAGCCGAGACTCAAACCAGAGACCTGAGTGCTGTGAGGCCACGGTGAGACACCACTGAGCCACCGTGCCGCACAGAGATAAAGAATATAAAGGAGAATATATGAATATATCAGAGGAAGTGTCCAAACCCGAAGATCAAAGCATTGTTTATGTTGTTTTTCCTCTTCTGTTGGTCATTTTTGACCCATAAGCGGTGCGGTGTGTGTGTGTGTGTGTGTGTGTGTGTGTGTGTGTGTGTGTGTGTGTGTGTGTGTGTGTGTGTGTGTGTGTGTGTGTGTGTGTGTGTGTGTGTGTGTGTGGAGTGTTTCTGAACACTGCCTGCAGACTCTGGGGAATATTATGGGCTGTGAGATTGAAGTGTCAGTGGAGATGTGTTAGCGTTAGCATCCGGCGCTCATAACTGATGCATCGCTGCCGGCGCACCTGTCAAAGCTCATGATTTATTCATATTCACCTGCTCACATGCTGAAAACACTCCACACAAATCAGAAATCAGTCCATGATCTGACAATCACATTCAGAGTCTGACCACAGCAGCAGCAGAACACCAATGATTCCTGAGAATACGAGCTGTGTGGATCATCAGAGGAGTGTAGATCTGATGATGATTACAGATGAGGAGTGTAGATGATCTGATGATTGTAGATGATCTGATGATTGTAGATGATCTGATGATTGTAGATGTTGATGATTGTAGATGATCTGATGATTGTAGATGATCTGATGATTGTAGATGTTGATGATTGTAGATGATCTGATGATTGTAGATGATCTGATGATTGTAGATGTTGATGATTGTAGATGATCTGATGATTGTAGATGATCTGATGATTGTAGATGTTGATGATTGTAGATGATCTGATGATTGTAGATGATCTGATGATTGTAGATGATCCGATGATTGTAGATGATCTGATGATTGTAGATGTTGATGATTGTAGATGATCTGATGATTGTAGATGATCTGATGATTGTAGATGATCTGATGATTGTAGATGATCCGATGATTGTAGATGATCTGATGATTGTAGATGTTGATGATTGTAGATGATCTGATGATTGTAGATGTTGATGATTGTAGATGTTGATGATTGTAGATGTTGATGATTGTAGATGATCTGATGATTGTAGATGTTGATGATTGTAGATGTTGATGATTGTAGATGTTGATGATTGTAGATGATCTGATGATTGTAGATGATCTGATGATTGTAGATGATCTGATGATTGTAGATGATCCGATGATTGTAGATGATCTGATGATTGTAGATGTTGATGATTGTAGATGATCTGATGATTGTAGATGTTGATGATTGTAGATGTTGATGATTGTAGATGTTGATGATTGTAGATGTTGATGATTGTAGATGTTGATGATTGTAGATGTTGATGATTGTAGATGTTGATGATTGTAGATGATCTGATGAATGATTATTTGTAATGATCTGAATAATGTAGATGCTGTCATTACTGATGATCGGATGATTTTAGATGATCTGATTTGATATTATCTGTTAATCTGATAAATGTAGATAATCTAATGATTGTAAATGATCTGATGATTTTAGATTATATGGTTTGTGGTTTGTCTCTTGATGCTCTGCTAATTTCTGCTAATATGGTGATGTAGTAAATCTAGCTGATCTGATTGAAATAATCTGGTGATTAATTAGCAGATCTGGTTGATCAGGTGATTTGAAATTAATTATTAGATCTGGTGATTTGAGATGATCTGGTGATTTAGTAGATCTGGCTGATCTGGTGACTTGAGATGATCTGGTGATCTAGTAGATCTGGCTGATCTGGTGATTTGAGATGATCAGATAATCTAGTAGATCTGGCTGATCTGGTGATTTGAGATGATCTGGTAATTTAGTAGATCTGACTGATCTGGTGACTTGAGATGATCTGGTGATCTACTAGATCTGACTGATCTGGTGTTTTGAGATGATCTTGTGATCTAGTAGATCTGACTGATCTGGTGATTTGAGTTGATCTGGTAATCTAGTAGATCTGGCTGATTTGGTGATTTGAAATGATCTGGTGATCTAGTAGATCTGGCTGATCTGGTGATTTGAGATGATCAGATAATCTAGTAGATCTGGCTGATCTGGTCTTTTGAAATTATCTTGAGATCTAGTAGATCTGGCTGATCTGGTGATTTGAGATGATCTGGTGCACTAGTAGATCTGGCTGATCTAGTGATTTGAGTTGATCTGGTAATCTAGTAGATCTGGCTGATCTGGTGATTTGAGTTGATCTGGTAATCTAGTAGATCTGGCTGATTTAGTGATTTAAGATGATCTGGTGATCTAGTAGATCTGGCTGATCTGGTTATTTAAGTTGATCAGATAATCTAGTAGATCTGGCTGATTTGGTGATTTGAGATGATCAGATAATCTAGTAGATCTGGCGATTTGAGATGATCAGATAATCTAGTAGATCTGGCTGATCTGGTGATTTGAGATGATCTGGTGCACTAGTAGATCTGGCTGATCTAGTAATTTGAGTTGATCTGGTAATCTAGTAGATCTGGCTGATCTGGTGATTTGAGATGATCTGGTGCACTAGTATTTGAGTTGATCTGGTAATCTAGTAGATCTGGCTGATCTGGTGATTTGAGATGATCTGGTAATCTAGTAGATCTGGCTGATTTAGTGATTTAAGATGATCTGGTGATCTAGTAGATCTGGCTGATCTGGTTATTTAAGTTGATCAGATAATCTAGTAGATCTGGCTGATTTGGTGATTTGAGATGATCAGATAATCTAGTAGATCTGGCTGATTTGGTGATTTGAGATGATCAGATAATCTAGTAGATCTGGCTGATTTGGTGATTTGAGATGATCAGATAATCTAGTAGATCTGGCTGATCTGGTGATTTGAGATGATCTGGTGCACTAGTAGATCTGGCTGATTTGGTGATTTGAGATGATCTGGTGATCTAGTAGATCTGGCTGATCTGGTGATTTGAGATGATCAGATAATCTAGTAGATCTGGCTGATCCGGTGATTTGAGATTATCTGGTGCACTAGTAGATCTGGCTGATCTAGTGATTTGAGATGATCTGGTGATCTAGTAGATCTGGCTGATCTGGTGATTTAGGAAGATCTGGTAATCTAGTAGATCTGGCTGATCTGGTGATTTGAGATGATCTGGTAATCTAGTAGATCTGGCTGATCTGGTGATTAGTGAGGATCTGCATGTGTTTCTTCATGTCTAATGGAGCGTTCAGTGCAGCAGACAGACGAACATCAGCAGAAGCAAAGGAAAGGTCTGCTGCAGCTGTATCTGTGTGAGAGCATCATCACTGAAGTTTTAGTTCATTGATATTTGAGTGTTTTCCTCCATCAGTGTTGAGAGTGTCCTGGATCAGTTTTATGCTTAATAAATGCCTGCTCTGAACTCTTTACGCTCCCCACTCCACTTTAAAGCGGAGAGGATCCTCCTGATTTCACACAGAATGGGCTTCAGTATCATCACTGAGCCTCTGATGGTGTTTTAATGAGCTCAGCTGAGGATCAGTGTGTGTTTCATTTATAGCCGCGTGAACACACCATCAGACAGACGCGCTGAATAGATTTCATATCTGAAGGAGAAGTTCATTTATATCTGTGAAGCAGACACTTTATTTCAGGCCGGAGTGAGAATGAGCTGTGTGTGTGTGTGTCTGTGTGTGTGTGTGTGTGTGTGTGTGTGTGTGTGTGTGTGTGTGTGTGTTGTTGTCAGATTCTGCTGGTGTTCTCATGTTCATCTTCAGAGTGTGTGTGTTTGTGTCCTCCTCATGTGTGTGTGGATTATGCTGAGGTGAGTGTGACGGATTGTGTGTGTGTGTGTGTGTGTGTGTGTGTGTGTGTGTAGTGTCAGATTCTGCTGGTGTTTTCTTGTTCATCTTCAGAGTGTGTGTGTCTCCTCCTGATGTTGTGTGGATTATGCTGAGGTGAGTGTGACGGATAGTGTGTGTGTGTGTGTGTGATTAGAGAAGGAGACGGCGAGTGTTTTCTTCATCCTGCTCAGTGTTTCCTCTAATTACCAGCAGCATCTGGATCTCAGAGCGCTCGGAGCCGCTCGCTGGAGCTTTACTGCGCGTCTGAAGCGTGTGTCTGTGTGTGTGTGTGTGTGTGTGTGTGTGTGTGTACTACTGAAGATGGAGGACAGATGGAATTCATTAATTCAGAATTTGCAAATGAAGCTGCATGAAAGTTGCTGCCAATTATTTCCACTCAGAGACTTTCACTGTCACGCTCGTCTGAGGAGACGCAGTAAACACACACATATACACACACACAGAGAGAGAGATTACACACACAAACACACACAGAGAGAGATTACACACTCACACCCACCACACAGAGAGTGAGAGAGAGAGATTACACACACACACAGAGAGAGAGAGAGAGAGAGAGAGATTACACACACACACACATTACATACACATATACACACACTCACTCAAATACAAAAATACACACATACACATTATACAGACACACACACACTGAGACTAACACTCAAGACACAAACTTACACATGCACACACAGAGTACAGTAGTGTCAACACAACCTAAAACCAACCAAATATCAACGTGTACTGATGCTACAGCTCAGCGTGGTGTGGACGTCACCACTGTACGTCTATCAGTGTCCTAACCTGATGAATAAACCTCAGTGTGTGACGTCAGTGTGGCGCTGGGTTAAGATGTTGGCTTCATGTTGGATTCTGGTCCGTTTCCAACACAACCTAACATCAACCAAATATCAACGTCATTTCACAGCATTACTGGACAAAACAACATCATCCTGACACACCGACCACCTGAACCTGACCTCCTGCTGACCTCTCATGACCATGTGTG
This sequence comes from Danio rerio, assembly GCF_049306965.1. NCBI lineage: Eukaryota > Metazoa > Chordata > Actinopteri > Cypriniformes > Danionidae > Danio > Danio rerio. Next base: position 51,848,412 of record NC_133190.1, on the reverse strand, counting down.
TCTGCTGGGGAATCACTGATGTGTTCCTCTTCTCCATGATGACAGCACATCATATTAGACTAGATCTTCTTCAAGACACTAGTGTTCAGCTTACAGTGACATGTAAAGGCTTCACTAGGGTAATCAGGGTAAAGTTAGGGTAATTAGGCAAGTCATTGTATAACAGTGGTTTGTTCTGGAGACAATCCAACACTAATATTGCTGAAGGGGTGAATAATATTGAGCTTAACATGTGTTTAAACATTAATAACTGCTTTTATTCTAGCCCAAATAAAACACATCAGACTTTCTCCAGAAGAACAGATATTAGAGGAAACACTGTCAACAACTCCTCGAAATATTCAATAAGATAATTAATATTTCACACATCTTCAGCAGTACATTAATATAGTGCTCTGAGTAGAGTCACTTCTACTGAATGCTCAACACACCTCAGTGTGTTCCTACCAGTGTAAGAGGGGTGCATCTGAATAATCTGAACACGTGTGTGTGTGTGTGTGTGTGTGTGTGTGTGTGTGTGTGTGTTAGAGCAGAGAGATGATGCAGTCCATCAGTGCCAGCGGAGAGGCTGTCTGATCAAGAGGGAAACTATCTGGAGCTGGAGGAGGGCTGTGAGTGTGTGTGTGTGCGCGTGTAGTTTGTGTGAGTGTGTGTGTGTGTGTAGTTTGTGTGAGTGTGTCTAGTGTGTGTGTGTGTTAATAATTCAGCATTGGCAGGAAGACAGTGGACAGAATGAAGCGAGCTCAGTGTTATCAGCACACACTCTTCAGCTTCAGCTTCAGCTCACTCCAGCAGCACACAGAGTCTTCTCCTGTACTGTTGTTCATCACCTCCTCACCTGTCTCTCACCCTAAAGCTGGATTTATAGTTTTCCAGGCATCGAGTCGCAGATCACGAAACACACGCGGCTTTTATACTCGCCGCGTTCACCGTTGTGATAATTTCTAAACCAACAGGGGGCGCTCAAAATAACCTGCTGTAAAGACAAATAACGGTAGAAAGTTTCGGGAACTACGTCACATCATTAACATCATTGCAGGTTTAAATTACTTTATATTATTTATTATTTATATTATTTTCATGAATTATTTTAATGATTATGATAATGATAATTAATTATTTAATGAAGTATTTTTATAACCGTTCTTATATCAAACTTTGATGCATCACATGCGCTATAGGGGAATTGAGGAACTAAATCACCAGTAGTGTATGAGTGTGTGTGTAAATGAGTGCGTATGGGTGTTTCCCAGTACTGGGATGCAGCTGGAAGAGCATCCACTGTGTAAAACAAATGCTGGAACAGTTGGTGGTTCATTCTGCTGTGGTGACCCCTGATGAATAAAGGGAATAAACTGAAGGAGAACGAATGAATGAATGAATGAATGAATGAATGAATGAATGAATGATCACAGTACTGTCACACTGTGATGTTGATATCCAGGCTTATCAGAGCGTCAGAATCTGATCCGGGTGTGTTTTACAGTAGTGAATACATATAGGGAGGCGTTATAAACAATCAATATGTGTGTGTGTGTGTGTGTGTGTGTGTGTGTGTGTGTGTGTGTGTGTGTGTGTGTGTGTGTGTGTGTGACAGTGAGCTGAGTTAGTGGAGGTGTAGAGACGCCTCAGCTCTGTCCGTCTGTCTGTCCGTCTCTCTGAGCTCCAGCAAATCTCCTGTCTGTCTCATTAGTGTCTGACACACAGACTCCCTCAGGCGAGCCCACAGCGAGTGTCCAGTACACTCACACACACACACACACTCACACACACTCACAAACACACTCAGACATGAATTTTAACAAATTCACACACATACATTCTCACTTTAACAAACACGCACATCCACACACACACACACACACACACACACACACACACACACACACTCACACACACATACACATACGCACAGCTGTGGGCTGCTGTCAGAGAGATGGACAGCAGTGGTTTTCTGTCAGTCTCTCGGTGGTGTAATTGGTGTGTGTGTGTGTGTGTGTGTGTGTGTGTGTGTGTGTGTGTGTTCTGCAGATCTGCTCTGATGATGTGCTGCAGTGTGTAAACGGAAACACCAGTCCTGCTGCTACACACTCTGAAACACACCGAAAACCAGCAGTAAACTCAGCAGCGCAGCTTCAGTGTGTGTGTGTGTGTGTGTGTGTGTGTGTGTGTGTGTGTGTGTGTGTGTGTGTGTGTGTGTGTGTGTGTGTGTGTGTGTGTGTGTGTGTGTGTGTGTGTGTGTGTGTGTGTGTGTGTGTTGATCTGACCTCTCTCTCTCTCTCTCTCTCCATGATCAGGTGTTATGTGGATGATAAGGTGTCGAAGGTGGCGTGGCTGAACCGCTCCAACATCATCTTCGCGGGTGAGGATAAGTGGTCTCTGGACCCGCGGGTGGAGCTGGTGACGCAGGGGCAGCTGGAGTACAGTCTGCGCATTCAGAAGGTGGATGTGTTTGACGAGGGACCCTACACCTGCTCCATACAGACCAAACAGCAGTCCAAAACCTCACAGGTGTACCTCATCGTCCAGGGTGAGTGAGTGTGTGTGTGTGTGTGTGTGTGTGTGACTGACCAATCACTGCTGGAGGACCTCCCATTACCTTAATTAGAGAGGACACACACACACACACACACACACAACCCAAAATCAGGATTCAAGAGTTCCCCTCAGCTGATGAGTGATGATAAAGCGTGTTCATCATGCTGTCCCGGGAGAGAGCCCTGAGCTCATGAGATCCTCGAGCCCAGGGCTCCCTCCTGTTTGCAGGGTGAGAGGGGAGTTTGTGCTGTGGTAGATGTGGAGACTCTCCTGCTGTAGTAGCTGATGAACAGATAGTGATCGCTCTTAACAGATAACTACTGACTTGCAGCATGTCTATGTGCTGATGTGGATTAATAAATTAACTTAAGCTGCATGTTTTTGGACGGTGAGAGGAAACCGGGGAACCCGGGGGAAACCCGCGTGATCACAGGGAGAACATGTAAAGTCCAAACAGAAACATCGGCTGGCTTGGTAAACACTAGAACCAGTGACGTTCTTGCTGTGAGGCAACAGTGTTAACCACTGCGCCACCGTGCCACCCATCTAGGAAAGGAGGAGGAGCAGGGGTGGAAGGGGGGATTCTTCAAAACCAAGACAGCTGTGATGTGGAGCTGAGGGTGTTCATAGTGGATTAGGAATCGTCTGATTGGTGCATTGTAGATTGGATAATGCAGGACCGGCTGTGATCAATCATAATCACGTGACCCTCTCCACATTAGTGCAGAAATAAGCTTCATTAGTTGGGTCGGTGTGGAAAGGTTAATGAAACAGACAGTAGTGATTTCCAGATGTTCTCTGACTTGTGTTTCACTGCAGACATGATCAGTGTGTTCCTCGTCGTTAATATTGGGTGTTTCTCTAATTAAACACT
>NC_133190.1:51837500-51840000 GCF_049306965.1 Danio rerio | reverse complement strand
GTGGATCTGGCAGCACAGAGGATCCTCAGCGCCCTCTACTGCTGCGGTGAGACGTGAATCTGGTGACATAAGTCTGAATCATTCATCATTCACAGAAAATGTATTCGTGAGCATGAAATATTGACAGAGGCCTGAACCCCACGATATGACATCTTCATGCACACAAAGCCTCCCGTCAGCAGCGCATTACCGGCTCTTCATCACGCCTGGGGGAATAACACACACACACTGTGCGCAGATGTGGAGATGGACTTCAGTGAAGGGGCTGTACCAGACAGAAGCACACTCAGCAGTGATATGCAGCAGGCGTGTGGGACAGGACATGTTCATGTGTATTTTAGCCTGAACACGTCTCCTGCTGTTCACCCATGAGCTGTGAGCTCTGTTGGAATATCTATCTCTATTCCATGCGTGTTCAAGAGAAAAGGTCAGGAGAGGTTTTTCTTCAATGTCAAAAATCGTAACAATTTATTGGATACAAATGAATAATTGGATGACAGAGCTCTGGGTTACATTACCCCAATGCAATACAAGAATAACATTCAAGAGGTTCGCAACTCACATACATTTCCTGACTTCAGCATATATACACCACGCATCTTAACAGGTGGAGTTTTGGTGTAACGTCACTTGTCAGTCATTGTTCAGTCCTCCATTGGCCGCCCCTTCGGCATACTTCCTCTTTTTCTATGAATTCTCTGCCCAACAACAAAGTATACATCTTTCTGTGTTCTGTGTTCAGTTTTAACACCTCTATTCAGACAGGAAGTATCTGCAGAGCTGAATTTAATTTTGGACCCGCATCTATCTACTTCTGCAAAAATGCTAATTAGTATGCACAGCACTCACCCACAACAGTAGAAGTTCAGTTAATATATGACCCTTACATGACCAATACAAATAATTGTTTGATTAAAGAAACAGAGACAAAAATAATAAAAAACTGATTGCTATTTTACCACACTCTTATTGTGATGGTGCTGTTGTGTCCTGAGGTTCATCTGTCTGACTGGGAGTGATCGCTGTGTGTTTCTGACCGTACACTATCATTAAAGAGACATGAGGAGGACATGTCAGTCTGCAGCACTCACCCATTCTCCTTCAGCTTAGGCTTTATTAATCAGGGGTCGCCACAGCAGGATGAACCACCAACTATTCCAGCATATGTTTTACACAGCGGATGCCCTTTCAGCTGCAACCCAGTCCTGGGAAACAACCATACACACTCATTCACACACACACACACACACACACACACACACACACACACACACACACGTGCACTAGGGCCAGTGTAGTTGATCAATTCCCCTATAGTGCATGTGTAACCCCGCCGGTCCTACACCACCCAAACCACTCCAAGCTGGTATCAAACTGACGACCTTCTGCATGTGAGTCAGTTGCTCTACCAAGGATGATGATGATGATGAAGATGATGGTGAAGATGATGATGATGATGATGATGAAGATGATGATGATGAAGATGATGATGATGAAGATGATGATGATGATGATGATGATGGTGAAGATGATGGTGATGAAGATGATGATGATGAAGATGATGATGATGATGAAGATGATGATGATGAAGATGATGATGATGATGAAGATGATGGTGAAGATGATGATGATGAAGATGATGATGATGGTGAAGATGATGATGAAGATGATGATGATGATGATGGTGATGAAGATGATGATGATGAAGATGATGATGATGATGAAGATAATAATGAAGATGATGATGATGATGATGATAATGATGGTGATGAAGATGATGATGATGAAGATGATGATGATGATGAAGATGATGGTGATGATGATGATGGTGATGATGATGATGATGATGATGATGAAGATGATGATGATGGTGAAGATGATGATGATGATGATGATGATAATGATGGTGATGAAGATGATGATGATGAAGATGATGATGATGATGATGAAGATGATGGTGAAGATGATGATGATGAAGATGATGATGATGGTGAAGATGATGATGAAGATGATGATGATGATGAAGATGATGGTGAAGATGATGATGATGAAGATGATGATGATGATGATAATGATGGTGATGAAGATGATGATGATGAAGATGATGATGATGATGAAGATGATGGTGAAGATGATGATGATGAAGATGATGATGATGGTGAAGATGATGATGAAGATGATGATGATGATGAAGATGATGATGGTGATGAAGATGATGATGATGATGATGATAATGATGAAGATGATGATGATGATGATGATGATGGTGAAGATGATGATGATCTTGATGATGATGATGATGATGATAATGATGGTGATGAAGATGATGATGATGAAGATGATGGTGGTGATGAAGATGATGGTGAAGTGTGTGTTGCTGTTTCTCCTGATCTGCTGTGTGTTTGCTGTCAGATATTAGACTTCTCTGCTCGTCTGTCTTTAACACAGCGCTCAGTCTAGAGGCCTGCCAGGTTTTACTCCGCACCCGAACGCTCCCGTC
>NC_133190.1:51795000-51832500 GCF_049306965.1 Danio rerio | reverse complement strand
TTTATTAATTGGGCCTAATCAAGCCACGTCAGCATCATTAATGTTAGACACAGAGTTGTCAGTAATGCGGTGTGCATGCGGCGGTGATGTGTAAATCAGTCATGTCAGTCATATCAGCTGCTTCAGTATTCAGTGTTACTCAGTTGCAGATTATTTGTCCAGCGCTGTTCACCGTAATTACAGTTCCACAGCAGCTTTCCAGATGATGCACATCATGATATCAGTCTGCATCAGAGAGCTCAGCTGTCGTGGTGCACAGTCAATACACACAGTTACCCTGCAGCTATACAGCATATAAACCTTCTGCTTACCTGCTGCATGGAGGGCGCCATAGTGACCAGTGTCTTCAGGTAGAATGCTTAGAACTTGTTGGCGTGGGTTTCCTCCACAGTCCAAACACATGCGCTATAGGGGAACTGATCAACTACACTGGCCGTAGTGTATGAGTGTGTATGGGTGTTTCCCAGTGATGGGTTGCAGCTGGAAGGATATCTGCTGTGTAAAACATATGCTGGAATAGTTGGTGACCCCTGATAAATAAATGACTAAGCTGAAGGAAAATGAATGAAGGAATGAGATCTAACATTCCTATTACCTAGTATCAGTGAACTGGCATGATGAAGATGATGATGATGATGTAGAAGATGATGATGATGATGATGAAGATGATGAAGATGATCATGATGATAAGGATGAAGATGATGATGATGATGATGAAGATGATGATGATGATAGTGATGATGGTGATGATGATGATGATGATGATGATGATAGTGATGATGGTGATGATGATAATGATGATGGTGATGATGATGATGATGATGATAGTGATGATGGTGATGATGATAATGATTATGGTGAAGATGATGATGATGATGATGATGATGAAAGTGATGACGGTGATGATGAAGATGATGATGATGGTGAAGATGATAAAGATGATGATGATGATGAAGATGATGATGATGAAGATGGTGATGATGATGATGATGGTAATGATGATGAAGATGATGAAGATGATGAAGATGATCATGATGATGAAGATGATGATGAAGATGATGATGATGATGAAATTGATGATGGTGATGATGAAGATGATGAAGATGGTGAAGATGATTGTGATGATGGTGATGATGATGATGATGACGAAGATGATGATGATGATGATGATGGTGATGATGATGATAATGATGGTGATGATGATGACGATGATGATGATGTTGATGATGATGATGGTGATGATGATGAAGATGATGGTGATGAAGATGATGGTGATGATGATGAAGATGGTGATGATGAAGATGATGATGATGATAATGAAGATGATGGTGATGATGATGAGGATGATGATGATGATGTAGATGATGAAGATGGTGATGATGATGGTGATGATGATGATAATGATGATGATGATGATAATGATGAAGATGATGGTGATGTTGATGATGATGATGATGATAATGATGAAGATGATGGTGATGATGATGAGGATGATGAAGATGGTGATGATGAAGATGATGATGATAATGAAGATGATGGTGATGATGATGATGATGATGATGATGGTGATGATGATGATGTAGATGATGAAGATGGTGATGATGATGATGATGATGATGATGGTGATGATGATGATGTAGATGATGAAGATGGTGATGATGATGGTGATGATGATGATAATGATGAAGATGATGGTGATGATGATGATAATGATGGTGATGATGATGAAGATGATGATGATGATGAAGATGATGATGATGATGAAGATGATGGTGATGATGATGAAGATGATGATGAAGATGATGATAATGATGAAGATGATGGTGATGATGATGAAGATGATGATGTAGATGATGATAATGTAGATGATGAAGATGGTGATGATGATGATGATGAAGATGGTGATGATGATGATAATGATGGTGATGATGATGATGAAGATGGTGATGATGATGATGATGATGGTGATGATGATGATAATGATGGTGATGATGATGATGATGATGATGATGATGATGGTGATGATGATAGTGATGATGGTGATGATGATGATGATGATGGTGAAGATGATGATGGTGATGATGATGATAGTGATGATGGTGATGATGATGAAGATGATGGTGATAGTGATGATGAGGATGATGATGATAATGATGGTGATGATGATGAAGATGATGATGATGAAGATGATGTTGATAATGATGATGATGATGATGATGATGATGATGATGATGTTTCAGGATGAAGGTCATGATGATGTTTTCCATGTGTTAGCGGATATAAACATAGAGTGGGCCGTAAAGAGCAGCTGCTGGAGTTACAGAACAATTGTTCTGGGTCTGTTCTTGTCAGGCTTGGAGGATCCTGTGTTTCTGCTACAGATTCTCTTGTCAGTCCTGCTGCAACTACAGCTCCAATTTCATGCATGTTAGAGAGAAAGACAGAGGTGCTCGCAGAAGTGTGTGTGTGTGTGTGTGTGTGTGTGTGTGTGTGTGTGTGTGTGCTGAGTGTTGTAAAGGCAGCAGTGATTGGTTAAGCAGGAGCAGAGTGCTGGAGTGAGAGATTGGAGTGTTGAATCCCTGCTGTGAGAAACAGAGCCGATCTGCCACCTAGTGAACATGTTTTTCAGACACACACACACACAATTCAGTTTCTGCAGAGTGTGTGTGTGTGTGTGTGTGTGTGTGCAGCCGGCGAGTTATATAACGCAGACAGGGCTTTATTTCCTCCGCTGTGCTGTGCTGTGCTGCTCTGCCGTCAGCGCTGATGTTGTGGGTGTGATTCTGCTGATTTGCATAAATCATTCTGTGTGTCCTCAGATGATGGAGGGCGGGGCTTGTGTGTTGTGGGTGGAGTCTGGGATTAGAGAGGATTAGCTCAGAATTGATGAAGGATGAGGATGAGGAGGAGCTCTGATGATGAACTGCAGATTTGTGTTGCTGAAGCGGCAGAGTTTACATCTGACTACATTCACTGCTGCGCACGCAGTGTGTGTGTGTGTGTGTGTGTGTGTGTGTGTGTGTGTGTGTGTGATCTCCCAGCATCCCTCAGTGTTCTCTGCTAATGCGTGTCTGTTTTCCTCCTTCAGTTCCTGCAATCATCTACAAGGTTTCAGAGGACATCACTGTGAACGAGGGCAGCAACGTCACCTTGACATGTTTAGCCAATGGGAGACCAGATCCTGCCATCACCTGGAGACTGCTCAACCCATCAGGTGAGAGACAGCCAATCAGCTAACCCTAATCACATCTCAATAAGCCACAACACACTCACAACAACCCAAATCACCTTACCAACAACTACCCTGGAGACCACTCTAAAATAACAACACCTGCAACACCTTAACTCACCTAGCAACACCCAAATCACCCTAGCAACACCCAAATCACCCTAGCCACACCCAAATCACCCTAGCAAAACTCCAAATCACCCAAGCAACACCCCAAGTCACCTACCAACACCCCACATTACCTAGCTACAACCCAAATCACCCTAGCAACACCCCATATCCCCCTAGCAACAACCCCAAATCACCCTAGCAACAGTCCAAATCACCCTAGCAACGCCCCAAATCACCTAGCTACAACCCAAATCACCCTAGCAACACCCCAAACCATTCTAGCAACACTCTAAATCAACTAGCTACAACCTAAGTCACCTAGCAACACTCCAAAACACCTAGCAACAATTTAAATCACCTAGCAACAGCACCCCTGAGGGTCAGACCTGTTGAACACACCTGCCGATCCCCCTGTCAGTGTGTGAGGGTGTGTCCAGCTGTAGTTCCCGCTGTTTCTCGTGTCCTTCAGGAAACCTGCACACACACCCTGACCTGGATTCTGTCCGCATGTTCTCCATCTGTCAGACAGGAAGTCGAAAGAGTGTCAACGTGAGTGATGCATGTGGAGCAGTGTGTGTGTGTGTGCGTGCGTGCGTGCGTGCGTGTGTGTGTGTGGTTTCATGTTCACAGCGTATCTGTCGTCCAGAAGATCTTCCTCATCGACTGCTGCAGACGCGCTGGGAGCTGCATTTACTGAGGAGAGCTGAGCGCTGTTTAAAGTATCGACCCGCGTGTGCGTATGTGTGTGTGTGTGTGTGTGTGTGTGTGTGTGTGTGTGTGTGTGCGCGCTCTGGATCGATGCAGTGATGTCTCCACAGAAGGTCAGTAAAGGTCAGAGACGGAGGCCTGTTAGCTGCTGTATCATTAATCAGGAGTTATCAGCGTAACATTAGCCTAGCGCTGACCTCTGACCCCGCATTAACTGCTCCATTACGAGCTGATGCTTGCTGGACATCATTATTCCCTTCATAAAGACTGCTGCTCTGTAGAGTGTGTGTGTGTGTGTGTGTGTGTGTGTGTGTGTGTGTGTGTGTGTGTGCGCGCGTGCGTGTGCGTGCATGCGTGTGTGCGTGCGTGCGTGCGTGTGTGTGTGTGTGTGTGTGTGTGTGTGTGTCTGTGCGTGTGTGTGTGTGTGTGTGTCTGTGCGTGTGTCTGTGTGTGCGTGCATGTGTGTGTGTGTGTGTGTGTCTGTGCATGTGTGTGTGTGTATGTGCGTGTGTCTGTGTGTGTGTGCATGTGTGTGTGTGTGTGTGTGTGTGTGTGTGTGTGTGTGTGTGTGTCTGTGCATGTGTGTGTGTGTGTGTGTGTGTGTGTCTGTGTGTGTGTGTGCATGTGTGTGTGTGTGTGTGTGTGTGTGTGTGTGTGTGTGTGTGTGTGCATGTGTGTGTGTGTGTGTGTGTGTGTGCATGTGTGTGTGTGTGCGTGTGTGTGTGTGTGTGTGTGCATGTGTGTGTGTGTGTGTGTGTGTGTGTCTGTGCATGTGTGTGTGTGTGTGTGTGTGTCTGTGTGTGTGTGTGCATGTGTGTGTGTGTGTGTGTGTGTGTGTGTGTGTGTGGTTGTGCTGAACTCTGCAGATTTCCTGGTTTTCCATAAATTAGTATTCGCTAAATAACAGCACAGAGCCTCACTGTGGTAAACCAGGCTCATGAATAAAACATGAGTATGCAAATGAGGCTTGCTCTGCTCAATACTGTGCTGTGGAGCACTTCCTGATTAACGGTGACCAGATCAGTCTGTGTGAGATGAACAGATGAAGGGGTCGGGGTGTCCCAGTTCTCTTCATCGTGAAGGTGTGGGGCTGCGGGGAAGGGCTGATTATTCAGGACCACACTCGAAACCAAGGGCGTGATTATTTCCCAGAATCTGAGGTGTGCAGTACTGAGTTACATACATGTACAAGTGAAGTCAAAGATGTGAACTTTTACTCCAGTAAATGATCAGAGATAAGTCAGTACTCCTCTACATCTGCCGCTGTTCCTCCGCTACTGATGATGAACATGACTCGTGTCACGTGTTTGTGTATCGCGAGGCGCTGCACTGGAGAGGTTGTGTCGCGAGAGGTTGCTATAGAGACGCGTCTCCTGCTTTCGGTTACAGCGCACACACTCATGTGGGAATGATGGCTGAAGTAAAGGAAGGTGTGCGAGTTTATTCTGCGCTCACGCCGTGTGCGGTTCCGAGAGGACGCTCACGCTGTCTGTGCAGTGAGTATATCTGACCAGCTCAGCCGCTGCCTCACGTTCAGCCTCACTCCAACATGTCCACAAGAACAGTTTGATAATGTGATGATGCTGTTCATCAAACTGACCTCACAACATGTACATGAGGAACAGCTCCAACCTGAAAACACAGAGGCTCAGACTCAACATGACCCACATTTGAACCTGATTAACGCAAACTATGGGAACATTATATGCATGAAGTAAGAATAATGGGGGTACAGCGGTTAGCACTGTTACTACACAGCACTCAGCTCTCTGGTTTGAGTCTCGGCTGGGTCAGTTGGTGTTTCTGTGTGGAGTTTGCATGTTCTCCCCGTGTTGGTGTGGGTTTCCTCCGGGTGCTCCGGTTTCCCCCACAGTCCAAACACATGCGCTATAGGGGAACTGATCAACTACACTGGCCCTAGTGTATGAGTGTGTGTGTGTGTGTGTGTGTGTGTGTGTGTTTTCCAGTACTGGATTGCAGCTGGAAGTGCATCCTCTGTGTAAAACATATGCTGGAATAGTTGGCGGTACATTCTGCTGTGATGACCCCTGATGAATAAAGCACTAAGCCAAAAAGAAATTGAATGAATGAATGGTCAGCATTATTACCCCCCCCCTGTATATTTTACCCCAATTTCTGTTTACCAGAAGGAAGATTTTATCAACACAAGACATATCTTCTCCATGATGACAGCACATCATATTAGACTAGATCTTCTTCAAGACACTAGTGTTCAGCTTACAGTGACATGTAAAGGCTTCACTAGGGTAATCAGGGTAAAGTTAGGGTAATTAGGCAAGTCATTGTATAACAGTGGTTTGTTCTGGAGACAATCCAACACTAATATTGCTGAAGGGGTGAATAATATTGAGCTTAACATGGTGTTTAAACATTAATAACTGCTTTTATTCTAGCCCAAATAAAACACATCAGACTTTCTCCAGAAGAACAGATATTAGAGGAAACACTGTCAACAACTCTTTGCTTTAATAAGTGTAAATATTTAAAAAAGAAAAATTCAGAGCAGAGCAGATAATTCTGACTTTAATTTGACTTTAACTGTATATATATATATATCTCGAATCTGATTGGCTGATAGCCGTGGTATATTTAGGTAATTTCCGCATCCGTACAGCCTCTTTACCCTTTGTGTATCACTCCGCCCACACACAGCCAGGAACAAGCAGAGACTCTACAGTTTGACAAACATTACTGCTGTTACACAACACAATACACATTTGAGGCTGTTTTAGTGCAGAATGAAGCTGTTTATATTGCAACTGTACACCTGTTTACAGTGTCTGCTGTAATGCTAATGCTGTTATGGTGTGTTTACATGATGAATATGGCCACTGTGTACATGCGCAGGACAGTTATGATCTTATTGTCACATTATTTGGTGAGGATAACATGATATATGCCTTCAGTGATGTCCTGAAGATAAACACCTGAATAACACAACTGGAGTAACTCGGTCAGTGTCTGATCTCACATGAAGCAGGAGCGCGTGATGACCCATGATGACGTGTGCAGGTGCTGTAGTGCTGGCCATTGCTCAGGGGTACATTATGAAGCCCTTCCTCTTCACACTCGGGTCCAAGCGCCAAGGAGAATGGGTTCAAACACAGAGTTGGGATTGGGCCTTGCTGTGCTGGAGCTGATGTGAATGTGCTGATCTGCAGTACTGGTGTTCTCTGAGTGTCTCCAGTGCGCCCTCTGCTGGAGCAGATGCAGAACCACAACCCATACTGATGCTGCTCTCTCTCTCGCTCTCTGTGTGTGTGTGTGTGTGTGTGTGTGTGTGTGTGTGTGTGTGTGTGTGTGTGTGTGTGTGTGTGTGTGTGTGTGTGTGTGTGTGTGTGTGTGTGTGTGTGTGTGTGTGTGTGTGTGTGTGTGTGTGTGTGTGTGTGTCAGCCGAGGCTCTGGATGTGGGCGAGTATCTGGAGATTTCGGGGGTCGTTCGCTCTCAGGCGGGACGCTACGAGTGTAAAGCCAGCAATGATGTCTCCACACCTGATGTCAAATACGTCAATGTGGTGGTCAACTGTGAGTATCAGTGTGTGTGTGTGTGTGTGCTGTGAGGGATGTGTGGGTGTGTGGTCAGTGTGTGTGCGCGCTGTGACTGATGTGTGTGTGTGTCCGCAGACCCGCCGTATATAAAGGATGTGCGCAGCTCGGAGACGGCCGTGGGTCAGGCTGGAGTTCTGCACTGTGAAGCGTCCGCCGTCCCACAGCCTGAGTTTGAGTGGTACAGAGACGAGCGCAGGTACACACACACACACACAGTGACACACACACACTGACACACACACATGCAGACCAAACACTGACCACACACACACACACTAATGTTAAAGCGTTAGTTAGCCAGGAGGGTTTTCTATATTTTACAACATTCTGCTAACCTTCCACAAACACTCAGCTAATTCAGGTAATGTTACTGCTAACGTTCAGCTAACCTTGAGCTAACATTGAGCTAAAATTCAGGTATATTACTGCTAACATTGAGCTAACATTCAGGTAATATTACTGCTAACTTTCAGCTAACATTGTGCTAACATTGAGCTAACAGTCAGGTAATATTTTTCCTAACGTTCAGCTAACATTTTATTAACATTTAGCTATCATTGAGCTAACATTCAGGTAATGTTATTCCTAACAATCAGCTAACATTCCACTAACGTTCAGCTAACATTGAGCTAACATTCAGGAATGTTACTGCTAACGTTCTCCTAACATTCAGCTAACATTAAGCTAACATTCAGTTAATGTTACTTCTAATGTTCAGCTAACATTGAGCTGACATTCAGGTAATGTTACTCCTAACGTTCAGCAAACATTGAGCTAACATTCAGGTAATGTAACTCCTAACGTTCAGCTGACATTGTCGAAACATTAAGATAACCCTAACATTAGCTAACAGTGTTCTGTTTCCCTGGCTTGGCTCATGCTCTCCACACAGTTCTCTGGTGTTCAGCATCAGAGATCTGACCTGTCTCTAGATTTACTTCCGACGTCTTCATACAGCAGATAGTGAACGGCTCACTGAGTTGAATACTGTATGTGTTGCGCTCTGCATGCAGTTACACTTATATTTTTATGATATTGATATAATGAAAGGTTTGAATATTCTGGAGCCCCGTCTGCTTCTGTACATGTGTGACGCTCCGCAGCAGACAGAACTGGTGTACATTAATCAGAGCTATGGGGTGTTCTCCTGCTGAAGTGTAGTGTAGATCAGTCATCGGCTCTTCATCTGTGCTCAAACATGAGTCAATAAACACACGAACCATCGTTTTCCTGACAGTACTGAGAGACACCCGATAGTCAAACTGGAGTAGACATGTAGAATGTAGATAACTTCTGTACATTATGATCCTTCAGTGTTTATGTGTGTTCATCAGTTGTGTTGATCAGTAAGTGTGTTATGAGGCATTATGGCTACAGTATGTGTCGAACAGCAGTGGAATATGAGCAGTGTAATTCAGCAGATCGTCCTGTTTTAAACGTGCTCCTGTATATTAATGTCCATATATTAAACACTGCGCGCTCGCCGCTGTTTCATTCACTCTCAGCTCCTCGTCTGAACTCTTCATCAAGTGAACTGATAGTATTGAGAATATCTCCTGTGAGAGTATCGTTATTAGCCAGCGTTTCTGTTCAAGCCTTGATTTTTCAGGCCTGTTATGATTTAATTTCCACAGTAAACTCTCTCTGTCAAACATTCAAGATTAATTGATGCTTTATTAAACATCAGCATCGCGGCTTTGACCAAAAGAAGGATGAGTCTCATATGTGAGGCTGAACATCCTCAAACACAGGAGAGTACTGAACATCAACATACTCTTCTGCATTACAGTCTGCAAACTTTGTGGGAACTCCCCATGTGTGCAGCGTCTGCATTATTGATGCATTATTGGTGGATTATTGGTGGATTATTGGTGAAATCAGACAGATTACGCTCATAATAAGAGACAGGCCTGGTCTGATGATAACTGTCTCTATTTCTGTAATCCAGACCATCATACAGACATAAGGTTGGGCTTATTTAACTCAGACTACATATCTACCAATCACTGATCACCTTTCAACTTACTAGCCACACACTAGCAACCACTTACGACACATTAGCAACTGTCCCATAGACTTCCATTTAAAAGACTGCCATTGACTTTACATTGGACATGCTAACCTCATACTAATCATACTAGCAACATGCTAACCTCATACTAATCATACTAGCAACATGCTAACAACATACTAATCATACTAGCAACATGCTAACAGCATACTAATCATACTTGCAACATGCTAACAACATACTAATCATACTAGCAACATGCTAACAACATACTAATCATACTAGCAACATGCTAACAACATACTAATCATACTAGCAACATGCTAACAACATACTGATCATAATAGCAAAATGTTGTAACAACATACTAAGCATACTAGCAACATGCTAACAACATACTAATCATACTAGCAACATGCTAACAACATACTAATCATACTAGCAACATGCTAATAACATAGTAATCATACTAGCAACATGCTAACAACATACTAATACATACTAGAACCATGCTAATTTATTAGCAACTGCCTAGCAACTAGTCAGAACACCTTAGCAACCACCTAGCAACACCTTAGCAACCGCCTAGCAACCACCTAGCAAGGCCTTAGCAACTGCCTAACAACACCTTAACGACCACCTAGCAACACCTCTGCAACCACTCAGAACACCCTAGCAAGCACCTAGCAACAACTTAGCAACCACCTAGCAATGTCTCAGCAACTGCCTAGCAACACCTTAGAAACCACCTAGCAATGCCTCAGCAACCGCTCAGAACACCCTAGCAACCACCTAGCAACGTCTTAGCATCTACCTAGCAATACCTTAGTAACTGCCTAACAACCACTCGGAACACCCTAGCAACCACTGAGAACACCTTTGCAACCGCCAAGCAGCTCTTTAGCAACCACCTAGCAACACTTAAGCAACCATCTAGCAATGCCTTAGCAACCACCTAGCAACCAATCAGAACACCCTAGCAACACCTTAGCAACAACCTAAAACATCTTAGCTACCACCAAGCAACACCTTAGTAACCACCTACCAATGCCTTAGTAACTGCCTAGCAACCAATCAGAACATACTAACAACCACCTAGCAACACCTTAGCAACCATTTAGTAACGCCTTAGCAACCACCTAGCTACTTTATAGCAACCACTTAGAACACCCAAGCAAAACCTTAGCAATGACCTAGCAATCTTAGCAACAACCTAGCAATGCTTTAGCGTCCATCTAACAACCGCTTAGAACACACTAGCAACCACCTAGCAACACCTTAGCAATGACCTAGAACACCTGAGCAACCGCCTAACAACCACCTACCAATGCCTTAGCAACTACCCAGAACACCCTAGCAACCACCTAGCAATGCCTTAGCAACCACTCAGAACACCCTAGCAACCACCTAGCAACATCTTAGCAACCACATAAAACACCCCAGCAATGCCTTCATAACTACGTAGATCTTAGATCTCTAAGCGACACCTTAGTAACCACCTGGCAACACCTTAACAACTACCTGGAACACCCTTGCAACTGCCTAGCAACCACTTAGAACACCTTAGCAACCGCCTACCATGCCTTAACAACCAGTCAAAACACCCTAGTAACGCCTTTGTTACCGCCTAGCAACAACTCAGAACACCTTATCAACTGCCTAGCAACACCTAAGCAATCACTTAGAACACCCTAGGAACCATTAAAAAACACCCTAGCAGCTACTTAGCAACCACTCAGAACCCCCTATAAACAGCCTAGCAAGAAACACCAATCCAGACTAGAAGCCAGCGAGCAGACAGAGTTATGACGGCTTCTTAAACCTCTTCACTCATTTAAACTTTGCATCTTCAGACTCTCAGACTCGACTTTCTGCAGACACCATACAGTCTGCCTGCCAACCCCACTGATCCAGCAATATTCAGGCCTGACTTCATGAGGAGATACCAACTAAATGTGTGTGTGTGTGTGTGTGTGTGTGTGTGTGTGTGTGTGTGTGTGTGTGTGTGTGTGTGTGTGTGTGTGTGTGTGTGTGTGTGTTTGTGTGTGTGTGTGTGTGTGTGTGTGTGTGTGTGTGTGTGTGTGTGTGTGTGTGTGTGTGTGTGTGTGTTGATCAGGCTGTCCAGTTCTCAGAGTCTCACCATTCAGGTCAGCGGCTCCCGCACGGTTCTGGTGGTGGCGAACGTGACGGAGGAAGATTACGGAAACTACACGTGTGTGGCAACAAACAGACTGGGAGTACACAACGCCAGCGTGTTCCTCTACAGTGAGACACACACACACACACACACTCTCAGTCACACACTCTGATACACACACACACACACATGTTGGTTGGGTGGTGATGTATATGCAGTATGCAGCACTGGTTATATTATCCCCCCCCCCCCTAACCCCTCACAGCCCCCTGTAAACATGTTGAATGTCTGAACCCCCTGCTCTGTGCACGGGTGTGAATCAGTGTTTGTCTGATTTCTCCTATTTGGCATGTGGGTCTCTTTAATGTTTCTGATCATCAAACTAATGTCAACATCATTCCCATATAGTCAACACATCCTGCAGAAACTCCTCAGCCCTGTGTGAGAGTGTTTCCCCCTAATAAGCGGCTCTGCCAGCGTCAGCAGCTGCTCCTGCAGTCCAGTGTTCTCCGTAACTCACTGTGAGTGTCCAGCGCCGTGCAGGAGATCTGGACCCCTCATCTCTGCAGAACTACTGTGACTCTGACACAGTGGAGGGGTTTAAGCATGATCCACCTCTTCATGCCACGGTATCTCAATTGGATTCAGGTCAGGACTTTGACTAGGCCACTCCACAGTCTTCATGTAGTGGTTCTTCAGTCATTCAGAAGTGCGCTCGCCGCTGTTGTGTGTTTGGATCATTGTTCAGCTGTAGAACCCGAGCTCTCTTCATCTTGAGGTCTCTCACAGACGGTTGGGTGTTCTCCTGCAGGGAGTTCTGGTCACAGCAGAGTTCGTGGTTCTTCTTTCTCTGAAACGCAGTGTTACTATATGACAGTGTGTCTGGTCTTATACAGGGTTTCCCCAGACTCCTGGCCATCATTAAAGTGTTTTCTGGCCAGACTGAGTCGAGGTTCTGTGTTCTTTCTGTCAGCAGTGGTGTTTGTCTTGACCTCTGCCAGTCTCTTCTGTTGGTGGAGTCATGAGCAGTCGCCGTAACCGAGTCCTGCAGGTCTGTGTTGTTGTTGTTCATCCTCTGTGTCCTCTTGGATGAGTTGTGGCTGTGCTCTCTGGGTAGTTCTGGTCGTCTGGCCACGTCTCCACTGCTCTGAGTTCTGCTGTGTGCAGATAATGTCTCTCGCTGTGCTTCACTGCAGTCCCAAAGCTTTAGAAATGGCTTATAACCTTTCCCAGACTGGAAGATTGTCCTTTGAATTTCTGTGGATCTCAGACTCTGAGGATCTGTTGGTCTACTTGACTTTGTCAGGCAGGTCCTGTTTAAGTGATTTCTGCATGGTGAACAGGTGAGACCTGGCTGTGGATGCAGATGCAGAACTCAGGTGTGGGAAAGCAGAGGTCAGTCATGGTTTAATAGGGGGAAAACACTAAGGGTGTACTCACACTATGTACAGCTGCCTTGAACCGGGCCTGGGCACGCTCGTCCCTCCTCCCGTCCCCCCCCGCAACCCACACTCACATGACATTCGGGCCTGAGCACTCTTCGTCATGATGATGCGCTGGTCAGTAGAGAAGCGCTCTCGCTCAGCTCAGTGGACTCTTCTTCAGGGATTTGGGTTTAGTGGTGTGATATGCAGAGACACACAGTCAGATCTCCTGCTGAACAGATCCGCCACTGCTGACGCTCAGAGTCCATCATGACGTGTTGCTGCTGCAGGAGTGAGGAGCTGTGCTGAGATCAGCTGTGCTGCAGTGAGGGCTGGAATAATCTACAACAGTGAGTGTTCACTAAACAGTGAGCATGATTAATAATCCAGATCACACAGATCTTACAGTCACGACTCGTCTTCAGTTTCAGGCTCAGGTGCTCTCTCCACTCACACACAAGCGCACCGCATCTGAGCCCAAGTGAACCGCGCTCTGGCACACCTCTTCCAACCGGGCCAGAGCCGGCCAAGTGAACCGTGCCTGAGCCCGATTCAGTGCCTCACACTTCTCTAATGATCTGGGAAACGGGCCTGAGCACGGTTTGGACAGTATAGTGTGAGTGCGCCCTTATTCACACAGAGCTGAGTAGTTCAGGATTTAGTTTTCCCTTAGTAATAAACACCTTAGCAACCACCTAGCAACACCTCAATAATAAAAACCTTCATGTCCAAACTGCAGGATGTGTTGACGTGTGTTATCTGGGACTGATGTTGACATTAGTTTGATGATCTGAAACATTACAGAGACACACATGTCAAATAAGAGAAAGCAGTAAAGGGGCAAACACTTGTTCACACCGGTGTGTGTAGTGCCGTACCATCACCAAGAGAACTGATTTAGATTTTGTAAAGCTGCTTTAAAAACAATATCTATGAACAATAATGGACAAATAAAGTGAATTGAGTTAAAGATAACAGTTATACTACTGTCATTATACAGAAGCCTGCATATATAAACCACATAAACCAGTACACAGATACCAGTGGTGGAGAGAGAACTGCACAATCATACTCACGGTAAAGCAGCATCACTTGCCTAAACATGCAGTGCAGAGTAACAGTGTCTGCTGTGAACATCACTCAGAGGATGAGCAAACAGTAGAGCTTCAACAGCAGTAGAGTGTTACGCTGTGTAAAGCTGATGTGTTTACATGTCATATGTGGAAGTGTGTAAACGTCACGTTCTGTAGTGCATCTAATGATTGTCCAGCAGGCACACAATGTCATCAGACGCTCATATTAGCTTAGATTTAGATTGGGATGTCAGGTGACCAAAATTCTGTCTCTAGCAATAACGACATTGAAATGATGTTGATATTTGGTTGTTGGAAAGTGGCCAAAATCCAACGTCAAGCCGACATCTTAAACCAGCATCATATTGACGTCAATACTGACATTTATTCATCAGGTATGGCAACCGAAATCCAACATCTAATAGACGTCATAGTGGTAACGTCCACACAACGTCAAGCTGTGACATCATCAGACGTTGATATTTGGTTGGTTTTAGGTTGGATGTTGGACTGAGTTGCAGCGTCCCCTTGACATTAGGGTACAACATCAGTCTGACATCATGCTGACGCCTTGTGCTGCTGGGTGTTTAAGGCCGTTTGGGTCATCATACAGTAAACATCCGCCATCTTCTCATCAGCAACATCATCTAATCAGTCTCTGGGTCAGTGTGCAGAGATTTTGGACATCTTCTTGAACACTTTTAATGCTTCCAAACAGTTTTCTGCAGTTGTGAGTGGCTCATGTGTTGAGGTAGATCATTATGAGGGGATTTGCCTTCTACAGTATGAGTGATTTGAGTGGACAGGAGAAACAGGACTGATTCCTCTAATCACCACAGACGAGGGATAATACAGGAGTGCTGCAGGATGAAGGACAGTAGTGGAGTAACAGCACTGATACTGCACTAAACATGAGCTCAAGGGAGAGTAAAAGCCAGCGGTGTGAAGCCACTAATTACAAATACTCAAACTACTGTCATTAATTACTTTTTCTCAGAAATTGAAGTTTGTTGAGTCGTTTTAAAAACGTGTGCTTTTACTCTCACTAGAGCTCATGTTTACTGCAGTATCTGTGCTCTTACTCTCACTGCTGTCCCTCATCCTGCATCACTACTGTATTATCTCTCGTCTATGGGAATTAGAGAAATCAGAGGAATGATTAATTAGAGGAATTAGAGAAATCAGTCCTGTCCACTCAAATCACACATAGAAGGTAAATCACCTCATAATGAACTACTTCAACACATGTGCACTTTACAATGCAGCAAACTGTCTGGAAGCATTAAGTGTCCAAGAAGATGTGCAAAATCTCTACACGCACTGACCCAGAGACTGTTTAGATCAGGGATGCCCAAACACAGGCTGTTTCTCAGTTCCAGGAATGCAGAGAGCGGACTTGTGTTCTTGTGGAGAGCGGTGTTGCCAGGTGTCCTCGGAAGAACAAACTCGGGAGAGCGCGAGGGCAGAGAACGCGTCCTTTGAGAAATGATGCTGCGTTCTTCCTGATGGTCACATGACCTTCAAATAGTAAATTATTTAAAGATTACAGCATTCATACAGGGATTTATTGTTTTCTGCCTTTTAAAAATATATACTTTGCATAAAAACATTATCAATATACTCTGCACAATATAAATAAAACAGATTTCAATGCGAATTTCAGCAAACAAACACCATTAATGTGTTTATTCCTTTATTAAGATGTTCATGTTAATATTTACCTTCACCGTTTCATTTAGGGGAAACTCCTGAGGTAAATAAGTGATATCTCTGAACTTTAATAATAAATCTAAATAAACTGCAGCGCTTCCCACCTCCAGTCGCAATGACTTCTGGGACTTCCAGAGCGAGTTCAGTGCTCAAGTCTGCATCAGTGCGTCCTCGATATCAAGAACACATCCAGGAAGTTTCACGCGTCCTCCGTACTTGCGGTCTTGAGTATTGGAACTGAACTTTGGCAGCTGATGATGACGTTACACAAGAACACGAGGACGCAAGACCGCTGAAAAACGCATATTGAGAAACAGCCACAGTCCTGGAGGGCCGGTGTCCTGCAGATTTCAGCTCCAACTTGCCTCAACACACCTGCACGGATGTTTCTAGAAAGCCTATATGAGCTTGATTAGCTAGCCCAGGTGCGTCTAATTGGGATTGGAACTAAACTTTGCAGGACACCGGGCCTCCAGCACAACCTGAAACACACCAAATATCAACGTTTAATGATGTCACAGCTTGACGTTGTGTGGACGTTACCACTATGACGTCTATCAGATGTTGGATTTTGGTTGCCATACCTGATGAATAAATGTCAGTATTTGACGTCAATATGATGCTGGTTTAAGATGTCGGCTCTACATTGGATTTTGGTCACTTTCTAACTACCTAAAATCAACCAAATATCAACGTTATATGAGGTCATTATTGGACATCAAAATAACGTTGTCCTTAGACACTGACTAGACATTGATTTTTGGTCACCTGACATCACAACCTAAATCTGACCTAATATTACATGATTATGACATTGTGTGCCTGCTGGACAATCACTAGATGCACTACAGAATGTGACGTTTACACACACACACACACACACACATAAATTACATGTAAATGCATCAACTTTTAACAGCGTAATACTCACTACTCACTACTCATGAGTACTTTTAAAAGAGCTACTTTTTACTCCTACTTTGAGTAATATTTACAACAGGTACTTTTACTCTACTCACACTACATTTTAGGCAAGTAATGCTACTTTTACTTCAGTATGCTTTTTCAGTTCTCTTTCCACCACTGGTAAAAGCACACAATTGTAAAACTACTGAGTAAAGCACAATTGCTGAGATAAACTACACAATTACAGTACTCTGAGTGTTTGTATTGTGTTACTTTACACCACTGACAGATACACTCACACACACAGACAGTCACACCGATACACTCACACACACACTAGTGTACTTCAGCTCATCCACCAGCAGAGGTCGCCATTCAACAACATCTGAATCTAACAGACCTGTGTGTGTGTCTCTCTCTCTCTCTCTCTCTCCGTGTGCGTGTGTGTGTGTGTGTGTGATGTCTCTCTCTCTCCCAGAACCAGGGATGGGGCGGGACATCAACTCGGCGGGCTGCATCTGTCAATCACTCTGGCTCCTCCTCCTGTGTGTGTCCTCAGCTCTTCTCCAGTGTTAATGATCAGTCGCTCTGAACACACTCGGTCGCCTCAGACTGTTCACTCGTCATCACACTCACCGTCACGCCGGGCCGGACCACACTCTGACTATCAGGACAGAAGACCAGAACACAGAGGAGAGGAGAAGAACTGAATATCCTGCTTTAACCGCTTCGAGATTTACTGACTTCCAGTGAGGCCTGGGGTGTGTGTTTCCGTCCGTCCGACAGTCTGAGAGCGTGTGTGTGTGTGTGTGTGTATGTGTGTGTGTGAGTGTGTGTGTCCTGACAGATAACTGGAGCCACGCCCTGATCTTCAATCATCTCTGAATGCTGAACGGCTCATTTCCCCATTGACCTCTGCAGCCTGTGGCCAAACCTGCCTGATGTAAACTAATGAGAGCGCTCGAGTCGTCTGAGTGTGCTGAGTGTGACTAGTGAAGAGGGACTGGAACGTGTGTGTGTGTGTGTGTGTTGTGTCGGACTCCATTCTGCTCTTTCCTTGCATCTCATCAAGAGTTTATAAGATCAGAACAATCACTGGATCAATGAGACGCTCATGCTGCGTCACCTGTGTAGCTGTGTCTAACCCCGCCCACATGTCCAAATACAGCCCTAACCCCCCCAATCCTTTGGTCTGTTCTACATGTCTAACCCCGCCCACATGTCCAAATACAGCACTAACCCCTCCCACACCTCTGGTCTGTTCTACATGGCTAACCCCGCCCACATGTTCAAATACAGCACTAACCCCTCCCATACCTCTGGTCTGTTCTACATGTCTAACCCCGCCCACATGTCCAAATACAGCACTAACCCCTCCCACACCTCTGGTCTGTTCTACATGTCTAACTCCGCCTACAAGTCCAAATACAGCACTAACCACTCCCATACCTCTGGTCTGTTCTACATGTCTAACTCCGCCTACAAGTCCAAATACAGCACTGTATTCCACTAATATAATTAGTCCCACCCAAATGTAAGCTCGCCCTAATGTCTAAATACAGCACTAAACCACTCCCACTGATACTTTCCAATGTCTTAATGTACGGTTAAGGTTAAGCGTGTGACCAAATATGGCACTAACCCCTCCCTCATCATTAGTCCCTCCCACTTGTGTAGATGTGCCCACACCTTCCAAATACCCATGTGACCAAATACAGCACTAAGATTCTCCCAGTTGTAACTCCACCCACACTACCTAATACACCACTAAACCCTTCCCACATGATGATCCCGCCCCCTTGTTGCCACTCCTCTGATTCTTCCCAAATGCTCAACTTCGCTCATGTGACCAAATACTTCTATCACCCAAAAATAACTCTGCCTATATCCAAATACAACTCTAAACCCCTCCCACTTGTTTGTCTGTGGCCACACCTCTGGCTCCTCCCACATGCCTGGCTCCTCCCAGCTGGCTTCACACCAAACGCAGAGCTTCGTGTCCCTCGCTCAACTGTACTCGCGGTGTTTCCCGCTCACGCAGATTTCCTGCTCTAGTTCTAGTCATTTTCTTAACTTGCATTAAAGGCGAAATTAAGGCAAATTTTGCATACTTTCGTCAAACGTGTCGCGCATTCGGCGCCATTCACTGCAATAACTCGTCTCTGTTTGTGCTTTTGCTTTGACACTGGATCTGTAATTTACTCGCACAAATACTTAATTCTGCCTTTGGTGTGAATCCACCCTAACCCCTCCCCCCACACATTATAATTTTCTCCCAGTTGTAACTCCGCCCACTAACACAGCAGTAACTCCTCCCACAGGCGACTCTGCAAGCGTTCTTCAGGGTTTCTGGAAAACTTGTATTATCAGCAGTTTCTCCAAGTGTCCACACAAATGTCCAAATACAGCACTAACCCCTCCCATGTCATTGGCACCTTCCACTTGTGTAGCCGAGGCCACGCCTCTGTTCCCTTTCAGATGTCTAACTCCACCCATAAGACCAAATATACAGCACTGTATTCCACTAATATAATTGGTCCATTTCAAATAGCATGTGACCAAATACAGCACTAAGATTCTCTCAGTTGTAACTCCACCCACACTACCTGTTAACCACTAAACCCTTTCCACATAATGATCCCACCCACTTGATTACCTGTGGCCACGCCTCTGATTTTTCCCAAATGTTAAACTTCTTCCATGTGACCAAATACTACTATCACCCAAAAATAACTATACTATATCCAAATACAACACTAAACCCCTCCTATTTGTGTGTCTGTGGCCACACCCCTGGCCCCTCCCATATGTCTGGCTTCACACCAAACACACAGCTCCGCTGTAGTCAACTGTAGTCGCGGTGTTTCCCGCTCATGCAGATTTCCTGCTCTTGTTCAATTTTTTAAAATTGTGTAAAGACGTAATTAAGGCGAATTTCGCATATTTTCGTCAAACGTGTCGCGCATTCGGCATCATTCACAGCAATAATTCGTCTCTATTTGTGCTTCTGCATTGACTTTGTATGTAACGAATACTTAATTCTGCGTTTGGTGTGAATCCGCCCCTAACCCCTCCCTCCACAACATCATATTCTTCCAGTTGTAACTCCGCCCACTAACACAGCAGTAACTCCTCCCACAGGCGGCTCTGCAGAGTTCTTCAGGGTTTCTGGAAAACTTGTATTATTAATGAAGTTTCTCCACTGAAAGTGTTTAACGATGTTTAGCGTGTGTCGTGTCGCTCCAGCACGACCGCTGATAACCCTCCTCCCACCGCGTGTTTCTCCGTCCGCCGTATGAAATGTTCGACACCAATGAATGCTCGTCTTCATCCGCCGCTCACCTCCGTCTGTCTGTAAATATTCTTTTGAATGTCTTCACGCGGAAACGAAGCGCATCTTCGTTCAGGTTTCTCCGTCTGTAGTTCTGCGGTGGCGCTTTGATGCTTCCTGTAACAAACTCAAATTAGATACTAAACTAAGATTTTTACTACAAATATTTAAGTATTCTAAACCTAGATTTACCTTTGAAGCGGCTGCACTACTATTCTTATTTATAGAGATGGATCTGTTCATTAGTTATTATAATAGTAGTTGTACAGAGATGAGCTGAACACTCCGACTGCCAAACGATTAGAGCTCCTGTTATATATTTAATCAAGCCATTTTAGAGAGGATTTATGACCCGCGCACACACTACTTTTCTTTGTTGTTGAATTGATAAAGCATCTATTTAGTTTGTTTTGGTATGTAGACGCGCGCACACACACTGGTTTATTTTGTTTTGGTATGTAGACGCGCGCACACACACTGGTTTATTTTGTTTTGGTATGAAGACGCGCGCACACACACTGGTTTGTTTTGTTTTGGTATGTAGACGCGCACACACACACTGGTTTATTTTGTTTTGGTATGTAGACGCGCACACACACTGGTTTATTTTGTTTTGGTATGTAGACGC
Organism: Danio rerio; assembly: GCF_049306965.1. NCBI lineage: Eukaryota > Metazoa > Chordata > Actinopteri > Cypriniformes > Danionidae > Danio > Danio rerio. Next base: position 51,811,662 of record NC_133190.1, on the reverse strand, counting down.
GCGCGCACACACTGGTTTATTCGTGGTTTCTCCTGCTCGTAAAGCAGCGTTTCTGTTCACGTTTACATTTGAGTATTGGAATAATCCAGCAGTGAGATCTCCACCCACAGCCCTTTGATTGACAGCTCTCTCAGCCAATAAGCTTTCAGCATGTGCGCTCTTGATTGGATGAAACCGCTCGTCTGGCGTGTGTCTGATTTAAAGGGCTAGTCGCGCGTCTCCTGTCTAAAGTAAATCGAGCTGCAACGCCAATATTTGGGTTTGATCCAATCCAAAGTCAAGCGTCCTGAACTCCACACAGGGCCGCAGTGTTTTGTATCTGACGAATGTCTCACTGCAGTGTGTGTGTGTGTGTGTGTGTGTGTGTGTGTGTGTGAATACTCCAGTGAGGATCAGTTCACTTTATTTTGGCCATGTTCAGTGTGTGTTTTATTGCCGATGCTCTCTGTAACCTGATAAGAAGACGCTGTGTTTTCGTGGATCTGGAGAATCTCCAGTAGTTTTGATCGACATCTTCATGAAAGCAATGGACATTTTCTAACTCGTCTTTATTTACTCTGAAGTCATTTTTGAAGCCCTTCTGCACTGTACAGTCCTCATCAGATGTTGAGAATGGAAATCGTCATCTGAATTTGATGTTTTTGAAAGTGGGATTAAGAAAAACATAAATAAATGAAAATGATTGTAATTTTGGTGCGAAATGAAGATTCTGAATTCTGTTAATCATGTAACATGCAAATAAAGGAATATAACGATTGTTAGATCTCCCTTTAAATGCTCTTCCTGTGGTTATTGATATGGATTTATTCTAGAAAAGTGGCAGATTTAACTTAGATATAATAGTACTGGGCGGCACGGTGGTGCAGTGGGTAGCACATTCGCCTCACAGCACTCAGGTCCCTGCTTCGAGTCTCGGCTGGGTCAGTTGGTGTTTCTGTGTGGAGTTTGCATGTTCTCCCCGTGTTGGCGTGGGTTTCCTCTGGGTGCTCCAGTTTCCCCCACAGTCCAAACACAAGCGCTATAGGGGTTCATTCGCGGTGGCGACCCCTGATTAATAAAGGCACTAGCCAAAAAGAAAATGAATGAATGAATGAATAATAGTACTAATAATAATAGTAATTGAGTGATCATTCATTCATTCATTCAGTTATTCAATTATTTATTTTCCTTTGGCTCAGTCTCTTATTCATCAGGGGTCGCCACTGCGGAATGAACCACCAACTATTCTAGATTATGTTTTACACCAGGGGTATCCAAAGTCGGTCCTGGAGGTTGCCTGGAAGTTTGAAGTATAGCTAGTAAGAGCTTGATTAGCATGTTCAGGTGTGTTTGATTAGGGCTGGAGCTCAACTCCCCAGGACACCGGCCCTCCAGGATCGAGTGTGGACACCCCTGTTTTACACAGTTGATGCCCTTCGAACCCACGCCAACATGGGGAAAACAGGCAAACTCCACACAGAAACACCAACTGACCCAGCCGAGACTCAAACCAGCGACCACCATGCCGCCCCTATTGAGGAGTTAATTACACACAATTAAAGCAGTGGGTTATAAATGATATGAGCCTACAGTACATGTATGATAATTATTCCACTGCATGAGGAAATGGTCACGTCCACTCAACATCAGCTCAAGTCTCGAGTCTTCAGTAGTATCAGACACCAGTGCGCAGTGTGTGTGTATTAATGCGGTACAATACTTTCCTCTGTTAACATTCATTTACATTCAAATGAATGAGCAATTAAAACACTTCTAAAGCATTTAATCTGTTAATGATAATAGTGCTTAATGGAGCCTGACATGACTTAATGAACAAGCAGTGCAATAATTAATGAATGCATTAACTACTGTTACATAATCAGACCCTACTGGAAAGACATGTCTGTGTTTATTTTCTGCTAAATTCAGATTAATCCTGCTAATATGATCTGACAAACCACACACACACACGCGCACACACACACACACACACACATCTTTAACATAATTGGCACATTTCTTTATTTTGAAAACAGACATGAAACCATTTTCCACGAGTTTACTCCTGACTGGAACAGAAAGGCCGGCGCTTTTTCTTTTTTGTTGGATTTTGTGGATTTTAACATCATCAGTGCAGCGATATCTCCAATTAAACGCTCATAACAACACCACGGACATGAAAAGAAGCCACATGTATGAGGAGGTTTACTGCGCTGGAGAAAGACGGAGGTCTGAGTCCTGATCTCCAGCACACGCTTCCAAACCTCCCGCAAACCGCAGAAATCAGGCCACACCAGAAAAGAGGACGAACATAAAGCAGGCTGTCGGCGGGCCTGTGGATCATCTGGGATTCTACATTGCACTGGTCCTCCGTTAAACACTCTCCTCTGTGCCGGCGTCTGAAACGGCTCCCTCTGCTGGTTTGGATTCCTCAGCAGCGTCTGAAACAGCACAGAAAACATTTAGATCAATTCACACTGTTCTTCTTAGAAATCAAACTTTAAAACAGAACAAATAGAGATATAAACTGTGAAGAAAACTAAAACTGAAAAACAACTGAACATCGCAAACCAAGAACTGTTAGACAAAGAGTCGAAAAGCCAGAAATATGAGACAAAATCAGGAATAAGACATGAATTTAGAAACGTCAAATGTAAACCCAGAAATGCAAAACGTAAACTTAGAGATGCGAGACGTAAACTCAGAAATGTGGACGTAAACTCAGAAATGTGAGACGTAAACTCAGAAATGTGGACGTAAACTCAGAAATGTGAGACGTAAACTCAGAAATATGAGACGTAAACTCAGAAATGTGAGACGTAAACTCAGAAATGTGAGACGTAAACTCAGAAATATGAGACGTAAACTCAGAAATATGAGACGTAAACTCAGAAATGCGAGACGTAAACTCAGAAATGTGAGACGTAAACTCAGAAATATGAGACGTAAACTCAGAAATATGAGACGTAAACTCAGAAATGCGAGACGTAAACTCAGAAATGCGATTCGTAAACTCAGAAATGTGAGACGTAAACTCAGAAATGTGAGACGTAAACTCAGAAATGTGAGACGTAAACTCAGAAATGTGAGACGTAAACTCAGAAATATGAGACGTAAACTCAGAGATGTGGACGTAAACTCAGAAATGCGAGATGTAAACTCAGATGCGAGTCGTAAACTCAGATGTGAGACGTAAACTCTGACATGTGAGTCGTAAACTCAGAGATGTGAGACATAAACTCAGAAATGTGGACATAAATTCAAAAATGTGAGACGTAAACTCAGAAATGCAAGAAGTAAACTCAGATGTGAGACGTAAACTCAGACATGCGAGTCATAAATTCAGATGTGAGACGTAAACTCGGATGTGAGACGTAAACTCAGATGTGGGAACGTAAACTCAGATGTGAGACGTAAACTCAGAAATGCGAGACGTAAACTCAGAAATATGAGACGTAAACTCAGAAATGCGAGACGTAAACTCAGAAATATGAGACGTAAACTCAGAAATGCGAGACGTAAACTCAGAAATATGAGACGTAAACTCAGAAATATGAGACGTAAACTCAGAGATGCGAGACGTAAACTCAGAAATGCGAGACGTAAACTCAGAAAAATGAGACGTAAACTCAGAAATGCGAGACGTAAATTCAGATGCGAGTCGTAAACACAGATGTGAGACGTAAACTCAGAAATGTGAGACGTAAACTCAGAAATGTGAGACGTAAACTCAGAAATGTGAGACGTAAACTCGGATGTGAGACGTAAACTCAGAAATGTGAGACGTAAACTCAGAAATGTGAGACGTAAACTCAGAAATGTGAGACGTAAACTCGGATGTGAGACGTAAACTCAGAAATGTGAGACGTAAACTCAGAAATGTGAGACGTAAACTCAGAAATATGAGACGTAAACTCAGAAATATGAGACGTAAACTCAGAAATGCGAGACGTAAACTCAGAAATGCGATTCGTAAACTCAGAAATGTGAGACGTAAACTCAGAAATGTGAGACGTAAACTCAGAAATGTGAGACGTAAACTCAGAAATGTGAGACGTAAACTCAGAAATATGAGACGTAAACTCAGAAATATGAGACGTAAACTCAGAAATGCGAGACGTAAACTCAGAAATGTGAGACGTAAACTCAGAAATGTGAGACGTAAACTCAGAAATGTGAGACGTAAACTCAGAAATATGAGACGTAAACTCAGAGATGTGGACGTAAACTCAGAAATGCGAGATGTAAACTCAGATGCGAGTCGTAAACTCAGATGTGAGACGTAAACTCTGACATGTGAGTCGTAAACTCAGAGATGTGAGACATAAACTCAGAAATGTGGACATAAATTCAAAAATGTGAGACGTAAACTCAGACATGCGAGTCATAAATTCAGATGTGAGACGTAAACTCGGATGTGAGACGTAAACTCAGATGTGGGAACGTAAACTCAGATGTGAGACGTAAACTCAGAAATGCGAGACGTAAACTCAGAAATATGAGACGTAAACTCAGAAATGCGAGACGTAAACTCAGAAATATGAGACGTAAACTCAGAAATGCGAGATGTAAACTCAGAAATATGAGACGTAAACTCAGAAATATGAGACGTAAACTCAGAGATGCGAGACGTAAACTCAGAAATGCGAGACGTAAACTCAGAAAAATGAGACGTAAACTCAGAAATGCGAGACGTAAATTCAGATGCGAGTCGTAAACACAGATGTGAGACGTAAACTCAGAAATGTGAGACGTAAACTCAGAAATGTGAGACGTAAACTCAGAAATGTGAGACGTAAACTCGGATGTGAGACGTAAACTCAGAAATGTGAGACGTAAACTCAGAAATGTGAGACGTAAACTCGGATGTGAGACGTAAACTCAGAAATGCGAGACGTAAACTCAGATGGTGGATGTAAACTCAGGTGTGAGACGTAAACTCAGAAATGTGAGACGTAAACTCAGAAATGTGAGACGTAAACTCAGAAATGTGAGACGTAAACTCGGATGTGAGACGTAAACTCAGAAATGTGAGACGTAAACTCAGAAATGTGAGACGTAAACTCGGATGTGAGACGTAAACTCAGAAATGCGAGACGTAAACTCAGATGGTGGATGTAAACTCAGGTGTGAGACGTAAACTCAGAGATGCGAGTTGTGAACTCAGATGTGACACTTAAACTTAGATGTGAGACATAAACTCAGATGTGGGAAGTAAACTCAGATGTGGGACGTGAACTCAAAGATGCGAGACAAAACCTCAGATGTGAGACGTAAACTCAGAGATGTGGACATAAACTCAGTAATGCGAGATGTAAACTCAGAGATGTGAGATGTGATTTCAGAAATGCGAGTTGAAACTCAGAGATGTGAGACGTAAACTCAGAAATGCGATTCGTAAACTCAGAAATGTGAGACGTAAACTCAGAGATGCGAGACGTAAACTCAGAAATGTGAGACGTAAACTCAGAAATGCGATTCGTAAACTCAGAAATGTGAGACGTAAACTCAGAAATGTGAGACGTAAACTCAGAAATGCGATTCGTAAACTCAGAAATGTGAGACGTAAACTCAGAAATGTGAGACGTAAACTCAGAAATGTGAGACGTAAACTCAGAAATGCGAGACGTAAACTCAGAAATGTGAGACGTAAACTCAGAAATGTGAGACGTAAACTCAGAAATGTGAGACGTAAACTCAGAAATGTGAGACGTAAACTCAGAGATGCGAGACGTAAACTCAGAGATGCGAGACGTGATCTCAGAGATGCGATTCGTAAACTCAGAATTGACAGATGTAAACTCAGAGATGTGAACGTGTCTGTGTCTCTAAGAGTCTCCATTACGCATGTTCCAGCGGTGGACAGTAGGTGTGTGTACACAGAGTGAATGAGGTGTCCAGAGCTGAAACTGACCTGGTTTGTCTATTTGGTGTGTCTCCTGGCTCTCAGCTTCAGGCACGTCGGCTGGTTTCTCCTCCTCTTTCTCCTCTTTCTGTGCATTGCCTTCTTCTTCAGGTTTCTCGTCTGCAGCCGCCGAGCTTGGCTCCTCCTCTTTTGGCTTCTCCACTTCCTGCTGCGGCTCCTTCACTTCCTCTTTGGCGGGCGTGTCTGAGGGGGCAGGGTCCGCTGCAGCAGTGGGCGGGGCTTCATTTGCTGGGGAGTTAGGCTGCTCTGGTTTGGGGTCCTCCTGTGTTTCTGTGGAGGCGTCAGTCGGTTTCTCCTCCTCCTGCTCCTCCGGCACTTCTCCGTTCTCCTCCTCTTTCTCTCCGTCCTTCATCTTTTTCCGGGTGATGTGTCCGCGGAAGCTGGCCTGGATCTTGGTGGCCGCCTTGTGAGCGTTTTCCTCCGGTTTGATTCCATCCTGCTTGATCTCCTGATCGGCCTCTTCATTCTTCTCAACCTGAGAGAACAAACAGCTTCAGAAACTCAAACAGAAACACTCAGCAGTTCATCAAACCTGTTCCACGATGGAGGCTGAACAAACTCAGGATTACAGGATCAGTCTGGGGTTGACTAAACCACAGCAGTGTGCTCAGACTGTACTGTTAGCTTGAAGCTGAACTTCAACTAACTGACGTTGATCCTGAGTTTATGAGCATGTGCAGATGAAGGCGGGGCATCAGCAGCAAACAGCCAATCACAGATGAGAACTCAGATTTAAAAAAGGTAAATGCATTACGATATACATTCACAACTAAAGACTTTCTCAGAATTGTGGAACATAAACTCAGAAATGCAAGATGGCAACTGTGAAGTGTTAATTTAGAAATGTTAAACTTTGTCATGAGATTTAAATCTAGAATTGAAGGAGGACTGTTAAACTGAGGCGAAACTGCTAAAATAAGATTGTTTATAATATGCAGTGATCATGGATATAATGATTACATAATTCATATCAAATAATTATAATAATCTTCACTACAAACAGACAATTTTATTTCTAAAACAATTTACTGAAGAGAAACATTTAATATGGAACAGGAGAAACTGCTGGAGTGGCTTTATTTTCACATGATCTCTAAACCTGAACATAACCTGAAGATATCCTCAACATAACCTAAACATAATCTGAGGAAATCCTGAACATATCCTAAAGATAACTTGGACATAAAACCTGAATATAACCCGAAGATAATCTGAAAAACTCCTGAACATAACCAAAAGATAACCTGAAAATATTATTTAACATACAACAAAAACAGTGCCTGAACATATCCTGAAATATATCATGAACGTAGTAAGTATTCACAGTTAACTGGTAGAATCCAGGTTTGTGATATCTAAACCAGAACATAACCTGAAATTATCCTGGATATAACAAGCACATAATATGAACTTAACCTGAACATAACTTCAATATATCCTGTACATATCCTGCACAGTTGATTAGTGGAATCTCAGTTTGTGATGCCTAAACTAGAACATAGCCTGAACATACCCTAAGCATAGCCTACAAATAATATAAACATTACTTGAACATATCCCAAACATATCATTAACATAGTCATGTTGTTCAGTTGATTGGTGTAATCTCAGTTTGTGATATCTAAACCAGAACATAACCTTAACATATCCTGAACAAAACCAGAACATGACCAGATAATCACTTTGCTCGGTTGATTAGTGGAATCTCAGTTAGTGACCTCTAAACCAAAATATATCCCTGAAATGTCCCAAACATATCCTGAACACAGCCACTTTGCTCAGTTAATAGATGGAATCTTAATTTATTATTTCTAAACCAGAACATTTTATATCCTGAAAATAACCTGAACATAACCTAAAGATAACCTGACAATAAAACAACAAAGTATTCATAGATGACTGGTATAATCCTGGTTTGTGATATCTAAACCAGAACATAACCTTAAATTATTTAGAATTTAACCTCCACATAATATGAACATAACCTGAACATAACTTCAAAATATCCTGGACATTCCCACATTGCTCAGATGATTGGTGTAATTTCAGTTTGTGATGCCTAAACTAAAAAATAACCTGAACATAACCTACATATAAGAGGAACATAACTTGAGCATATCCCAAACATATCCTAAACATAGTCACGTTACTCAGTTGATTAGCATAAACATATCCTGAACATAACCTGAACATAGTCGAATTGCTCAGTTGATAGATGGAATCTCAGTTTGTTATATCTAAACCAGAACATAACCTGAACATATCATGAACATAACCAGAACATAACCTGAACATATCATAAACATAACCAGAACATAACCTGAACATAATCACTTTGCTCAGTTGATTAGTGGAATCTCAGGTTTTAATCTCTAAACGAAAATATAACCCATAAATATCCTGAACATACCTTGAACATATCCTGAACATGTTCACTTTGCTGAGTTGGTGGAATCTCAGTTTGTTATATCTAAACTAGAACATAACGTAAACATATCCTGAAAATAACCAGAACATAACCACAACATCCACTGGAATAGGATAAGATACAACAAAGAGCAATGAAAGCGGATGTATTTTCATGGTACCTAAAACCCAGTGTAATCCTGCTTCATAGTACAGGCCCCACATGATTACCTGGTTCAGCTAACAACATTCTCCTCAATCTCCTGTTCCACTATGAGACTGTTTAACCTGAATATACGAGGAAACTTACTGAGTGTCTAGAAAAACAACATTTCCAACTGATGATCCAAACTCCTGATCAGCCGCAGTACACTTGTGTTGTGTTCACTGTATGATCATTACAGTACAGACTGACGGAGGCGTGATCAGACAGTTCTGGGATCCGTGATTCTCACGTCTGCTTCAATCCCGTGATAAAAACATCTCAGCGCCGCTTCAGTGTCCTGCAATTCACAACATGAGGGATCAGCGGGAGACACGGATCTGAGCGTCTGAACCACAGAACACCCCCCGTCAGTCTGAGTCTGATTATTTACAGCTCTGTTCAGCGTCTGGATGACTGAAGGATCATCAGTGATGTCTGGCTCAGAATACAGGCTTCCTGCTGGATTCATCCAGACACCAGTAACACCATTACAGATGAGTTCACTCTGAGTTCAGCACCAGCATCATCAGCCTGTTTCTGCTCAGATACCTGATACACAGTAGTGATCTATTAATATAAAATAATATAATATAATATAATATAATATAATATAATATAATATAATATAATATAATATAATATAATATAATATAATATAATAATAAAATATAATATAATATAATATAACATAAAATAATAATATAATACAATATAACATAAAATAATAATATAATATAATATAATATAATATAATGTAATATAATATAAAATAAAATAATAATATAATATAATATAATATAATATAATATAATATAATATAATATATTACAATATAATATAAAATAAAAATATTTATAATATAATATAATATAATATAATATAAAATAATAATATAATATAATATAACATAACATAAAATAATAATATAATACAATATAATATAAAATAATATAATAATATAATATAATATAATATAATATAATATAACATAAAATAATAATATAATACAATATAACATAAAATAATAATATAATACAATATAATATAATATAATATAATATAATATAATATAATATAATATAATATAAAATAAAATAATAATATAATATAATATATTACAATGTAATATAAAATAAAAATATTTATAATACAATATAATATAAAATAATATAATGATATAATATTATATAATATAATATAATATAATATAATAATATAATATACCATAACATAAAATAATGATATAATACAATACAATATAATATAATATAATAATATAATATAATATAATATAATATAATATAATATAATATAATATAATATAATAATATAATATAATATAAAATAAAATAAAATAATATAATAATATAATATAATATAATATAATATAATATAATATAATATAATATAATATAATAATACAATACAATACAATACAATATAATATAAAATAATATAATATAATATAATATAATATAATATAATATAATATAATATAATATAATATAATATAATAATATAATATAATATAAAATAAAATAAAATAATATAATAATATAATATAATATAATATAATATAATAATACAATACAATACAATACAATATAATATAAAATAATATAATATAATATAATATAATATAATATAATATAATATAATACAATATAATATAAAATAATATAATATAATATAATATAATATAATATAATATAATATAATATAATATAATATAATAATATAATATAATATAAAATAAAATAAAATAATATAATAATATAATATAATATAATATAATATAATATAATATAATATAATATAATAATACAATACAATACAATACAATATAATATAAAATAATATAATATAATATAATATAATATAATATAATATAATATAATATAATATAATATAATATATGTGTCACAATCACCAGCGACCTCTAACCACCAGAGGTCGCTAAAAAACATTCTCACTCATACAAACTACAAATCCGCCAGTTTATGGACTACAACTTCATACATGCACTTGGCCCACACAAACCTGCTTCTTCATTTAGACTGATTACACTTGCACCAGCTGAGGATTGTCAAAGTCTGATTACACACACTACTTAAGCAGCACACACACTCATTCGCATGGCTGAGTCTTGTTATCTGTATAGTAACACTACAACGTGTTTTCCTAGTCTTGTTTTCTTGTGTTTTGACCCCTGCCTTGTTAGCCTTTTCGTCTTAGACTGCCGCCTGCCTTACGACCTCTCGCCTGTTATTTAACTACGATTCTGGACTGCCTCTAGACGTCTGTTTGCACCTGTGTTGACCATTGCTTGCCTGACCACTGAATAAACCTGCACGTGGATCCAAACTTCTGTTACAATACGGGTCAAAGATTTCGGTTTGCAGATCAGATTATTTGTACAACTGTAGTTTTCCACATGTAGACACCGTAATAAATGGAAGAAAAGTGTTAATATTTTAATATAGTGTTACACTTTAATATTTGCCAAATGTCTAAATATAGTTGAAAAAGTTTATCACTACTTATACTGCGCTGTAATACATTTATTTAAGAATAAGTGTTAAACTTAATGTGTTGTGTGTGAAATGCTGAAAATGGTGTTGTCGGATGTGTGAAATCTGATGTCTTGAAGGAGTGAAATAAGATTAAAGATTTCAGATGACTTTTTTAGATGAGAGTTTTTAACATTACAGAAAATCATTCTTGATCTGAATCTGATGAGAGTTTTGCACACAGAAATACTGTTAAACTTAATATTATAGTGGATCCTGAACATATGCTAAGCATATCCCGAACATAACCAAAACTTATCCTGAACATTGTCACATTGCTCGGGTGAATTGTGAAATTTCGATTTGTAATATTTAAACCAGAACATAACCTGAAAATATCCTGACTATAACCTAAACATAACTTAATATAATATTCTGAACATACCCTAAACATATCCTGAACATAGTCACATTGCTCAGGTGAATTGTGAAATTTCGATTTGTAATATTTAAACCAGAACATAACCTGAAAATATCCTGACTATAACCTAAACATAACATAAACATAACTTAATATAATATTCTGAACATACCCTAAACATATCCTGAACATTGTCACATTGCTCAGTGAATTGGTTGAATTTTGGTTTTTGATATCGAACATAACCTGAAATTATCCTGAAATTAGCCTAAACATAACCTAAACATTAAAATATCTTTGCTCACAGTTGACTGGTGAAATCTTGGTTTGTAAAATCTACATCAGAATACAACATAAAAATACCCTGAATCCAACCTTAACGTAACAAACATATCCTGGACATAAGTTGAAGATTTCCTGAACATATGTCAAACCAAAGGAATTTTGGTTTGTGATATCCAAACCAGAACATAACCTGAATATAACCTAACACAACATTAACATAGCCTAAACGTATCTTTGATCATGGTTTACTGGTGGTATATTTATTTGTGATATCTAAACCAGAATATAACCTAAAAATATATTGTTTAAAATCTAAACATAACATAAACATAACCTGAACATAACTTGAACATATTCTCAATATAAGCTAAACATAACCCGAACATAACTTGAACATATCCTGAACATATCCCAAACACTATCTTTGCTCACGCGTGACTGGTGGAATCTCAGTATGTGATATCTAAACCAGAACATAACCTAAAATATCCTGAATACAACCTAAACAAAACACATATATCCTGAACATAACTTGAAAATATGCCAAACATATTCTGAACATATCCCAAACATATTCATTTTACTCAGTATCTTTGCTCAAAGTTGATTGGTGGAATTTTAATTTGTATTATGTAAACCAGAACATAACCTGAACATATCCTGAATATAGCCTACACATAACATGAACATAACTTGAAGCTATCCTGAACATATTCACATTGCTTAGTTCACTCTTGGTTTATGATTTCTAAACCACAACATAACTAGAACATAACCTGATCATATCCTAAACATAATATCTTTGCTTACAGATGACTGATGGAATCTTGGTTTGAGATATTTAAACCAGAACATAACATGACCATATCCTGAAAATAACCTAAACATAGCATAAACATATCCTGAACATAACCTGAACATAGTCAAATTGCTCAGTTGATAGATGGAATCTCAGCTTTATATTGAAACCAGAACATAACCTGAACATATTCTAAACATAATCTAAACATAACATAAACATATCCTGAACATAATTTGAACACATCCTGAACATTTTCACATTGTTAAGTTAATTGATGGAATCTTGGTGTGTGATATTTAATCTAGAACATAACCTGAACATATCCTAATGGTAACCTGAACATAAGATGAACTTGACCTGAACATTTTCACATTTCTCAATTAAATGGTGGAATCTCGAGTTGACATATCTAAATCGGAATATAACCTGAAAATATTCTAACCATACAATCTAATATATAAAATAACATGAACAAACCCAGATATAACTTTAAAAAACCCAGAACATATTTACATTCCATGGTTGATTGGTGGAATCTTGGTTTGTAAAATCTAAACCAGGAAACAACCTGAACATAACCTGAAGATAACTTGATCATAATTTGAACATGTGCCAAACATATTCACATTGCTCAGTGAATGGTGGAATCTCAATTTGTGATATCTTACCAGGACATAACCTAAACATATCCTGATTACAAGATAGCACATTACATGAACATAGCCTGAACATAACTTAAACATGTCCTGTACACACCAAAAACAAATCCTGAACATACTCACATTGCTAAGTTGATTGGCGGAATCTCTGTTTGACAAATGTAAACATATAACCGAATAATTAAAAGAACCTAAAAATAACAAGAACATAAACCCAAACAAAGCTTGAACATATTCAGAACATATTTACATTCCTCGCTTGATTGGGGGATTCTCGGTTTGTGATCTCTAAAACAGGACACAACCTAAACATAACTTGAACACAACCTGGACATATCTTAAACATAAGCTGAACATAAAAATGGCCATTAAAATGGTCCTGCCCAACTGAGTCTGGTTTCTTCACTCTCCTATAGGTGAAGTTTTTTTCCCTCTCCGCTGTCGCCACTGGCTTGCATAGTTCAGGATCGGTAGAGCTACGCATCTATGAATTTGCTCTCCAGTGTTTGAACTCTCAGTAATGATTAAATTACACTGAACTGAACTAAACTGAACTGAACTGAACTGAACTTAAACACTAAAAACTGAACCACACTGTTCCAGTTACTATGACCATTTATGTGAAGCTGCTTTGACACAATCTACATTGTAAAAGCGCTATACAAATAAAGCTGAATTGAATAACCTGAACATATCCAAAACATATTTAAATTATTCGGTTGATTGGTGGAATCTTCGTTTATGAACCCTAAAACAGGACATAATCTAAACATAACTTAAACACAGCCTCAACATAACTTCAGCATATCCTGAACATAACTTGAATACAACCTGAACACGACCTGGACATATCTAGAACATAACCTGACCATATCCTGAACATAACCTGAGCAGCATAACCTGAACACAACCTGAACATATCCTGAACACAACATGAACATATCCTCAACACAACCTAAACATATCTCAAACACAACCTGGACATATCTAGAACATAACCTGACTATATCCTGAACATAACCTGAGCAGTATAACCTGAACACAACCTGGACATATCTAGAACACAACATGAACATATCCTCAACACAACCTAAACATATCTCAAACACAACCTGGACATATCTAAAACAAAACCTGACCATATCCTGAACATAACCTGAGCAGTATAACCTGAACACAACCTGGACATATCTAGAACATAACCTGACCATACCCTGAACATAACCTGAGCAGCATAACCTGAACACAACCTGGACATATCTAGAACATAACCTGACCATATCATGAACATAACCTGAGCAGCATAACCTGAACACAACCAGGACATATCTAGAACATAACCTGACCATATCCTGAACATAACCTGAGCAGCAGACCCTGAACACAACCTGAACATATCCTGAACACAGCATGAACATATCCTCAACACAACCTAAACATATCCCGTACACAACCTGGACATATCTAGAACATAACCTGACCATATCCTGAACATAACCTAAGCAGCATAACCTGAACACAACCTGGACATATCTAGAACATAACCTGACCATATCCTGAACATAACCTGAGCAGCATAACCTGAACACAACCTGAACATATCCTGATTCCTGAACATAACCTGAACATAACCTGGACACAACCTGAACATATCATGAACATATCCTGAACAAAACTTGAACATGGTCACATTTGCTCAGCTCATTCGTGTATTATCAGGCTGTGATCTCTAATTAAATTGATGATAGTCTTTTAGTTTTCTCTGATCAGACTGTCTTTGACTCGAGTATCAATAAAAAAATGAAATGTGAATATTAAAGCAAAGCAGTGGACTCAAACAGGGTGTGCAAACTGGGTTCCTTTAAGTGTGGCCCAAAAACACGAATATTCATCCACATGACAAAAGAAAGTGCAGAGTGACCACAGCAGCTGTAAACTGACTGAGGAGCTTCTAATGCAGCGGCTGAAGGCACACGAGAGTTCTGTTCTTGAGTTAAGTCCTGGATTAAAGTCCTGGATTTGTGTTTTGCTGTTGGAGTAATAATCAGTATCGGCAGATCTGCTGTAGTTGATGTTCAAGTGAGAAAACCTGAAATGAAGTAATCGTCCGCCATCAAGATCTAGCGCCTGAGCGGATTATAGTCAGGGATATTAATCTTAATATTTACCTTGTCCATCAGCAGCCAGCCGTGTGTCTGTCCACCGAGAGCCTTTTAATTTAATACTCACATGAGTCTAATGAAGGAGAGCAAGCAGAAATCAAAATAAGGTGAACAAGACGAAACACAAGAAGCATGAGAACACACCGATGAAGAGCAGTCACATCATAAAGGCCAGACGAGCTGAACTCAGGCCAGACCACTGACAAGTGTGTGTGTGTGTGTGCGTGTGTGTGTGTGTGTGTGTGTGTGTGTGTGTGTGTGTGTGTGTGTGTGTGTGTGTGTGTGTGTGTGTGTGTGTGTGTGTGTGTGTGTGTGTGTGTGTGTGTGTGTGTGTGTGTAGGCCATTTCATCTCCAACACTCCTCCACTGAGTCAATCTGCAAATGCACTGCAGGAATGAAGTCACTCTGCATACAGGAAGATGATTTATTCCTCAATGCCCTGCTGCTGCGTGTGTGTGTGTGCGTGTGCGTGTGCGTGTGTGTGTGTGAGAGAGACACACTCAGACACATGTTCTCAAACTCTGACACACAAACTCACATTCACTTGCACACATTCCCACAAACACACACACTCATTCACACTCACCCGTGTGTGTGTGTGTGTGTGCATGGGTGTTTCCCAGTACTGGGATGCAGTTGGAAGGGCATCTGCTGTGTAAAACATATGCTGGAATAGTTGGCGGTTCATTCCGCTATTAATAAAGGGATTAAACTGGAAAGAAAATGAATGAATGAATGAATGAATGAATGGTCAAAATGTGAAGCATAGTGTGTGTGTGTGTGTGTGTGTGTGTGTGTGTGTGTGTGTGTGATGTCAGAGTGAGTCATTCATGAGTCAGTTTCACACCTCATCCTGACATCATCGTCATCATCATCTTCATGCTCAATAATCTTCATCACAATAACAGACGCAGACGTCTTCAGCCTTTCAGAGTTCCTCAGAGGTGTCAAACGCTGAGTGTGATCATCTGGAAGTGTGTGTGTGTGTGTGTGTGTGTGTGTGTGTGTGTGTGTGTGTGTGTGTGTGTGTGTGTGTGTGTGTGAGGAGCAGAGGGCGTGGCCAGCAGAATGATTGGCAGCTCTGACATCATCTGAAGGTCTCCATCATAATTCAACAAACACACATTTATGTGCTGGACTGTACACACACACACACACACACACACACAGACACACACACACACACACACACACAGACACACACACACACACACACACACGCGCACACACACACACGCACACACACACAGACAGGTGGTCAGCACTGAAGCAGGGGTTCAAAGCAAAGGCTGAGCAGTGAAGTGAT
>NC_133190.1:51782500-51792500 GCF_049306965.1 Danio rerio | reverse complement strand
CGACCTCTGATGAATAAAGGGACTAAGCAGAAGGAAAATGAATGAGTGAATGTTTATTCATCCAAATTCATCACTCATTTTCATCCGCTTCTCCGGGGTTGGGTCGCGGTGACAGCAGACTCAGGAGAGAACCCCAGACCTCCCTCTCCCCAGACACTTCCTCCAGCTCCTCCGGGGGGGATCCCGAGATGTTCCCAGGCCAGCCGAGAGACATAGTCCCTCCAGCGTGTACTGGGTCTTCCCCGAGGCCTCCTCCCGGTGGGACATGCCTGGAACAGCTCCCTAGGTAGGCGTCCAGGAGGCATCAGAAACAGATGCTCGAGCCGCCTCAGCTGACTTCTCTGGATGTGGAGGAGCAGCGGCTCTACTGCGAGCTCCTCCCGGGTGTCAGAGCTGCTCACCCCATCCATAAGAGTGCGCCCTGCCACCCTGCGGAGGAAACTCATTTCAGACGCTTGTATCCGAGATCTTGCTCTGTCAGTCATGACCCAAAGCCCATGAGCAGAGGTGAGAGTAGAAACGTAGATTGACCGGTAAATCGAGAGCTTTGCTTTCGGCTCAGCTCCTTCTTCACCACAACAGACCAGAACATGGACCACATTACTGCTGCCGCTGCACTGATCCACCTGTCAGTCTCACGCTCCATCCTTCCCTCACTCATGAACAAAACCCCAACATACCTGAACTCCTCCACTTGGGGTAAGGACCAACCTGGAGATGGCAAATCAGCTTTTTCTGCTGGAGCACCATGGCCTTGGACTTGGAGGTGCTGATTCTCATCCCAGCTGTGTCACACTCTGCAGCAAACCGGCCCAGTGCATGCTGAAGGTCCATGTTTGAAGAAGCCAACAGAACAACATCATCTGCGAATAATAGAGATAAAATCCTGTGGTCCCCGAATTGGACCCCCTCCAGCCCAAAGCTGTTCCATGAATTTCTGTCCATGAAAATGATGAAGAGAACTGGTGGAGAAGGGCAGCCCTGCCGGAGCCCAACATGCACTGGGAACAAGTCTGACTTATTGCCGGAGATGCAAACCAGACTCCTGCTCTGATCATACAGGGACGAGACAGCCCTTAACAGACCCCCTCTGACCCCAAACCCCCACAGCACCCTCCACAGAATGCCACGAGACACACATGAGGACTGGTTGGGCATACTCCCATGAACCCTCAAGTACCCAGGTGAGGGAATAAAGCTGGTCCAGTGTACCACGGCCTGGACGAAAACCGCATTGTTCCTCCTTAATCTTAGGTTCAACCAATGAATGAATGTTTGAATAGTAACTCCATCTGCAGCGCTCTGTGTGTGTGTGTGTGTGTGTGTGTGTGTGTGTGTGTGTGTGTGTGTGTGTGTGTGTGTGTGTGTGTGTGTGTGTGTGTGTGTGTGTGTGTGTGTGTGTGTGTGTGCTGCTCTATGTTGGAGGTGTGTTAAGGCGCATTGCTGGAACACTGCTATTCTAAGGAGCTGAAATAGACTAAAGCTGCTGTAAAGTCCAGCAGAGTGTGTTAGTTATGAACACCTAAACACTCACACACTGCTGAACACACACAGGATGATCAGCAACACACACACATCTCTACAGATGAACAATTAAAGATTAAAATGATCCAGAAATGATGATTTTCTCCATCAATATAAACACACTGCCTCCAGGCCTTCTTCACCTCAGGGGGCTTCTTCAGGTTATTGATGACCATCTGCATCTGTATAATGTGATGATTATGATCAGTGTTATTGATTATCTGCAGATTTATAATAAACACAAGTGTAGATGTGTCCAGCTGTGGGGTTTTGGAGGCGTCTGCATCAGCATATGAGGATAAGAACAGGACGTGTGTTTGGAGATAACTCAGTTTTCTGACCACACTTTATTATTATTACTCATTTATGCCTTTAGAACTGAATTTAGAAACAGTTTTACACAAATCTTTGAGCTTAACAAAGGAGATTAAACATGTGGGCTAATGGATGTGTTCAGTGGAGTGAGTGTCCACCGTTTCCTCACTTCATCAAAGTAAAGTAAAGGGTAAAGTAAAGGAGTAAAGTAAAGGAGTAAAGTAAAGGAGTAAAGTAAAGAAGTAAAGTAAAGAAGTAAAGTAAAGTAAAGAAGTAAAGTAAAGAAGTAAAGTAAATAAGTAAAGTAAAGGAGTAAAGGAGTAAAGTAAAGAAGTAAAGGAGTAAAGTAAAGGGTAAAGTAAAGAAGTAAAGTAAAGAGTAAAGTAAAGGAGTAAAGTAAAGAAGTAAAGTAAAGAAGTAAAGTAAATAAGTAAAGTAAAGGAGTAAAGGAGTAAAGTAAAGAAGTAAAGGAGTAAAGTAAAGGGTAAAGTAAAGAAGTAAAGTAAAGAGTAAAGTAAAGGAGTAAAGTAAAGAAGTAAAGTAAAGAAGTAAAGTAAATAAGTAAAGTAAAGGAGTAAAGGAGTAAAGTAAAGAAGTAAAGGAGTAAATTAAAGAGTAAAGTAAAGAAGTAAAGAAGTAAAGTAAAGAAGTAAAGTAAAGGAGTAAAGTAAAGGAGTAAAAGTAAAGGAGTAAAGTAAAGAAGTAAAGTAAATAAGTAAAGTAAAGGAGTAAAGTAAAGAAGTAAAGGAGTAAAGTAAAGGGTAAAGTAAAGGAGTAAAGTAAAGGAGTAAAGTAAAGGAGTAAAGTAAAGGAGTAAAGTAAAGAGAAAAGTAAAGGAGTAAAGAATAAAGTAAAGGAGTAAAGTAAAGGAGTACAGGAGTAAAGAGTAAAGTAAAGAGTAAAGGAGTAAAGTAAAGAGAAAAGTAAAGGAGTAAAGAAGTAAAGTAAAGAAGTAAAGTAAAGGAGTGAAGTAAAGAGTAAATTAAAGAGTAAAGTAAAGAAGTAAAGAAGTAAAGTAAAGGAGTAAAGTAAATAAGTAAAGTAAAGGAGTAAAGTAAATAAGTAAAGTAAAGGAGTAAAGTAAAGAAGTAAAGTAAAGAAGTAAAGTAAAGGAGTGAAGTAAAGAGTAAATTAAAGTGTAAAGTAAAGAAGTAAAGAAGTAAAGTAAAGAAGTAAAGTAAAGAAGTAAAGTAAATAAGTAAAGTAAAGGAGTAAAGGAGTAAAGTAAAGAAGTAAAGGAGTAAAGTAAAGGGTAAAGTAAAGGAGTAAAGGAGTAAAGTAAAGGAGTAAAGTAAAGAAGTAAAGTAAAGGAGTAAAGTAAAGGGTAAAGTAAAGGAGTAAAGGAGTAAAGTAAATAAGTAAAGTAAAGGAGTAAAGTAAAGGGTAAAGGAGTAAAGGAGTAAAGTAAAGAGTAAAGTAAAGAGTAAAGTAAAGAGAAAAGTAAAGAGTAAAGTAAAGAGAAAAGTAAAGAGTAAAGTAAAGAAGTAACGTAAAGGAGTGAAGTAAAGAGTAAAGTAAAGGAGTAAAGAATAAAGTAAAGAGTAAAGTAAAGGGGTAAAGAGTAAAGTAAAGAGTAAAGTCGAGGGGTAAAGAGTAAAGTAAAGAGTAAAGTAAAGAGTAAAGTAAAGAGTAAAGTAAAGGGGTAAAGAGTAAAGTAGAGAGTAAAGTAAAGAGTAAAGTAAAGAGTAAAGAAAAGGGGTAAAGAGTAAAGTAAAGAGTAAAGAAAAGAGTAAAGAGTAAAGAGTAAAGAAAAGGGGTAAAGAGTAAAGTAAAGGAGTAAAGTAAAGAGTAAAGTAACAGAGTAAAGTAAAGGAGTAAAGTAAAGGAGTAAAGTAAATGAGTAAAGTAAAGAGTAAAGTAAAGAGTAAAGTAAAGAGTAACAGAGTAAAGTAAAGGAGTAAAGTAAAGAGGCTGAATGGAGGAGGCTGGTTCTTTATCGTCGTGCTGCAGATGCTCTGTTTATCTGTGTTCTCGCTAGTGAAGTGTTCAGTTTTTACTCTTACAGAGTCGACATGTAAAGAGCAAATGCAGCATGGAGCGACACGACTGACTCTTACAGGGAATGAGAGACGAGACTCTGATTGGTTTAATGCAGATTCTGCTCAAAACACATCCAGAACTCATGAAGAGAATCAGCACAGCCCTGTTAGAGCATGCGCCGAGTGCAGAGTGGGTTCATCTGTCCTTACAATAGAGAGTGTGTTAGTCAGGTGTGTGTCCTCCTCAAGCATCTCCTGTGTGTAGCTCTAGTGTCCTCCACATCTCCTCCTGCTGTTGTGCTCTGCTGTAATCTGTTGTAGCTGTGAATAACTCTGCTCATTCAGCGGTGTGACATGGAGCAGCTCTAAACCTGCCGGAACTACTTCAGCTGTGCCTTTATCTGACAATAACCAAACACCTAAAAGTGATCAGCAGCCAATCAGAGTCCAGCATTTAGCTGAGCTGTGGAATAAGCAGAGCTCTGTGATCAGTCTTAGTTTAATAGAGACTGTTTGCAGGAGCAGGAGCTGTCATTAGCAGTGACAGAGAGAAATCAATCAGAGCGATCAATGCAGATGTAGATTAGGATGTTCAACACGGCACCAGTGTGTGTGTGTGTGTGTGTGTGTGTGTGTGTGTGTGTGTGTGTGTGTGTGCGTGTGCGTTTGTGTGTGTGTGTCATCCATCATCAGTGCTGTGATTGTGTATGAAGGCATGATATGGAGCTGATTGGAGCTCTTCTTTAGCTCTGACTGCTGTTCATCAGTCATAAAGCTCTGAATTATAGATCATAATCTGCTGTATAACAGTGAAGAGCAGCTCGAGACCATCAATAGCAGATCAATGGAGACACACAGAACACACACACCGGAGATCAACGCAACACCTCACACTCACATCAACCCAGCATATGCATGTCCTCATGAATATTAAAGAGCTCTGTGTGTTTGTGTGTGTGTGTGTGTGTGTGTGTGTGTGTGTGTGTGTGTGTGTGTGTGTGTGTGTGTGTGTGTGTGTGTGTGTGTGTGTGTGTGTGTCATCAGTGTGACGCTGGATGAACATCATAACTTCATTGCTCAGAGATCTCAGCGCATTTGCATTTTGCTGATTCGGGTCTTGTGTGTGTGTGTGTGAGAGTGAGAGTGAGTGAGATTGTGTGTAGAGTGAATATGTGTGCAACTCCAGTCTGCCTCAGACACCCTAAACGACTGCACCTCCACCCCCGACCAGGCCGGCAACTGTTGCCTTGGCAACCACAGGAAACGGCATCCTCTGACTCCAGCTGACGGTGAAACTCCATCCATCTCTCCTAATGTGTGTGTGTGTGTGTGTGTGTGTGTGTGAGTGTTCACAAGACCCCATGGACACTGCTGAATCCCCCATATCTCTGCTGATGCTCCATCTCCATGGCAACAAGCCAGAGCGACATCCACAGAAGATGACTAATACACACACATACAATATATATATATATATACACACAGAGATAGACTCAGCGGCCACTTTATTAGGTACACTAGTACCGGGTCGGACCCCTTTTGTCTTCAGATCTGCCTCAATCCTTGATGTCAGAGATTCAACAAGCTGCTGGAAATATTCCTCAGAGATTTTGCTCCATATTGTCATGATAGCATCACACAGTTGCTGCAGATTTGTCGGCTGCACATCCATGATGCCAATCTCCCGTTCCACCACATCCCAAAGCAGCTCTATTGGATTGAGCTCTGGTGACTGTGGAGGCCATTTGAGTACAGTGAACTCAACGTCATGTTCAAGACACCAGTCTGAGATGATTGAGCTTTATGACATGCTGTGTTATCCTGCTGGAAGTAGCCATCAGAAGATGGAGACACTGTGCTCATAAAGGGATGGACATGGTCAGCAGCAATACTCGGGTAGGCTGTGGCGTTGACACCATGCTCAATTGTTCCTTTGAGCTGAGCCCGGACAGTCCTGTGGCATGAAATCCAGCCACCAGGCGCTCACATACAAGCCCCAACCCCAGGCCTGGCTCCAGAGTGAGACTCCGGCTGCGCCACACCAGGTGAGTTCCCGGTCCTCATAAGGGGTTTAAGAACTGCACTTAGCCTGACCCGTCACCAAAGACAAATTTACCATGGGAGACTCTAGCGCACACACAGGGTTTGGACAATGAAACTGCAACACTGTTCAGTGTAGTGTGGTGGGTTTGAGCAGCTGCTGTTCATCTTCACTGATCTTCAGTCCAGCAGAGTGAAGCTTCATCAGCAGAGGAACAGCACAGTTCTGCTGAATGTAGGGCTGGCTATCACTCCAAAATTTTCCATACCAATACCCTGATTTCAATACTGGTTCCATCAATACTTTTATTTTAAGAAATATATTTTCACAAGATTACATAGCACATAATCTCTGAGAAACTCTGGGTTTATTTTTCAGGATGTTTGTGTTCACAGCAGGCTTATCTCCAAGACCAATAAACAAAAGCACAAAATGAAGAGAGTGTAGGTCACACAATATATTAGTGCAAACAGTTTTAATAAAGTTCCAGCAGCTTTAAGTCCATCAATTATGAGTATTTGTGAGGCTTACTGCTGCTTGAAGATTTAGTTCACCCTTAAATTTTAATTCTGTCATTAATTATCCTCAAATGAAGATA
This sequence comes from Danio rerio, assembly GCF_049306965.1. Classification (NCBI taxonomy): domain Eukaryota; kingdom Metazoa; phylum Chordata; class Actinopteri; order Cypriniformes; family Danionidae; genus Danio; species Danio rerio. The sequence goes on along the minus strand of NC_133190.1, from coordinate 51,786,043 downwards.
TTCTGGATTTAATGCGAGAGCTTTCTGATCCTCTCATGGATAAATCATTGAATAAAGTTATTTTTGTATTATTTGCACACAGGAGTGTTCTCGCAGCTTCATATTATTATGATTGAACACTTATATCACACAGACTCATTTAGACTGTTTTTGGTTCCTGCATTGATAAATGCTCATCCAGTAAATCTAATCCATCTCCACTGTAGTAAAAGGCAGCAAACCTTTAACAATGAAACTGTAGTGATCCTGTGGCATTCATCTTTCAGAGACTATAACATTAATGTGAAGAAAACATGAACGCTCAGCTGTTAATGCAGACAAGGATGAGGACACTTCAATAAGATCAGTTTAATGTGAGGTAAACTTCATCATTTACTGTTCACCTTAAAGCATTTTAGTATCAACTCATCGAAACAGTCACGTTACACAGCGTACGCCAGGTCCAAAAAAAGGATCAATAAATTTACCCCGCACCCCCGGTTTACACGGTCAGGTCTGGATGCCCAGTTCTGATTTGTTGCCTATATCAGATGTTTTTGCTTGTCCGTTTACACACTTTTTTAGGGTGTACTCACACTATCAGTGGGCCTGAGCGCGGTTCACTTGTGTGTGAGTGCAAAACACACCAAAGCCCAAAACTGAAAGCGAGACGAGACTTTTAAGGGACTGTTTCATATGACGACCACAGAGAGTCGAGGCCTCGGTTTAACGTCTCATCCGAAAGACGGCGCTCACTGAGCAGTATAGAGTCTCCATCACTATACTGGGGCATTAGGACCCACACAGACCACAGGTTGAGCGCCCCCTGCTGGACTCACTAACACCACTGCCAACAGCAACCCAGCTTTCCCATGTGGTCTCCCATCCACACACTGACCAGGATCAGCCATGCTCAGCTTCAGTGGGCGACCATGTGAAAGTTGCAGAGAGCGAGCTGCCGGCTGTAGTGATGACTGCGCCGGCGTGATCTTCTTGCAGTCAAACTATGCAAAAATGCGTTTAAGTGTAGTGTACGCATTACTGCCGCACATTTGACAAGCTCTGAGCGAGTGGGTGTAGCCGCCATAAACTATTGATTTTCAAGACAGCCTCGCGCAGCCAATCACCAGCATTTGATCCGGGCACGTTCAGGATGCCGCAGGTTTTCTAGCTCACTAACGTTGACAAGATTATACCCTTGGATTTTTCGATACTCAATAGTATCGAGATGATTCAGTAGGTGCTTAAAAAGTATCGAACTCGATACCCAGCCCTAGCTGAACATACTGCACACACACTGCATTATGGGCACACAGCAGAGCTCAGAAGAGGACAGAGTGTTGCTGTGTGTCTAAGTGAGACAGCAGGTGTGTGTGATGATCGAGAGCCGCGGTGTCCAGAGTAATGTCAGCAGACCACCAAGAAGAAGAGGAAGCACATCCAGCAGGAGGAGCTGTGGAGGCTGGAGGAAGCTGAAAGAGCTGCTAACCCTGATTCACCCAGAACACATGAGAGCACAGCGGCCCGACTCACTGCAGAATGACATGTGCAGCTCCACTCTCCTGTGTCCAGCAGAACTGCTGCTCTGGAGCTCCACCAGGTCAATGTACATGACCCAAACCTCTGCTCACTCCTGCCCACGCCGAACGCCGGCTTCAGTGGAGCAGCGGTGGAGATCTGGAGCTGTGGACGGTGTGGAGCATGTGCTGTTCTCTGATGATCCAGCTTCACTGTGTTTCCCACATTCGGGAGAGTTACGGTGTGGAGAAGCCCCACAGAAGCGGCCCACCCAGACCACTGATGCCCAGAGTCAAGCATGGGGGGGTCACTGATGGTTTTGGCTCAGTATCATGGCGTTCATTAGACTAATATTGCTGCTAGATGGAGGACATGGATATATACATTAGATGTCGCCTACCCTGTTGTTGTCTATTGGAAGTAATTCGTCAATAGCGCCGCCATCTTGGAACAGGGTAGCGCTCTTTTGAAATGAATGCGGGACCAAGGTGCAGTGGAGGACTGTGGCCATCCAGAGCCAGAGATATACACATATACACATATATCTGTGATCGGGAGTTTTCCCGGATGTTAGTATGCAATCTTTTATTTTTTTTTATTACGAAAATGATAATTTGACATCACTTTTCTACATTGATGGATCAGTGACCACATGGGCATTGACAAAACGCTTGTGTTTGTGTGTACAGAAATGTACTATTCACCCTCCCTGTTAAATTTGATCTCATCATGTCCTGAAGCACAGCTCCTCTCCTGCTTTCACTGCTCATACTGACGGAGAGAGCGATTCGCTTGTGAATGAACCTCCCTTATGAGCGACTCGTTCACTAGCCGACAATAACACAAGTTTCTGGCAGCGCAGCATCTCGTTGTCATATTTCTTTTGCATTGTTTGCTGATTTTATTCAACAAAACTAGCATAAGCCGAGTGTTTAGAATGAGTTGGAGCTGCTTTGCTGTATGGTGAATGCAGTAAGAGACTGTTATCATCAATAACGTTACCTGATTAGCACAAGAGTTCAGAACATACAAAAACAGAAAAAAACTGAATATTACCTCTGAAATGTTCTGCCTTTGTGCTTTGTTTTCTTTGTTTGCTCGTTACTACACCTGTAGACAGCGCTAAAGTCCCGCATCTTCAGGTAATAACACTGTCTTGACTAGTGCGGTTGAATGACACTTGTCCTGGGAGCACTGTAGCAATATGGCGGCGCTATTGACGCATGCTCAGGGTCCCTATGCGATATCTAGTGTATATATCTATGGATGAAGGAGACTACTGAAATAGACATTACTGTTGAACACTAGTGAGAAATGTATTGAAATGAAACATGAGGCATGCAGCCGCTGATGATCTGCTGAAGTGGAACACACTGACGGACGCTGCACATGGCAGATTCAGCAGATGAAGCGCAGAGGCCGGTTTATTCCAGTGCTGTTTATTTTATTTGCTATATTCAGCTAGTGCTATCATACATTTGACCTTGGTTTGAAGAAGTTCATTATACTGAGAGAAATTACAGAGACACATCCATCACATGCAGACATTATCAGTTCATCTCCAGCTCGCTCTCTTCACCGTCAGTAATGACCCCCTCAACGGTAACACAAACATCAGGGTAAACAGAGTTACACACATCACACACTGTCCAGACGAGACGACAGCGTGAAGAGCAACAAAATCAGCCAATCACAACGCTCTCCTCTGGTCATGTGACCGGCGCTATGGAGACCGGCTTTCATAGTCACTTAATTCAGAGATTACGAGAAATAGTCCATCAGTGTCTGACACCGGTGATGAAGATTACCCTCACCAGGAGCTCCACACCAGCACGCTGATCAGGAGACCCATGCAGGACCCCACACACACACACACACACACGCACGCACGCACGCACAAGCATGCACGCACGCACACACACACACACAAGCATGCACGCACACACGCACACACACACGCACGCACACACGCACGCACACACGCACGCACACACGCACGCACACACACACACACAAGCATGCACGCACACACGCACACACACACGC
>NC_133190.1:51777500-51780000 GCF_049306965.1 Danio rerio | reverse complement strand
ATCTGCAGAAGTGAGAGCAGATAAGGAGGAGCAAAGCCAGAAGTCGCTTTGTAAGCAAACATCAGAACTTTGAATTTGATGCGAGCAGCAACTGGCAGCCAGTGCAAACGGATGAGCAGCGGAGTGACATGTGCACTTTTAGCTTCATTAAAGACCACTCGTGCTGCTGCGTTCTGGAGAGCTGAAGAGGCTTGATAGAGTTAGCTGGAAGCCCGGCTAGTAGAGAGTTGCAGTAATCCAGTTTGGAGAGAACAAGAGCTTGAACAAGGAGTTGAGCTGCATGTTCAGATAGGAAGGGTCGGACCTTTCTGATGTTACAGAGTGCAGTAAACTTCTGCCATCATCTCATCAGGACCTGCATCTGAACAGTCTCTGGGTCAGTGTGTGTGAAGATTTGGACATCTTCTTGAACACTTTTAATGCGTCTAATTGTATGACTGGCGGGAATCACGGGAAAACCACAGGTTTATAAGTGTAGTAGTAAAATACAATTCCTGAGAAGAGCTACTCAGTTACAGTAATCTGAGTATTCGTAGTTAGTTGCTTTACACCACTGCCAGGGGGCGATCTTCACTCAAAAGCAGGCATGTGGCACACTTGGGAGAGATTTCGAGACTCACTGAGACAATGGACAGAATTAAGACTCACCCATTCCCTGGACTGAATCGAGACTCATTGACTCACTGCACTCAGTTGAGACTCACTAATTCACTTGACTGAATCGAGACTCACTGATTGACTGAATCACTGGACTGAGTTGAGACTCACTGATTTAATTGACTGATTCGAGACTCTGGCTGTTTCTCAGTATGCGTTCTTGTGTCCTCGTGAAATGTCATCAACCGTCGCTGAAGTACTGTCCCAAAGTTCACATCTTGCCAAGTACAGATGAAACTCCCGGATGTGTACTTGCTCTGCCCCTTTGGCCAAGGATGCTTCGAGAGGTGACTTGTGCAAACTTGCGTGGCTCAGGTATCCCAGAATGCATTGCAGCATAACCAGCGAAAGCTAATGGCGGAGGAGGAAACCCACACGGTTCCTCCTTTACTGCGTCACAAAATAAGGTTAAGAGTTTTCAGGAGAGAATGTAGTTGTTTTAAACTCGATTCAGCAGTTTATTCATAAAGATTTTGTTTCTTTGGCGATCGTCATCAGCTTATGCAGACTCTGACCCCCAGCCTGTCAGCGGGAGCTTCGTCATCACCTCCCCACAGAGAGCAGCTTTACTTCAGCCAGCCCATCTCAGATGTACCGCTGGATCTCATCTCTCCACTGCAGTTCAGTCATGTTATTAACACAGTTTGTGCAAATCTAACGGACAGTTTTTGGTCTTATAATCTATTATTTGTTCTCAGCTGGGTAATTTTGTTACTTTTATTATCGTCTTTAATCATGTTGCCGTGTTGTTCGCTGTTTGTCTTTGTTTACTAAATTGCTTAATGTTATCTTTATGAATAATTGTGTCCGTCTTGTACTTTACACTTGTATAATGTCCACTGTAGTTAAATCTGATAATCAAAGACACGAGTGTGTACAACACCTCATTTCACTCCACATTTATGGTGATTTACGTTTATTTTTACTTTAATCAATAAGACAGATTTATGATATTAATATAATATTGATTATTAGGCCGTGCTTTCTATAATGAATCATTGTATTGTTAATGTATAGTGTGGTGAGGTAAGTGACGTCATAAAAGTACACTGCCGTTCCATTTGAAGTATCCGACTTGTGTTCTCGCATCCTCTGTTTGTTCTTCCAAGTCTGAACTAGCTCTGAACCTCCAAGGAAGCAAGTCGGAACTTTGCGCACTTAATATTGAGAAACAGCCTTACTGATTCACTGAATCACTGGACTGAGTCGAGACTCACTGAATCACTGGACTGATTAAAGACTTACTGAATCACTGGACTGAATAAAGACTTACTGAATCACTGGACTGAATAAAGACTCACTGAACCACTGGACTGAGTCGAGACTCACTGAATCACTGGACTGAATAAAGACTCAGTGAATCACTGGACTGAATAAAGACTCAGTGAATCACTGGACTGAATAAAGACTCACTGAATCACTGGACTGAATAAAGACTCACTGAATCACTGGACTGAATAAAGACTCACTGAATCACTGGACTGAATAAAGACTCACTGAATCACTGGACTGAATAAAGACTCACTGAATCACTGGACTGAATAAAGACTCACTGAATCACTGGACTGAATAAAGACTCACTGAATCACTGGACTGAATAAAGACTCAGTGAATCACTGGACTGAATAAAGACTCACTGAATCATTGGACTGAATAAAGACTCACTGAATCACTGGACTGAATAAAGACTCACTGAATCACTGGACTGAATAAAGACTCACTGAATCACTGGACTGAATAAAGACTCACTGAATCACTGGACTGAATAAAGACTCACTGAATCACTGGACTGAATAAAGACTCACTGAATCACTGGACTGAATAAAGACTCACTGAATCACTG
>NC_133190.1:51770000-51775000 GCF_049306965.1 Danio rerio | reverse complement strand
CTCATAATACAGAACACAGATGATTCAGGCATCCGTTTATTAACTTAGTGGAGTAAACACACTAAACTGAAGTTGGTGTTTCTGTGTGGAGTTTGCATGTTCTCCCTGTGTTGGCGTGGGTTTCCTCCGGGTGCTTCGGTTTCCCCAACAGTCCAAACACATGCGCTATAGGGGAACTGATCAACTATACTGGCCGTAGTGTATGAGTGTGTGTGTGTGTGAATAAGTGAGCATGGGTGTTTCCCAGTACTGGGTTGCAGCTGGAAGGGCATCCCCTGGTGTAATATTCACACATTCAGACTTTCTCCTTAATAATATACATTCAGAAAAGTGTTATGCTGATGGTAACAGTGGAGTGATATTATCAGCAGTCAGTGATGGTGAGGGTACAGCATTAGTCAGTCAGTTTAACAGTGCTGCTGGTGTTCAGTCAGACTTACAGCAGTTTCACCTGCACTTTAGGACAGTTTAAAACCATTCATTCATTCATTTTATCAGCTGAGTCCCTTTATCAACCTAGGGTCGCCACAGCGTAATGAACCACCAAAAATTCCAGCATATGTTTTATGCAGCGCATGCCCTTCCAACTGCAACCCATTACTGGAAAACACCCATACACACACACACACACACACACTCATACACTACAGTCAATGTAATTGATCAGTTCCCCTATAGCGCATGTGTTTGGACTGAGGAAACCCGGAGGAAACCCATGCCAACACGGGCAGAACATGCAAACTCCACAAAGAAACACCAGCTGACCCAGCTGGGACTCAAACCTGAGACCTTCTTGCTGTGAGGCGATCATGCTACCCACTGCACCACTGTGCCCTTTTTAAGACCATTATGAATGATATTTTAGATGTATACAGGGCTGAATGCTGAGGATTGTTGTCAAATATCCCAGTTAAGATTTTCACTCTCCCTTTCAAAAATGATTACACTCTAATACATTTAATAATCCAATAATAATCATTTAGTTTGAATATGTCTAACTCATTTTCCAATATATGGATTCACAAACCCTATAACCCTCACCAAGATCAGGACGAAACATAGCTGTCAATCACTTCAGTCTACAATAATAATAATAATTTAATAATAAATATATACATACAGTATATAGGTCAGGTCAGTATTAGGCATGGGGTGATAACCGCTTTCAAAGTGTACTGCGGTTGGGAAAAGTCCAGGTTTAAAACCGGCAAAATATTCTGTAATATGATTCGATATGTAGGGTTTTTTTAATTTATGGTTTGTTTAGTTTAGTTTATGACAGCAGTATCTCCAGCAGAACACATCTACAAACATACAGTTTTATATTGTAAATAAATCAGTGTTTGAGAAACTGATGAAGACAGCAGAGGTCAGTGAAGGACTTTAATCATTCAGCCTGACATGCTTCTGCTCCAACATATTTTAAATGTTTTAAAAAGAGGGGAAAAGTTGTTTTTTTGGCCAGATATTTAAAAACAGTGTATTAGAGCAGTGGTCATGATACTGTGACAGCAGGATTTTTAATTCCAAGATTATCACACCGTCAGAATCTTATACGGGCCCATGCATAGTCAGTTTCCTCAGCAGTAAATAAATGGAGAACTTTTAACTAATGTCACTGTAAGGACAGTCAATAAATGCTTATATATATATATATATATATATATATATATATATATATATATATATATATATATATATATATATATAGTGGGTATAGAAAACAATCACCCCCCTTCAAAATAATTACATTTTGTTGTATTGTAGCCTGAAATGAAGACAGACACAGTTTTGTTTTATCTAGGTGTTATTATTCAGTACAATGTATAACATCTATGTAAAAGATATAACACCAACATGTCAGAAAACAATTAACAAGCATAAAAACAAAATCACTCAGTTGTGAAAAGGATCACCCCCCTCCTAAAAAATACTTGTAAACTCAATCAGATGTACCTAATCACCTTCGTAACGACACACAACACAATTTAACTTTCATTGGTGGTCAATTTGATCAGCTCAGCATGAAAATAGCTTTATTGTAGCATTTCAACCCTAAGTAGTGCAACTGAAACTATGGGTGGCAAGGCATTGTCAAAAGATCTCTGGGATAAAGTTGTGGCCAGGCACAAGTAAGGGGATGGATACAAAAAAATTTCAAATGCTTTATTAATGCCTAGAAGCACAGTGAAGTCCATTATTAAAAAGTGGAATGTATTTGGTACAACACAGACCCTTCCTGGATCAGGACATCGCTCCAAACTGGATGAAAGAGCCAGGAGAAAACTGGTCAGAGAGGCAACCAAGAGGCCTACAACAACTCTGAAGCAGTTGCAGGAATTTATGTCAAAGAGTGGTCATTGTGTGCATGTGACAACAATATCAAAAATTCTCCACAAATGTGGCTTGCATGGGAGGGTTGCACGAAAAAGCCTCTACTCAAGAAAAGCAACATAAAGTCAAGACGGAGCTTTGCCAAAACCCACCTAGAAGATTCCGAGGTCACATGGAAAAAAGTGTCATGGTCAGATGAGACAAAATTTGAATTGTTTGGCCTCAACACCAAACGATATGTCAGGCAAAATTCCAATACAGCTCACCATCCAAATAACACCATTTCTAATGTAAAACATGGAGGTGGAAATATCTTGTTATGGGGTTGTTTCTCTGCAGCAAGAACTGGAGCACTTGTCAGGATAGAAGGAAAAATGGATGGGGCAAAATACCGACAAATTCTTAAGGAAAATCTGCTGCCCTCTGCCAGAAAGTTATCATTGGGAAGACGGTTTACCTTCCAACATGACAACGACCCAAAGCACACAGCAAAACTGACCACACAGTGGTTAAAGGAGAAAAAGGTGAATGTCCTGGCATGGCCAAGTCAGAGTCCAGACTTAAACCCCATTGAATATCTGTGGAAGACTGCAGTCCACAAATGGACACCATCAAATTTAACTGAACTTGAACAGTTCTGCAAAGAGGAAATGCTAATTTTGCAAAGTCTAAATGTGCAAAGTTAGTAGAAACGTATCCCAACAGATTAAAGGCTGTAATTAAAGCAAAAGGTTATTCAACCAAACGCTGAAACAAGGGGGTGATTCTTTTTTCAACCCATTAATTTAGTTTTTTATATGTTCATTTTTTCAGATATGTTGGTGTTATATCTTTTGGTTTGGTGTTATAAGCTGCACTAAGTAAATACAGTTAGATAAAAAAATGTGTCTGTCTTCATTTCAGCCTACAATGCAACAAAATGTAATTATTTTGAAGGGGGGTGATTCTTTTCTATACCCACTGTATACACACACACACACACACACACACACACACACACACACACACACACACATACACATACGTTTTATTGAGAAGGGTTGTTGGTGATTGTATGGGTGTTAATGTCCAGATTGGGTAGCTATGAACAAAGGAAAATTAAACGCTGTTAAAAAAAGATTAAAGACCAACAACACGACATTACAGGAGATTTAAGACTTTTAGCATTTAGCTTTCGAGAATTGAGACATTTATAAAACCTGTACAGGTGATTTCAGACCACATATTCACAGTACTGTGGTAAACAGTGTGTGTGTGTGTGTGTGTTAAAGATAGATAGATAGATAGATAGATAGATAGATAGATAGATAGATAGATAGATAGATAGATAGATAGATAGATAGATAACAAATGTGCGATTATAAAAACTTCACCTCAATGACTAATGTGCCTACACACACACACACACACACACACACACTACTCTTTTAGAAATAACTCAACAATGTGTGTTACTAAGTTTTGAAAATAACCCTCTACAGTAATGAGTCTGCTGAACTGAATGTTGTATTGTGAGTAAGTGAGCGTCAGTAAAGGCTGTTAACGCCACACTCAGACGCGTTTCTCCCCTCAGCAGATGACGGACAGACTCTAAAGCTCTTTTCAGGGGAACAGAAAGCAAAACTGCTCGAATAACAGCAGGTCACTGATTTACAGGAGCCAGCAGAAACTTTACAGAAAGAGTAAAACCCCACACGGACTCTCCAGCCGAGTACCAGAGTTATCCAGGCGTTCAGCCGAGCGGATAACGTTAAAAACACACGAGACTCACCGGAAGTGAAGAAAACACACCAGAGGAGGCCTTTAAACGCGCTTCTGTTCACATCCATCATAAACACAGCACATATGATCGATTATCGGCGGATATTAGCAGATATTCCAGCAAACATGAGTCCTGTTTATGTCGCTGGTTTGTGTTTGTCCTCCATGTTTGTACCTGCGAAACAGGTGAGACAGGAAGTGGAGGAGCAGACTGGGGAAAGCCGAACTCACGATCACGGAGAGCAGATATCAAACACTCGGCATTAGAAACTCAGCATATGGAGAGTCATCATTACTCCAATATATCATTAATATACATGTTGCCAGATGCTTACACTAAAGCAGTCTGAATGCTGTTATCATATCGCAGTCCGTCAATCTTCAGTTTAAATAGTATTTATGTTTGTTGTAAAATGACTCATATAAAAATGAAGAGTGTCATGAGTGTCGACACCGCTCACCTGCTCTTTCTCCAGCTCATACACATCTCATTACAATATTATTCAATTATTTTTTACTTCAAAAAGGATATAGCTCATATTTAAAAATATCTGATCTCTGATATAACTCTACAAATCCCTTGAACAGCCTTTATTCAAATATTTCTTTACTTTTCTTTACTTTAAAAAAAAAATAGTTTTAGCGCAGTGCATCATGTGACCGCTGGCACGCGCATGCGCAGAGGTGTTCGCGACCAAGTCAAAACTTTTTACACACACACACACACACACACACACACACACACACACACAGACAGTTCAAATTCCACGCAAATAAAGCTGTGTTTGTCCGTTCGCATCTGTTTACACGCTGCTGCCTGCACGGTTGAGCACTAATATCATCTTTATAACGAGTCCAGAGTGTGTGCAGTGCACTAAGATTGATCAGACGATCTAGAAATACTG
>NC_133190.1:51750000-51760000 GCF_049306965.1 Danio rerio | reverse complement strand
ATCTGAGAACACACACACAAATGATCACACACTCAAACACACAGACACCCTACACAAATACACACACACAAATTATTACAAACTCCAACACACAGACACCCTACACACACAAACACCCCACACACACACAGATGTAGTGTACACACACACAGGAGTGTTTTCTGTATTGTAACTCAGTGTGTGTGTGTGTGTGTGTGTGTGTGTGTGTGTGTGTTGATCCTCAGCCTCGACTCCACGCTCTGCTAATCCTCCTCGTCCCCCAAACCCGGACTATGAGGTGAGTGTGTGAAATCCTCCTTCCACTAACGTGATCAGAGTTTCTCTGAGAACATCTGTATTCACCTGTGCGTGTGTGTGTGTGTGTGTGTGTGTGTGTGTGTCCGTGTAGAAACTGAACACTCAGACTCTCAGCAGCGGTCTGTACGCCGGCATCAACAAGACCTGAGGAGCTTTACTGTAATGATGATTCACACACACTTCTGGAACGCTCCACGCCTCGTCTATGACTTCTGTAATGCTGAGTGTGTGTGTGTGCGTGTGTGCGTGTGTGTGTGTGTGGAAAGTTCAGCTCACCTAACACCGGAAACAAGTATTTTCAAATGGAAAGACTGAACAAACACTGCTGACATTTCTGCTTCTCTGAGTGTGTGTGTGTGTGTGTGTGTGTATATACAAGTGTGTAAGTGTATAGTGTATATGTGTGTGTGTGTGTGTGTGTGTGTGTGTGTGCATGTGTGTGAGGTTGATTCAGTGGAGTAATATGGAGCTGTAATGCGCTCAAACCTGCCGGAACTACTTTATCTGTGTGTTTATCTGTTAGTACGGGAGAGTTCCTCCTTAGCCAATCAGAATGCAGCATTCAGCAGCCCTGCGCTATAAAGATGCATTTTCTCTTTCCTTCAGTGTGTGTGTGTGTGTGTGTGTGTGTGTGTGTGTGTTCAGATAACTCTGTAAGTCTGCATGTGAGCTGAATGATCATCAATAAAGCTGGTGTTATTGGACGTGTTGTGTGATTAATGAGTCAGGAGATCCTCACGCTGTATCAGCGCTTCTGCAGCCACGAAACAAACATACACACACATTTACAACGTTTACAGTTAAACTACACTAACACTAGGGAAGGGTGTGTGTGTGTGTAGCACAGGTCTCAAACTCAGCTCGTGGAGGGCCGCAGCTCTGCTCAGTTTTGCTCCACCCTGATCAAACACATGACCTTCATTAGAGCTGAGCTTGGTCAGGGCTGGAGCAGAGCTGCGGCCCTCCAGGAGCTGAGATTGAGACCCGCGCTGAACACAGTGTTTAGAAGAGTGTGTGTGTGTGTGTGTGTGTGTGTGTGTGTGTGTGTGTGTGTGTGTGTGTGTGTGTGTGTGTGTGTGTGTGTGTGTGTGTGTGTGTGTGTGTGTGTGTGTGTGTGTGTGTGTGTGTGTGTGCCGTGAGTTTATAGAACTCTGATCTTTTATGTGTATGTGTATGTGTATGCGCACACACACACAAACTCTACAACCTACACACACACTGGGTCATGCTGTTCAGTCAGAGGTCAGCGGTGCAGCAGTGTTGAGGTGTGTGAGATGACACTGAAGCTGAACTCTAGGCTGTGCAGGAGTTTGGGCTGCTCTCTGCAGTGTGCAGTTCTAAACCTGCAGTCACTGAACGCTGAGTGATCACAACACAACACTGATTTGAGGCACTCGGTGAACATCTCGCTGCTGATAATGTCCCTCCACATCCAGCACACTCTCCACCCAGAGCAGCTCAATGGAGGATGCAGAAGAAGACTCTCTGTGCTCTGCTAATGAGGAGAGCGGGTTTGAGGTGTGCAAAGGCTCATCTGGACCAGCCTGAGTCATCCTGGAGGAATATACTGTGGACAGACGCCACAACCATCGATGTTCTGCACGGTGGAAGAAGAGCACAGCATCAGGAGGAGAACCGGCTCCTGCTGTGGGATATGCTGGAGGCTCCGTCATGCTGTGGGGATGTGGCCAGCACAGCTACTGGAAACCCTGCCAGAGATAAAGACCGCATTCACTCACCCAGCATCAGCAGAGTCTGCAGAGCAGTGCTCAGGAGTCAGGCAAGATCAAGAAGAATCAGTCCAGACTCAGTCCAGATGTTCAGGAATCCGTCAGTACTATGAAGCCACATTTGCTGGTTGAGAAACGAATTTCTCTTTTTATTTTGGATCTTAATAAGTGTGGAGGGATTCTGCATGCACGTCTGTAGCGTGTCAGCGGTGCTCTTTCAGTGTTGTTCCACTGGGTTTCTTCAAGATTTGTTGCCTCTCACCTCCTCTGTTCATCATGTGTACTGATGATTGTCAGAGTATTTTCCTCCTGCTGTCTCCTGATTTTCTCTCCAGTTGGATGTAAATAAAACACAAGACATGGTGATGGATTACAGGAAGGCTCCTCTTACCCACAGCATAAGGAATATTAAAGGTTTAGACAGTGACATTGTTGACACATGAATAACCCAACCCTGCATAGAAATCCAGCTTAAACCAGCCTAGGCTGATTGGCTGGTTTTAGCTGGTTGACCAGCCTGGTTTTAGAGGGGTTTTGGCAATTTCCAGGCCAAAATGACCAGCTAAATCCAGCTAAAACCAGCCTGACAAGCGTGCTTTAAGCTGGACATAGCTGGTTTTGGCCAGGCTGGTCAAGCTGGTTTTAGCTGGTCATCTCCCAGCCAGACCAGCTAAGACCAAGCTGGAAATGGCTGGAAACCAGCTTGGAAATGGCCAAAACCCCTCTAAAACCAGCCTGGTCGACCAGCTAAAACCAAACAATCAGCCTAAGCTGGTTTAAGCTGGATTTTTCAGTAGGGAACACCCAGGCTGTCTATAGAGGTTCAACAAAGACTGTTTTTCATGAGGAAACTTCCGGGTTTGGTCCTCTATGATGACGGATTTATAATCAATTCACTGACTCTGCTTTATCTTTCTGTGATGCAGCTTGGTACGGTTATCTGACTGTGTCTAATGAGAACAGGTTGAGTAGCCTGGTGAAGGTGGCAGGCAAGATCCTCGGTATTAACCAAACTAGTCCAGTGGTGGTTTACCATTAGTGAAGTTTATTTATACACTAATGTCAAGAGGAGCAGGTGATTATGAGTGAACACGGCTGATCTCACATTAACTAAGGCATAATTCACCGGTCAGATGATTATCTCACTATAAAGAGCCAGAGTTTCTCACTACAGTTATTGAAGAGTTCCGCTTCCACCCCCACTCCTCCATCTTCCCCTCTGTAGGGCGGCACGGTGGCCCAGTGCTTAACACTGATGCATCACAGCAAGAACATCACACTGCAAAAAATGCCTCTCTTACTTAGATGTTTTGTCTTGTTTCTAGTCTGAATATCTAAAAGTTCTTAAATCAAGAAGCATTTTCTAGACAAGCAAAACATATTGTCTTGTTTTGAGAAATAATACGCCAAAATGAAGTGAGTTTTTCCTCAAATCAAGCAAAATAATCTTATCACAAATTGAAAAACAAGACTATTTTGCTTGATTTGAGGAAAAACTCACTTCATTTTGGCTTATTATTTCTCAAGACAAGACAATATGTTTTGCTTGTCTAGAAAATGCTTCTTGATTTAAGAACTTTTAGATATTCAGACTAGAAACAAGACAAAAATCTAAGTAAGAAAGGCATTTTTTGCAGTGCACTGGTTCAAATCCTTACCGAGCCAGCCGTCGTTTCTGTATGTAGTTTCCCCTGAGTTCTCCAGTTTCCTCTAACAGGCCAAAACATGTGTCATAATTGAATTGATCAATCTAGATCAGCACTATAGTCGAGCTCTTATAGCAGAATATCTCTACATAGCCATGATAATCTGCCATCAGCCCTTGACAAAGCGGAGAGTTCTCCAGATCTAACTAAGCTCAAACTCCCCTCGCGCCCTGCTAAACGGGACAGCATGCCAAACACGCTCTATAATCCATCATCAGCTGAGGGGGAACTCCTGAATTCTGTCTTAAAGAGAGCTCAGGGTACACCCCAGATCCCCCATAGCATTCTGTGCTTCAGCTGCTGCCATCAGGACGTGCGTTTAGGGTTCCCATATACAGGACAAACAGCACAATCTCACGGCAGTTCGTAACTTTTTGATTTAGTGGCTAATTCGTGTGAATTCGTTTGATCTAATTTGTACAATTTAGTATGATTTGCTCATCACCCAATGACAGTTGGGGTTAGGGGTGGGGTTAGGTGCCACGCCTCCTTTTTAAAATTGTACATTTTCGTATGACTGAACTCGTACGAAGTAGCCACTAAACTGACAAAACGTAAAATACTTACGTTTCCTCGTGAGGTCAGGCTGGGACAGATTCCTTTATACTGGCGGCCATCAGCTCATTGAGTCCAGCGGGAGGGGATGCAGCTAAACAGTGATCTATTGTATATTGTGTGTTGATATCTTGGTAATGTGTAGCTGGAACGTCACCTGTGTTTCGGCACCTTGCTGCAGTTTAAGTTTCCCTAAACAGGATAATAAAGTTGAGTCTGAAGAGTTACGGCAGGGCTGCCTGTTTCAGCAGGACACTGACCCAAAGCACAGTTCCAGATCCACCAGGGGCTTCATGCTCTGACACCATACAGTGATCTGGAATGGCCAGCCCAGACCCCTGATTTGCACATCATTGAACATCTATGGTTGATTTGTAAAGGGCCGTTCACTCAGCACCCATCAGACCTGACTGACTGGAGTTCTGCTGGGAGGAACGGCCCACACTGCCTTCAGCAAGAGTTCAGGGGCTCATCCTGGACTATAAGAAGTGTCTACAGGCAGCTAAAGATGCCTCTACAGGAGACTGACGTCATTATTGTGTTGGTGTGCACACATAAACACTCCTGTCTGTGTGTGTTCAGACTTAAACTGCATCTGCTGATGAAATAAATGTTCTGTCAGAGCTGAAATGCTGCGTTTCCCCCAGAGCATAACACACCTATCCAGCGGACACTGCTGAGCTGAAGACCAACACGCCACAACTGCAGCTCTGAACATCATCAGGGGTGCACAAACTTCTGCATAAGACTATATATATATATATATATATGTGTGTGTGTGTGTGTGTGTGTGTGTGTGTGTGTGTTGACTGTGAGGTTTATTGTCGAGTCTCAGTTGTTGTTTTTTTCTCGTCTCTGAGCAGAAAACCACAGAATAACAGCAGAGAGGAGTGTGTGTGTGTGTGTGTGTGTGTGTGTGTGTGTGTGTGTGTGTCTAATAATAACACTCAGCGGTGGTGTGGTAAACTCATGAAGATGAGCTGATATATCTGATAGTCACACACACACACACACACACACACACACACACACACACACACACACACACACACTCACACACACACACACACACACACACACACACACACACAGTTTGTGTGCTGATAGATGATGTCTGCAGTGTCGTGTTCAGGCGGAGATGATGACGCTCACTCATGTTTCCAGTAAACCCTGCACTACTGAAGATCATGATGAGTGAGCGGAAACACTGAAGGAAAACACAGTCAACACACAGTAAACACACACTTTATTGAGGAATGAACACACACACAGGTATTGAACAGACAGCAGATCAGCAGAACACACTGCTGGAGGATTGTGGGTATTTTCAGGGAGACATGGCGTGGTTTCTGGCGTTCTTCTGTTTGCGCGGCCCGTGGAGAGTGCTGTATTCATCAGAGCGCATGTTCAGCCGCTGAGCACACACACACACACACACGCACACACGCACACACACACACACACACACACACACACACACACACACACACACACGGGTCAGTCAGAATAGATCACACACACTTCACAGTATACTGAGAGCAATGTTGTCTGCAGAACTGTTGTAAACCATTTATTTGTGTTGAGTTTAAACAAACTAATTTAATTTAATAATGTTCGAATTCATTTGTTTAAATTCAGCCCAATTAAATTGTTTACAACCACATGACTTAAAAAAATTAGTAAAGCCAAGGGATCATCTCTGAATATTCTTGTCAGTGTATCTGCAGTCTGGTGTACGATGTCGATCTGATTACAGATGTGCCAGAAATGTGGAGCTTCTTCAGTGTACAGGACATGTTCAGACAGACAAGCTGGAAACATTCACACCCCGGGTCAATTCAGACTTAAAGCCACTGATATTCAGCAGCACAGTGTGTGTGTGTCTGTGTGTGTGTGTGTGTGTGTGTGTGTGCGTGTGCATGTGTGTGTGTCTGAGCAGAAATGACACGAGCTTATCTGAAGAGTCGGCATGTGAATACAGATGTGGATCAGGGTTATCATCATTATTATTCATTCATTAATGTCAAAACTAGTTCAGTGAATTACATAAAGCCTCCTAATATACTGAAGTGTTGTTTACTGCGGATCAGCACCTCAATGATACAGCACAGAATAATAATAATCAAATCTCCAATAGTCTACTGCTCATGGACTTACAATAAGTGTTAAAGGTTATTGGCGTTTAAATCATGATAATAATACATTCAGACAATACATTCATGAACAGTTTGACAGGAAAAGTAAATGTCAGAACAATACATCAATAAAATAAGAATAAATAAAGCAGTGGTGTTAATCTACTGTAAATCTAAACCTCTGATTAGCCAAGCGATTCCCTTTCAGAGAGAACACATGCAGTCAAACGCTGCTGAAGCTCCAAAACACCAAAACACACCACATGTGATGAACGTGAATCACCTCAGCCATAGTGGATCCAGTCAAAGCACCGGATGTGAGCAGTGTTTCTAACCCAAATGTTTTCTGCCCAGCTCCGGGCCACACGATAACTTTTCCCTCGGCCCAAGAACTGCAGAGAATGACGGTCCTGAAGTGGCCCATAACTGGATTAAAGAGAAGGGCCACACATGGGCCAGAACCGGCCTGAATATCAGCCAATGTCAACTTTAACTGGGCCAAAACAGGTTTATTATTGGTACCGATTCTCACCCTAAATCCTAAAAAACTGAGCCATAACCCAGCCGAATGTTACCTGAACAACAGAACCATCGCTACACTGATCTGGGCCACACATCTTCAATCCACAACTAGCCCAAATGTAGTTTGCCTTCATGCATGCAGTGCATCATTGCCATGCATGACCCACATTCAGCTGGCAGTATGCGTGCCAGTGCCGGCAACATGCCAGCAGCAGTGCCATAATGAGGCCACATCTGGGCCGAGTCCGTTTACTATGTGGGAAGAGGCTCGTAACACCCCTAAACACCAGCTGACTGTCCAATATCACAGCTATACTCTGAGTTATTTTCAATATTAAAATCCTCCATTAGTGGACGAAGAATCAACTCAGCCTTCATGTAAACACACTTGAGGAGGTGTTGGTGCATCTGCACTGATGTCCTGAAGAGCAGCAGAGATGTGAATTATGTGTATGTGGAAAACTGAATTACCGCATATAAGACGAGTGAATGAAGCAGTGTTTCCATCTGAGAACACAACCGACACTTCCTGATGAACTGGCACCAAAGATCAACAGGAAAAGCTGAATCTGCTGTGGTCGGAGAAGCTGCGTCACTCTTTTCTTTATTTAATAAACGACCTGCGCCTCAGCAGATGATGCCGACACACAACGAACACGCGCGCTGGTGTTTGAAGGCATGAGACGCGGAGCACAGACACTCAATAATGACATACTAACACTAATACTGAAGCGGTCACGGTGATGAAGAATGACCAAATCAACATGTCTGATGTGCTGCAGTGTGCTCAGCCTGCTGGATTCTCCAACACACACACACACACACACACACACACACTATCATCACCACATCAGCTCTTATAACCCCATCACATGACCTTATTTAGTACACACACTGGAATGTGTTCAGTAAAGGGTTTCCAGCACAGTTTATGCACATCTTTTCTTATCTAAGAGTTTCTCCTGCTGTTGTGTGTGTGTTTATATGCAGATCCTCTATTCTCATGCACACCTCAGCATGTCCATCAACTGTTTACATGAGCAGATGCAAACCGCACATGAGGACAGGTGGATGGAAACACAGCTAGTGTGAGAGTGCTGCAGAACTGTCCCAGACACTGAGCTGATGTACACTTGCTGTAGAAATGAATGCCAACACTGCGTCTCATAACAATATTCCCGGTGGGAGCATGCACATCATCAGCCTGGAATGTGAAAAAACATCCCATAATGTAAATAAGCTGTCATGTAATACGAATATGCCAATAACTCAATATTGGTGTCAGACAGAACTTTATAACTCTGAGGTGACGAAGTGTTCAGTAACACAGACCCTAAAGCAGAACCCTGAGCAGCGCCACACTGGACCTGCTTGATATCTGAACTGGTGATCCACTGAACCACAGACTGTGACCTGTTGATGAGGCAGCACAGACACCAGCACAGACACCAGCACTGACACCAGCACAGACACCAGCACAGACACCAGCACAGACACCAGCACAGACACCAGCACAGACACCAGCACAGACACCAGCACTGACACCAGCACTGACACCAGCACAGACACCAGCACTGACACCAGCACTGACACCAGCACTGACACCAGCACTGACACCAGCACTGACACCAGCACAGACACCAGCACAGACACCAGCACTGACACCAGCACAGACACCAGCACTGACACCAGCACAGACACCAGCACAGACACCAGCACAGACACCAGCACAGACACCAGCACAGACACCAGCAAAGACACCAGCACAGACACCAGCACTGACACCAGCACAGACACCAGCACAGACACCAGCACAGACACCAGCACAGACACCAGCACAGACACCAGCACTGACACCAGCACAGACACCAGCACAGACACCAGCACAGACACCAGCACAGACACCAGCACAGACACCAGCACTGACACCAGCACAGACACCAGCACTGACACCAGCACTGACACCAGCACTGACACCAGCACTGACACCAGCACAGACACCAGCACAGACACCAGCACTGACACCAGCACTGACACCAGCACTGACACCAGCACAGACACCAGCACTGACACCAGCACAGACACCAGCACAGACACCAGCACAGACACCAGCACTGACACCAGCACAGACACCAGCACAGACACCAGCACAGACACCAGCACTGACACCAGCACTGACACCAGCACTGACACCAGCACAGACACCAGCACTGACACCAGCACTGACACCAGCACTGACACCAGCACAGACACCAGCACTGACACCAGCACTGACACCAGCACAGACACCAGCACAGACACCAGCACTGACACCAGCACAGACACCAGCACTGACACCAGCACAGACACCAGCACAGACACCAGCACTGACACCAGCACAGACACCAGCACAGACACCAGCACAGACACCAGCACAGACACCAGCACTGACACCAGCACAGACACCAGCACAGACACCAGCACAGACACCAGCACTGACACCAGCACAGACACCAGCACAGACACCAGCACAGACACCAGCACAGACACCAGCACAGACACCAGCACAGACACCAGCACAGACACCAGCACAGACACCAGCACTGACACCAGCACAGACACCAGCACTGACACCAGCACAGACACCAGCACAGACACCAGCACAGACACCAGCACAGACACCAGCACAGACACCAGCACAGACACCAGCACAGACACCAGCACAGACACCAGCACTGACACCAGCACTGACACCAGCACAGACACCAGCACAGACACCAGCACAGACACCAGCACAGACACCAGCACTGACACCAGCACTGACACCAGCACAGACACCAGCACAGACACCAGCACTGACACCAGCACAGACACCAGCACAGACACCAGCACAGACACCAGCACAGACACCAGCACAGACACCAGCACAGACACCAGCACTGACACCAGCACAGACACCAGCACTGACACCAGCACTGACACCAGCACAGACACCAGCACTGACACCAGCACAGACACCAGCACTGACACCAGCACAGACACCAGCACAGACACCAGCACTGACACCAGCACAGAC
>NC_133190.1:51740000-51742500 GCF_049306965.1 Danio rerio | reverse complement strand
CACACACACACACACACACACACACACACACACACACACACAGCCAACAGAAACACACAATCCAGCATCGTTTGGCTAACCTTATGGGAGCAATCATTCCTCAATGTTCTCTGAACGTTTAGAGAAGCTTAGGAGACACCAACACAAGAACACTGCCTCTTATCATTGGGCAGACATTATGGAAAGCGGACAGCGCTGACAGGGGTTGAGGATACATGTGCGTCTGATGTTAATGTTATTAAGCAGACAGTCACTGATGAAGATTCCTGGTGATTATCATGCAGATCTATCATCTTCTAAAGCGTGGAGCTTCAGCTCGTCAGTAACAGCACGGGGAATATTTCCGGGCTGATCACATTGTGTCCACTGTCATGATCACCTTACAGCCTTTAGGTCAATCCCGACTGACCCCTGTGAGGTCAAAGGTCAGAGGTCAGAGTGTTTGGTGGTGTGTAGATGTGTTTGTGTGACACATGAGTGTGAGATGATCAGAGCCAGATCTCATCACTGCTGGTGCTGCTCACTTTATAGATATAGCCAACCATCGGATAGCGAGCAAAACCTGCAGAGACACAATCACAAACATATCACAATCACATTACACTCATCACTACAATCACATCACACTCATCACTACAATCACAATCACATCACTACAATCACATCACACTCATCACTACAATCACATCACACTCATCACTACAAACACATCACACTCATCACTACAATCACAATCACATCACTACAAACACAATCACATCACACTCATCACTACAATCACATCACACTCATCAGTATAATCGCATCACACTCATCACTACAATCACATCACACTCATCACTACAATCACATCACACTCATCAGTATAATCACATCACACTCATCACTACAATCACATCACACTCATCAGTATAATCACATCACACTCATCACTACAATCACATCACACTCATCAGTATAATCACATCACACTCATCACTACAATCACATCACACTCATCACTACAATCACATCACACTCATCACTACAATCACATCACACTCATCACTACAATCACATCACACTCATCACTACAATCACATCACACATCACTACAATCACATCACACTCATCAGTATAATCACATCACACTCATCACAACAATCACATCACACTCATCAGTATAATCACATCACACTCATCACTACAGTCACATCACCCTCATCACTACAATCACATCACACTCATCACTACAGTCACATCACACTCATCACTACAGTCACATCACACTCATCACTACAATCACATCACACTCATCACTACAACCACATCACACTCATCACTACAGTCACATCACACTCATCACTACAATCACATCACACTCATCACTACAATCACATCACACTCATCACTACAGTCACATCACACTCATCACTACAATCACATCACACTCATCACTACAATCACATCACACTCATCACTACAGTCACATCACCCTCAACACTACAATCACATCACACATCACTACAATCACATCACACTCATCACTACAATCACATCACACTCATCACTACAATCACATCACACTCATCACTACAATCACATCACACTCATCACTACAATCACATCACACTCATCACTACAATCACATCACACTCATGACTACAATCACATCACACTCATCAGTATAATCACATCACACTCATCACTACAATCACATCACACTCATCACTACAATCACATCACACTCATCAGTATAATCACATCACACTCATCACTACAATCACATCACACTCATGACTACAATCACATCACACTCATCAGTACAATCACATCACACTCATCAGTATAATCACATCACACTCATCACTACAATCACATCACACTCATCAGTATAATCACATCACACTCATCAGTATAATCACATCACACTCATCACTAAAATCACATCACACTCATGACTGCAATCACATCACACTCATCACTACAATCACATCACACTCATCACTAACATCACATCATACATCACTAAAATCACATCACACTCATCAGTATAATCACATCACACTCATCACTACAATCACATCACACTCATCAGTATAATCACATCACACTCATCACTACAGTCACATCACCCTCATCACTACAATCACATCACACTCATCACTACAGTCACATCACACTCATCACTACAACCACATCACACTCATCACTACAGTCACATCACACTCATCACTACAATCACATCACACTCATCACTACAGTCACATCACACATCACTACAATCACATCACACTCATCACTACAATCACATCACACTCATCACTACAGTCACATCACCCTCATCACTACAATCACATCACACTCATCACTACAATCACATCACACTCATCACTACAATCACATCACACTCATCACTACAATCACATCACACTCATCACTACAATCACATCACAATTATCACTACAATCACATCACACTCATCACTACAATCACATCACACTCATGACTACAATCACAT
>NC_133190.1:51725000-51735000 GCF_049306965.1 Danio rerio | reverse complement strand
GTAGTGTGTGAGATAGTGTGTGTGTGTGTGTGTGTGTGTGTGTGTGTGTGCATGTGTTCTTACCTGTGCAGGCCCAGGTCATGATGTAAAACAGTAAAGCTGAGAGATGCATCATGGTCACCTGCACACACACACACACACACACACACACACACACACACGCACACACAGTCAGCAGTACTGATGCGTGTATCTGAAGTGTGTCATTCAGAGCGAGAGACTGAAAAATAAGTGATTGATCTGATCAACAGCAGTAAACACACACACATACACACACACACACACACACACACATACACACACACACACACACAGTAAACACTATAGCGCGGTGTTGACAAGCAGAATCTGCATCTGTCAGCTGCAACACACACACACACACACTGTACAAATGATGGACATCTCTCTCTCTTACACACACACACACACACACACACACACACACACACATAAACAGTGAGTGTTTACCTCTGGGTGCTGATGTCCGCTTGAGGATCCATTCAGATACAGCACACACCGATGCGCTGGAGACCGAGTCAGCTGCTTTAGGTGATGGATGAGAATCGGCTCTGAGTCGACTCCTTTGAGTAAACATTGGAAGTCAGCTCAATGAGTCGATTCCTTCTGCCGATCCAAGCGAATCAGTTCAGTATGTCGGCTCCTTTGAGTGAACCACTCACTCTAAACATGCTGGGTTACCCATAATCCATTTGTGTTGGGTCAACATGAAGGAATTAAGTCAGCTTATTATCTTCTACTAATTTAAGTGGACTGAACATAAAATAATTAAGTTGAACCAAAGAAAAAAAACGTTTTAGTAGTTTGAACAAGCAGCAGATATATATATATATAGTAGGAAATCAATTCAACTGTATTTCTATACTGATTAATAATATAAAGATATAATAATATTAATAATAATATAAACAGGCCACTTTACACAGATGAACAAGCAAGACAGGAACATATAATGGAACATGAAATTAAAAGCATTTCTGCTCGCTGCCATGCAAAATCTCTAGTTTTAATTCGCTCAAATGTAAAAGTGCTAGAAAAAAAATTCAAAAATATAATTACTGAATTTAAAAGAACAGGTAACCCCTATATACAGTGTTTGTGATGTTAAACAATATTTTACACACACAATTACAGGTCAAAACATTTACAGTTATGACTTTGAGTTCTGTGATCCAGAAGCTTGAAAAGAGCCGTTCGGGAACAGGGAGTCGACTCTTTTCGCTGAGTTGAACTAAATGATTCGGGTCTTTTAAAAGAGCTGGAACCGATGCTCGCCGTGATTCACCACCGCTATAAAAACATGGAGGAAAACACGGTGTGTGTGTGTGTGTGTGTGTGTGTGTGTTTGTGTGAGTGTGTGTGTTTGTTTGTGTTACTGATGCTCTTGCGACCAAACGCTCGATACCCGGCAGATCTGCGCTCGACCCGTCAGGTCTGCTGAACCTCTGCAGTGCAGATTGGCATTCAGGCGTGATCAGCTGCTCACAGAACTCGCTGTCAGGGAAAAAAACAACAACACAAACACCGAAAAACACCCTCAGTTCACCAGTTAATTCTACAAATAAACTTCAAACTGCGGCTATTACACCACTCACATGACATTTCCAAGATGAGCCGAGATATAAAGTCATATAGGAGATCATGATCAATATCCTAAACACTGAGCTAAAGATCGGAGGATCAGCTGAACTCCAGACTCCTCAGATGAAGGCGGACATCAGCAATATCAGTGAATCTGCACTGTTTCGGCTTATATCTCTGCACGAGTGTGAATATAAAGTTCACATATCTCCTTCAGACTGAGTAAAATCAGCTTTCACAGTAATAAACTGGTAATAATGCGATTAATATTGTGAAACGGTCAGATATGAAGCTAACAGACGTCCAGACCGATTACACCGTTAAGTGTTGATTCAGTTCAGATCAATGAAGCCACCTTTCCACTGCACACGACAAGCGACAGACCAAGTCCTTCATTTCCAATGTCGTCCGGGAGTTCTGATCATCTCCGTATGCGGAAAGTTCAGATCCGAATTGAGCTGCGGATCCTTTAAAGTATTTGATCTCCTGCAACTAGACGTGTGCGCCGGCCGACCAGATGTGCCGTATTCCAGTGTTGTCTAAGGACATGCGAACACGCGAGATGAGAAACGTTTTTCCTTATTTTCGGAGTCAGTATAAAGTCTATATTAAAGTAAATTAAATTCATGAATGAGTAATAAAAGGACATTATTTTTCATGTGTTCTCCACAATCCCTCCTAAAGTTTTAGCGGTCTGAGTTTCCAGTGTTCATTCATTCAAACATGATGAACGGACGGAGAATAAGGGCTCTTGCTTTTGACCTCCTTTATTTCGGACACCGTGACCATCACCATGATGCCCGACAACACTGAACACTCAGGGGGCGTATTTGAGCAGTGGTCTCCGAATGTCCTGCACAGCAGAAAGGCGGCTATAGGGGAATTACCAACCTTCATCACTCATGACGCCATACAGGTACAGGCAGAACCTCGGTGTTGAGCTCTACAGTGTTGAATGTGCTCATCATGGAGCATTATGTCCTGCACATGAACACACACACTACACTGCAGACATCCAGAGACTTGTAGACCTTTACCTGCTGTCCTGTAAAGCAGTGGAGTGTGAGTGAGACGGCTGTGTGTTTGGGGCTGGCCGCTCGTCCATTTCCTCTTCTCCAGTATCCATTGGGATGGGGCTGTCACAGATGGAGCTGTCAGATGAACGCCGCTCACTTTACCGTTAATATTGCAGAATCACTGAGCCTATCACTGGGCGATGTCGTTATGTCAATAATATGTATGTAATATGTGATGTAACAGACTCTGTACCGCATCACATGTCATTCCCTCGCTGTAAATGCTAGCGCTCCCGGTGTTTCTCTGCAACCGCACTGCGCATCCTGAATGTTTACACAGCGGTATTTCACTAATGGAGCGATCGCTCAGTCCTGCTCCTCAAGAACACACGCGGCACACACACACGCCAGTCATATTCATTTCTTTATTTATATATATTTATTATTTCTCTGTTCGTTTGGAATTCTTTGAACCATTGTTGTTGCACTTTTTAGTATTTTCCCAAAAACAAAGCCAAAAATAAACAGAAGAAGAGGGGGAGGGGCTAGACATGATTGACAGACGGAGATGAGGATGGTGATTGGCTCTTCATCAGGGGGGGTGTGGTCAGACACGCGACGTCTGGCTTTGATCAGACTGCAGACGGAGCGCGGCGCGTCTGTCTGTCTGTCCGTCCGCTCACACACACACACACACACACACACACACACACACACACACACACACACACACACTGAAGATAACAGCTAAATGAACAGCTTCTGCAACACAACATCCACAAAAATAAAGCTTTGAAACAGAAACGAAGCTCGTGGGCATCCGTGAGCAACACACACACACACACACACACACACACACACACACACACACACACACACACACACACACACACACAGACGGACAGACAGACGCAGGGATGGAATGAAGGAGAAACAGGAAGGAAAGCAAAATAAGCAACATCAGTAAAGAGTGAGGGACAGCAGAAGTGCAGGATGAGTGTGTGAGAGCCGCACGCCGCCCGCGCCTCTCCCGCCGCAACACAGACCGCTTCAATAATCATCATCATCATCATCATTATTAAAGTCATGAGCGTCTCTGACAGAACAGAACAGTAATGATCAGAACTCTACAGAACATCAGCCGTACAGACGTGTTGAAATAAAGCAGAGGTGGAGAGAGCGCGAGCGGGGCGCGTCCGCCGGCCGGAATGATCATCCCGCTTCACCTCCAATACTTTGGGTTTGTGGCGTTTGGTAATGACGTCTCTTCCTGTGTGTGTGCGTGTGAGTGTGTGTGTGTGTGTTTACATAAGACTCTGTGTTTGCCTTGTACATCGGAGTGCACGGGAGCGCTGCTATGGCAACGGTAAGGGGGGCGTGTTCAGGTGGGGGCGGGGCGGATGATTATTGGGCTGCAGCTGACAGACGGAATCGCCCCAGCCAATCAGAGAAGCTCCCAGGTCAACACGGCCAATGGCATCGAAGAGGAAGCCGAGTGCTCCGCCCCCCAGTGCTGGCCACGCCCACGGCACCCCGACAGACAGACGATGAGGATTTGGCATGACAGCACAACACAGCAGACGGTTATGAGCTTTATACAGCAAACACACCCCTGAGGAGAGAGAAACACACACACACACACACCGCTGTTAACTGCGTACATATACACACACACATATACACACACACACCGCTGTTAACTGCGTATATACACACACACACACCGCTGTTAACTGCGTACATATACACACACACATATACACACACACACCGCTGTTAACTGCGTATATACACACACACACATACACACACATACATACATACACACACACACATACATACATACACACACACACACACACACACACACACACACACACACACACACACACACACACACACACACACACACACACAACGCTGTTAACTGGGCAAAACACGCACACACTTCATCTGAAACACACCCCTGAGGAGAGAGAAGCACACACACACTGCTAACAGGGTAAAACACACACACACATCTTATGGCCGGTTTCCACTGACTGGTTCAGGACGGGTCAGTTCTGCTCATATTAGCCGATTATCTGTTAACTGATAGGGTGTGTGTGTGTGTGTGTGTGTGTAACTGATCAATGGTGTCAGGTAAAGGATTAAACAACACTGTGTTCTACATTTCTTCAGTGTGTCTGCATCAGGGGCTGATCACAGCGAGTGTCTCCGGTGTTGAGAGGTTCTCCTGACTGGTTTACTCGGCCGCCAGTGTACTGTACCGCCAGTACTGCGCACTGCTTATCCGCCCGCGCGCCTCTCGTTTCGCGGTTGCGCCCTGTGTGCTCGAGCGGAAAAAGTGTTACGTCAGTCGCCTCTTTCATTCTCCAATCAGATTAAAGCAGAGGCGGGGTTTCCCTGCAGGTGACAGCATGGTTTGTGTTGTTAAGACGACTATGGAGACTTCTAAAGGGTCAGGAAACAGCAGAACACACGTGCTGAGCTGTTGACAGTCACATCTGTGACACATATATTGAGTTAACGACTGAAAATCGGTTGATTTGTGTTATTTTGAGCAAATTCATACTTCCGGTTTGAAACTAATATTTGAAGCTGCGTCACGCCGTACCACTTTTTCAGCACCCTTTCGAAAGGGTCCCAAAAGGTGGAGTTACACGTGCAGCTGAATGCTGATTGGTTACAGAGATATACTATATGCATATAATAACCAGCCATGGATGACCCGGGCTCAAACAAACCGTGTCGTCGTGTTGATGAACAGATTTGAATCCTAGAGGAAAAATCTGCCGTGTGCTGTTGCTGCTTTACGAGTCCGTCTAAAAGTGCGAGCGGTATTCGCTTTCTTCCGGGAGCTCACGATCGTGTCTATATTTGATATAACGAACTTCTTGAGCTGCTGATAATAACGTGTGTGTGATTATTGAAGTGTCTCCATCATCTGATCCAGTCAGAAAGAAAAGGACAAGCGCGAGAGTGAAGCGGGAGTGAAACGCGGAAAAAAAGAGAAGCCGTCAAAACACAGGAGTAAAAGTGTTTCAGCAACCTGAATCATGAACACACTGCCGGGATTATCTTCACCTTTTGGGTTATTATGAACTGGGAATGACAGAATGACTCTGTAACAGAGCTGACATGTGCTGCTGAAGATTACACACACAGATGAGAGGTCTGCGCTGACTGTGGGCTATATTGCGTGTGTTTTAACTCGAATAAGCACTAAATGTCTGCTGTGTGTAGTGTTTCTGTAATTAATAATATATCGGACACTGTAAGTGCTGTATGTGTTCATATATGTGCATTTATATATTTATTTTACATAATTACAGACGTTACAGTAGCCTATTTCACACTGTCATTGATCTGCAGTTATAATCAAATCATGTTCATAGGAAGGTTAGTAATGAACATTTATAAACAGGTATTGATGTGTGTGAAGCAGCTGTTCTGTGAGGAGTGCTGCTCATTATGATATGTGAACGACCCGTACAGCTTTACTGTAGACATTTAGAGCGAGCATGACGTCGACTGAAACTTTATGTCGTACACCACATAAACGCAAGCCTGATAAAGGTGACCCGTACACAGCATTAAAGCTGACTGAGTTTGGACACCCCTGCTGCACAGTAGTGGACTGCTCTCCAGCTGCTGATGACTGGTAATAATGAGGCTGAAGGGCAGCAGCAGGGGGCGCCAGAGAGCATCACTCACTGAACACATCATCAGACAGAGCCCATGACACACACACACACACACACACACACACACACACACACACACCAGCAGGGGGCACACCCACACCTGAAGGAGTTTACCTTGGTTACTGTAGTAAACATGTTCGTGTGTGTGTGTGTGTGTATGTGTGTGTGTATGTGTATGTGTGTGTGTGTGTATGTGTGTGTGTGTGTGTGTGTCTGTTACCTGTGTTCGTTAGACCCCGGCCTGCTCCACGCTGTACTGCAGATCAGGCGTTTTGTAGCTTAGCAGCATATCAGTGGTGCAGGAGGACGGATAACAGGAGGAGGAGTGGACATCTGCGTCCACATCACACGCTGCACACACACACACACACACACACACACACACACACACAGAGAGAGAGAGAGAGAGAGAGAGAGAGAGAGAGATGAGTAATGATGTAATACAGAGTAAACACACACACACACACACACACTGCCCCACCTGGCCCCTCCCTCTGCTGCAGCTGCTGGCTTCCTGTCAGAGACGATTGGCTGAGGATGTCTGACATGCGGGCGGAGCTTAATGCTTTCCCAGCCAATAAGCTCATTCCAGACATCGGCTCCACCTGCTCCTGTAAGAGGATTAGGTCAAGAGGTCAGCGCTGGTTACACACACACACACACACACACACACACAAACATCACACACAGAGACACACACACACAAAGAGACGCACACACAGACACACACACACACGTACAACCACATACACATACAGATGCACACACATGCAATCACACGCACGCACACATACATACAGATATGCACACACACACACACACACACACACACACACACACACACACAGCCGTACATATGCGTCGTCGCAGGTCTGGATGGTGTGGTGTCGCTGTAATGCTCCGCGTGGCCTGTAGGAGTCGCTCTGTGCTGAGCGTGAGCCGTAGCCGTTATGATCGCTCTCCATGCCTGCGTCTGCAGCGTCAGCACACGACTCTGAAACACACACACACACACACTCAGTACTCTCTCGTGTTAGTGTGTGTGTGTGTGTGTGTGTGTGTGTGTGTGTGTGTGTGCGCAGCATGTCTGCAGAACTCTGCTGTGTGTGTGTGAGAGATGTTAAAGCACTGATGAATGCCTCACCTCTGGTTGCCGTGGCGCTGCGCAGGTAGGCGTGTCTATGCGTGGGGGAGGAGTAAGGCGGGGTGCTGCCGAGGGGCGGAGCCAGCAGCTCGTGGGCCTCAGTGCAGGGGGCGGCGGCTTTGGCCAGCAGGCCCTCGTGATAGGCCGGCATCTCGTCCTCCTCCATGCTCTCGGAGTGGGGGAGGGATGGGGCGGGGCACTCGGGCGGGGTCCTGATCTGTAGCAGGTGGTGGTAGTGCTGCGTGGGCGTGGCTTGTGGAGGGGCGGAGTCTAAGCTCTCTGCGGCCTGGCCCAGTTGCTGGAGCAGCAGCATCTCTCCGTAGTCCTGTGGGATGGTGGGCGGGGCAGTGGGCGGGGCCGGGCGGCTGTGGCGTTTCAGCAGCGCGGCGAGCTCCTGTGGGGGCAGGCGGGGGTCGGCGTGACCTGTCAGTGAGTGTCGCGGCGACAGCAGACCCTGCAGCGTGGGCGTGACCTGCGGCGGGGGGCGGTACTCCAGCGGCGTGGGCGACAGGAGCGCCTGCTGCAGTGCGGATGGACCGCCGTAACTCAGCCCGTACCCCTCCAGCCCCGGCACCTTCAGAGACGCCCCCTGCAGGTACGGGTTATAGGAGCCCATCACGCTCTCGCCCAACAGCTGCGCAGTCAACTGCTCATACGCTGACGTGTGGAAGCGGCTCAAACTGCGACTGTAACACACACACACACATTACTCACACAGATGGAAACACACCCACTGTATTATCATTAGCAGGTGGGAGGAGTCTGGTCTAATCTGACTCCACCCCCAATCTGTTTATTTTATGCCCATGATGAAGACAGTGAGCATCCCTCATCAATAACTCTGACAATATCCAGCACACCGTGTTCACTCAACACTAGACCACGAGCAGTCAGGGGGTCACAGGCCGTGTGTTTAACGTGACTCTGAGCTTTCATGTCTTCGGTTGCCAGATATTGTTTATTTTATTTATTAATAAAATGAAGTCCTCTTCAATAAATAAACCAGACTCAAAAATACAGCGGACTGAAATACCTAAAACAGCACAAGCACAACTAAATATAACGAAAGAATAGTAAGCTAGAATAATAAGACTGAATAAGCTGAAAGCTAAGAGCAGAACTAAGAGCAGGACACAGGGCTGAAACTACACTAACAGCTGAGGAAGCGGACACTGCAGGAGGGGCAATCACCGGGTTTTGGTGTTACGATGTTTACGCCAAATGCAGAACTAAGTTTTCACAAGAGTATATTAATATAAAGCGAACACAAACATGCTAATAATGGCAGCGTAAATAGAGGCACATTATTGATGCGCAAATAGTCGAATTATCAGCGCAAATTTAACGATGCGCGAAAAATGTAATAATCGATATGTGAATAGAGGCAAAATATAGATGTGCGAATAGAGGCAAATTAGGAATGTAGCAGTTGGTAGTATTAGTGAGCAAAAAGAGGCGAATTATTGATGCGAAAATAGTCAAATTATCTATGCACAAATAGTCATATTAGTGATGCGAGAATAGTTGAATTATTGATGCGCAAATAGTCAAATTATCTATGCGCAAATAGTCATATTAGTGATGCGAGAATAGTTGAATTATAGATGCGCATAGTCAAATTAGTGATGCGCTAATAGAGTTTAATTATTATTACGCAAATTGTCAAATTATCGATGCGCAAATAGTCATATTAGTGATGCGCGAAGTTGAATTATTGATGCACAAATAGTCAAATTATCTATGCGCAAATAGTCATATTAGTGATGCGAGAATAGTTGAATTATTGATTCGCATAGTCAAATTAGTGATGCGCTAATAGAGTTTAATTATTAATACGCAAATTGTCAAATTATCGATGCACAAATAGTCGAATTATTGATGCGCAAAGTCAAATTAGTGATTAACGAATACAATCAAATTATTGATGAACAAACAGTTAAATTATTGACGCACATGTAGAATCAAATTAGTGATGTGCGAGTAGAGTTGAATTATTAATATGCAAATAGTCAAATTAGTGATGCGCATAGTCACATTAGTGATGCGCTAATAGAATAAAATTATTGATGCACGGATAGTCAAATTATTGTTGAACGAATAGAATCTAATTATTGATAAACAAAAAGTTAAATTATTAATACGCAAACATTTAAATTTGTGATGCGCAAATAGTCAAATTAGTGATGTGCAAATAGTTGAATTATTGATGTGCTAGTAGTCAAATTTGTGATGCACGAGTAGAATTAATTTATTAATGCGCAAATAACTAATTTGTGACGTGTAAATAGTCAAATTAGTAATGCGCAAGTAGAATCAAACTATTGATCCGTGAAATGTCAAATTATTCATATGCGAATAGTCAAATTAGTGATGCGCGAGTAAAATGAAATTATTGATGCGCGAATAGTCAAATTATTAATGCGCAAAATGTCAAATTAGTGATGCGCTAGAATGAAATTATTAATGCGCGAATAGTCAAATTAGTGATGCGCGAGTAAAATGAAATTATTGATGCGCGAATAGTCAAATTATTA
>NC_133190.1:51710000-51722500 GCF_049306965.1 Danio rerio | reverse complement strand
GATCAACTACACTGGCCGTAGTGTATGAGTGTGTGTGTGTGAATGAATGTGTATGGGTGTTTCTCAGTACTGGGTTGCAGCTGGAAGGGTATCCACTGCATAAAATATATGCTGGAATAGTTGGCGGTTCATTCCGCTGTGGCGACCCCTGATTAATAAAGGGACTCAGCTGAAGGAGAATGAGTGAATGAATTCTTGTTAAGCTCCGTCTGCAGCTGTATCCCTTCTAGAAACAAGCATCAGGGCACTTGCTGTGTGATTGACAGGTGAACCGACCAATCACATTCTTCCTGTGCTACGTCATGTTCAGGTGTGTGTGAATGTCCTGATGTGTGTGTGTGTGTGTAATAAGATCTCCATGTGTGACTAACTCATTCACAGATGTTCACATGTTGTGTTTTCACACTTTCGAGAGAACGAACACACACGCACGCACGCATGCACACACACGCACGCAGACGCACACGCACACACATACATCAGATGATCAGTTGTGGAGTGAGAATAAGAGTAATTTAGTCTTAATTAGGACATGATTGATGATGATGATGATCAATGTTTAACCCATACAGTAATAAGGTAAAGAGATCAGGGGTGTGGCGTTTCCCAAACAGTGACGTAACTCGTGGCTGAACTATCCCAGTATGATGCACTGTTTGAGAAGAGAGCGCTGTAGTGGCGAGTGTTTCTCAGACCTCTAGTTTCTCTGTGGCAGATCCATCGCTTGAGCCACGTCAGTTCTAATGTAAAACGCTCATAATGACGCTGTACACGGCTGGAGGAACCACTGCTGCAGAGCAGAACCCGTCATCACTTTGTGCAGATGATATTGTTCTACACGCACACACATTTAATAAAGTCCAACATTAGTTTAGTGAAAGTATGCGCTCGCTCTCCATATTAGCTGCAATATCTGTAAAGGGCACATATAGAGGCTGTGCTTCCTTTACTGATATTATAGAGAACACTACATATTCTACTCTCAGGCTGCTTTCACACCTACACTTTAGTTTGGGAACCCGTGTCGTTTTCCCAGTTAGCGCAGTTCGTTTGGCATATGTGAATCCACCAATTGCTCTCGGATCAGCACCAAATCAATCGCTCTGAGATCGCTTGAGTGAGGTGGTCTCGGCTCGATTGACACAAACTCTGGAGCAGGTCGATTGCAGTGAGAAAGCGATCCGATCAGAGCGCGGTTATATCACAGTGTTTATGGATATGTAATAGGCTTACGGCTATATGAAGAGAGAATTATGAGTAGGGCGGGAAGTTTCGTGAGTCTCCGGATGCCCGCAAACGAGTGATGATCTCCCGGTAATCTCGCGTCTCCCTCCCGGTCCTCAAATACGTCGCGCACCCTTCTCACCCCTCCCCACCGCATCTCTCCTCTCTCTTCAGACACGTCACGCACACCCTGTCAAACTCCACCAAACCACCACCTCTCCTGACAGCCGAGCGGGACTCTGCCAAATAAACCCTGACACTCTGAGCAGTGTGAGGAGAGTTTACTCACGTGACTAGTTTTAGGGTGCTTTCACACCTGCCTTATTCAGTTAGACTGAATCGCACTAGAGTTCATTTCGCCTTTTGGTGCGGTTGGTTTGGGCAGGTGTGAATGCAGCAATCGTACTCGAGTGCGCACCAAAAGCGGACCAAAATAAGCTTACCGAGACCTGCTTGAAGAGATGGTCTCATTACGCTTTCAAACAAACCCTGGAGCGGTTCGTTTGTGGTGAGAATATGATCCGAACAAAAACAGGTTCAACCGCAAAAAGTACTGCGCCTTTTGGACTAATTCAGCTGCCGTAGGCTGATGCGCTGTGCATTATGGGATATGGAGGAAGAATATTTGTTGACAGTGCTTTACCAACAGAGAGAGAGAGAGAGAGAGAGAGAGAGAGAGAGAGAGAGAGAGAGAGAGAGAGAGAGAGAGAGAGAGAGAGAGAGAGAGAGAGAGAGAGAGAGAGAGAGAGAGAGAGAGAGAGAGAGAGAGGGAGAGAGAGAGAGAGAGAGAGAGAGAGAGAGAGGGGGGAAAACATTAGCTGATGGATTATTGGTAATATTTCCGCAAGATGAGCATGTCTCAGTTTAGCTAAATTAATTCACGCCTCCTCCTGAAGTGACGAGCGATGCATTAAACACTGTTTTCCAGCCGCGGCCGCGCTTCATTCTCGTAATGTAAAGTTTGTCTAAAGCAGGGATACAATCAGCCAGCGCAGTCGCCCCTCCAGGGTAAAAGGTTTTGTTTACCTGCGGGAGTTCACTGGCATTTTCCTGCACGGGAATTCTGACCAATCAATAAGCAGTTTAGGAAATATGTTCAACAACATCTGGCCAATGAGAGATGTGGATTTTGTCAGATGACTGCATTTTGGTTCGTTTCAACTGGTTCGAGCTAAAGCCAGCAGTGTGGTGTGAAAACCACCCAAAGACGGCGGAAAATGCAACAATGCATCATTTATTGCCCTTGATCCAGACCAAATGAAGCGAACTACAGATGTGAACGCACCCTTAGCTCTCTTGGTCCGATTAGAAACATTGCCGTGTGAAAGCGAACCGCTCCAAGAGCAAAGAGCAACAATGGAACAATATTAATCCCCGTTTCAGAACAACTGAATGGACTGACAGGTGTGAACCCACCCTGAAACTTCAAATCACTTACAAACGCTAACACCTATTCTAATATCATATATAAATCATGAATAAATAAATAATGAGGCGACTTATTAAGAAATGACATTTAATATTTATTAGGAAATGAAGAAAATCATACTTTAATAATAATAATAATCATATTAATGATGGAGACGATTGGGATTTTTATTGAGTTGGATATTGTTTATTTATTTAGTATTTTATTAAAAGTCTACTTTAATAATCTGACCCATGTAAACACTGCAGAAGTGTTCTGGCCGGCCGGCCCGTGTCACATCCAGCACAGATACTTCATACATGAGCCGCTATACAGTAAAGCATTAGCGTGTGCTGCTGTGTGTTCAGTTTTCACAGGCGAACATCACAGAAACTCCGCTATTAAATAACAGCTCAGCTATAGCTCTCATCATGAGGCTGTGTTCAAAATGACATCAATGTGTTCAAAGTGCACTGTGAAGGGAACACAATAGTGAACATGAAGATCGCTAAAACTGAACTGTGAAATACTCTAAAAGCAAATTACACTGAGAGATGAGCCGAACGCTTTCTTTAAATGATCATTCCCTCTGTACATGCTAGACTGTTCTAAATGAATAGGGCATAGGGGGGATGAGTGGGAATAGAACACAGCCAGGAACTCTGCTTCTAACTACAGCTCCAGAGGTGCAGACGCTAGCGTGGAAATTAGTGACGGAGTTTGCGAATGTTTGTTGGAATGACGGATTTGGGAAACGGCAAATCAACAAAACTGTGTCTGTGACGACAGAGCTTGCGACCTCAGTTGGCGTATGATGGATTTGGGAAACACACCCCTGATTTACATCTATATTAGACTGTGAGATCAGTTTATAGACCCTTTTCACATGTCCGGTTTCTCAGTAGCACATCATTTATTTTCAATCTTATTTGCTCAAATAAGTAAGGATACACTCCAGGATGACTTTATATAGATGTTCAGAAAGAGGAGAATAGTGTGAGACTGATGACGGCAGATGGACGAGAGAATCACGCCAGAGTTTACATTAGAAACGCCTCACATTCATTCACTCATTCTCCTTCAGCTGAGTCCCTTTATTAACCATGGGTCACCACAGCGGTATGAACTGCCAACTATTTCAGCATATGTTTTCTCAGAGGATACCCTTCCAGCTGCAATCCAGTACTGGGAAACAGCCATACACACTCATTCACACACACACACACACACACTAATACACTACAGCCAGTGTAGTTGATCAGTTCCCCTATAGCACATGTGTTTGGACTGTGGGGGAAACCGGAGCACCCGGAGGAAACCCACACCAACACGAGGAGAACATGCAAACTCCACACAGAAACACCAACTGACCCAGCCGAGACTCAAACCAGAGAGCTGAGTGCTGCGAGGCGACTGCACTATCTACTGTGCACTGCGTTGCCCTTGAAGTAATTTGTTTGTTGTAATTTGAAGCAAAGATGATGATAAATTCAGAAATGCAAATAAATGTTCACATGTTTATTTAAAAATCTGAATATTAAAAGCTTCTAAAGGATTTAAGAGGCTGATGAGTGTTAAACGTGTCATAACACAGGAGAGCACAACACAAACACAGACAGCCAATCAGAAATGACCAGCTCTTGTATCCGGGGAAATTACACGGGCCTGCTGCAAGCACATCGGTTACTAGGAGACAGGGGTGCATGCGCGCACACACACACACACACACACACGCGCACGCACGCGCACGCAAACACACACAAATCACTCCCTCTCACACACACATATTTTCTCTCATGTACAAATACATTAACACACTCATTCTCTCTCCCACACACACACACACACACACACACACACACACACACACACACACAATTCCACTCACAGTTTCTCTTTTTCACAGACACACTAATTATCTGATACACCCTTTCTTTTACACACACACACACACACACACACACACACACACACACACACACACACACACACACACACACACACACACACACACACACTTTCCTGTTCTTACACACAAATTATCTCTTACAAACTCTCTCACACACAACAAACACACACACACACACACACATTCTGTCACTCACAAACTTTCCCATTCTCACACACACTCTCACTCTCTCTCTAGCACAGTTTCTTACACACACACACACACACACACACACACACATACACACACACACACACACACACACTGCACTGCGGTGTGATCTGAACATCTGGCGCGCACACACACACACACAGCTACTGTGAGGTCAGAGGTCATTGCTACATGATGAGGTCAAAGGTCACAGTGTTCATCAGTGATGAACAGAGCAGAGCTTCCTGCTCACTGCATGTGTGTGTGTGTGTGTGTGTGTGTGTGTGTGTGTACGTTAATACATACGTGTGTGTGTGTGTGTGTATTCGTGCGTGTATGTTCATGTGTGTGCGTATATATGTTCAGTGTGTGTGTTTGTATGCATGTATATGTGTATATATGTACATATGTGTGTGTGTGTTTGTGTAAATATGTACGTTTGTGTGTGTATGTGTTCATATGTGTGTGTGTATGTATCTATGTACATTTGCATGTATGTATGTGTTCATTTGTTTCTATATGTGTGTGTGTGTGTGCGTGTGTGTGTGTGTATTCGTGCGTGTGTGTGTATGTTCATGTGTTTGCGTTTACACTTTCAGTGTGTGTTTGTATGTGTATATATACGTGTGTGTATTTGTGTGTATATATTTGTACATTTGTGTGTGTGTGTATGTGTTCATATGTTTATGTGCGTGTGTGTGTGTGTGTGTGTGTGTGTGTGTGTG
Source organism: Danio rerio (assembly GCF_049306965.1). Classification (NCBI taxonomy): domain Eukaryota; kingdom Metazoa; phylum Chordata; class Actinopteri; order Cypriniformes; family Danionidae; genus Danio; species Danio rerio. The sequence continues at coordinate 51,717,045 of NC_133190.1, read as the reverse complement.
TGTGTGTGGGCCCTCACCGGCAGTGTAGTTCTGGGGTCCAGCAGCCCCTCTGCCGGGCCCTCTGAGCGTCTGACAGCTCTCCGCCGGGGCCGAGGGCGGGGCTGTGGGTGTGGCCGGGGCTGTGGGTGGGGCCATGTGTGGTGTGCCGCTTACAGCTGTTCGCCAAATACCTGACCACAGGAAGCAGCAGCATCAGCGCTCTGATTGGCTGACATACACAGCCAATGGGCACACAGATCTGCTGCTGTACGCCGCCGCGCTAGCTGTTAGCCGTTAGCAAAGCCATCAGACACAAGCCAAGCAGAGGGGAGTGTGCCCGGGTCGGCACGAGAGAGAGGTCAGAGGTCAAAGGTCAGAGGTCAGATTAGTGGACTGCAGAGAAGCGGCTCCAGTGATGCTGATGACGGACAGGAGAAGCTGCAGTCTGACAGAGGAGACCCGCACACACACACCAGCGCACACACACACAAACATCACCAGCGTAAACACACACACACACACCAGCAGCACACAGACACTCTGACACCACCAGCGCCCGCACACACACACACACCTAATGCCGCTACCAGTACACAAACCTTTACCACCAGCACACACACACACACACACACACACACACACACACACACACACACACACACACACACACACACACACACCACCACCACCACCACCACCAACAGCACATGTGCGCACACACTGCCACCACCACCAGCACACATGAACACACACACACTCACCTTCACCACCAGCACACACACACAAACCACCAGAACACACACACACCACCAGCACGCGTGCACACAAACCTTCACCACCAGCGGACACAGAGAGCCACATCAACACACTCCTCAGTTAAGTGTGAGTGTGTGTGTGTGTGTGTTGATGTGGGTATGAAAGAGCAGCGTCTGCATGCAAACACACACACACTCGTACCTCTGCACGGCCTCCGGGTCCGGCTCTGCGTCTGATCCCTCCTCGTCCACCGGCGCCACGGCGGGAATCGGGTGCTGATGAACACACGCACACGCGCACACACACACACACACACACACACACACACACACACACACACACACACACACACACACACACACACACACACACACACACACACACACACACACACACACACACACACACACAGGTTTCAGGACACACTACAAACAAAAACATGGTTGCGGCTGGAAGTTAATGAGAATTATTTCAACACAGAGCATGTGGAGAGTGGACAGCGCTTCAGTTTCTCCACATGTGTTTATGTCACAGCCTTAATCCTCAGCATTCTCCACACAATCCCCCATAATGACCATGTGGAAGAGTTTAGAGATTGTTCAGATGTGTGGAGAATAAAGCAGCTGTATGATCAGATGTTCATCAGTGTTCTCAGGCTTTGCTCTGTGGTCGTGATTACAGCCTCGAGTCTTCCTGAATATGATGCTGGAGCTCTGCACAGTTGTCTTCGGGGATGTTCGCCTGTTCCTCTGTGCAGGTTCTCTCAGGCTCTCTCAGGTTGGATGGGAAGTGACGGTGTTCAGCCATTTTCAGATCTCTCCAGAGATGCTCAATAGGGTTTAGGTCTGGGCTCTGGCTGGGCCACTCGTGTGCTTTGGGTCATTGTCCTGCTGGAAGATGAAGCGTCGCCCCAGTCTGAGGTGGAGAGCACTCTTGTGCAGGTCTTCATTCAGGATGTCTCTGTGCATCGCTGCATTCATCTTTCCCTCTATCCTGACTCGTCTTCCAGTTCCTGCTGCTGAAACACATCCCCACAGCATGATGCCAACACCACCATGCTTCACTGTAGGGATGCTGTTAGCCTGCTGATGAGCGCCGCCTGCTGTTCTCCACACGTAACGCCTGGCGTTCACTCCAAACAGTTCAGTTTGAGTCTCATCAGAGCAGAGAGTTTAGTTTCTGATGCTCTGAGAGTCCTTCAGATGGTGAACTCCAGGCGGGGAGTGTCTTCCGTCTGCCCGCTCTACCATACAGACGCCTGATTGGTGGATTGCTGCACAGATGGTTGTTCTTCTGTAAGGTTCTCCTCTCTCCACTGAAGAACGCTGGAGCTCAGACACAGTGACCATCAGGTTATTGATCACCTCCCTGACTGAGGCTCTTCTCCCCCGATCGCTCAGCTTAGATGTCCGGCCAGCTCTAGGAAGAGTCCTGCTGGTTAAACATCTTCCACTGACGGATGATGGAGGCCGCTGTGCTCACTGGAGCTTTCAGAGCAGCAGAAATGTTTCTGTCACCTTCCCCAACCTTGTGCCTCTAGACAATCCTGTCTCAGACAGACAGTTCCTTTGTCTTCATGCTTGGTTTGTGCTTTGTCATGCACTGTCGACCCTGGACCCTTATATAGACAGGTGTAGCCTGATCAGATCATGTCCATCAGCTGAATTGAGCACAGCTGAACTCCAGTGAAGCTGCTGGAACATCTCCAGAATGACCAGTGGAGACAGAATGAACCTGAGCTCAGTTTACAGCTTCAGCCAAAGCCTGAGAATACTGACGTACAGGTGATCTTACAGCTGTTTATTCTTAATAAATCTGCAAAAAAATTCAAAAACTCATGGTCATTATGGGGGATTGTGTGTAGAATGTTGAGGAAATCAATGAGTTTAATTTATTTCAGAATGAGGCTGGAACAGAAACACATGTGGATATAGTCGAGCGCTGTGAATACTTTGCAGATGCACTGTAGATACTAAAATTCTTAGTAATTATATTATATTAACGCCCACCCCCACCCCAACCCTAAACCCAACCTCACAGCACTGTCAAAATATTAATAAAAATATTAATCATAGAAACACTGCTACACTGACGTGTGTATCCACAGCTGTATCCCATCTAGCAGAACTCTAGGTGTGTTCAACAATATTGACAAGACATATATAGTCCAGAGCGTGATGTAACGACTGATTCTGATCGAGTCTGAAACCGCGTGACTGGGCCTGACTTACGATCACATGATCAGATCTGGACATCCCTACTGAACACTGCTGTCTCTCAGAACCACTGACCCAGTGTGTGCTGTCATCATGACAAACACTGCAGAACTGACTGATGAAAACACTGGTGTGTGTGTGTGTGTGTGTGTGTGTGTGTGTGTGTGTGTGTGTGTGTGTGTGTGTGCGCTCACGGGGCTGGTGACGAGTGGGGACTGCCCCCTCGGGCGCTTCAGCAGCTGCTGTGTGTGGAGCTGGATGTTTGCTCCTCCGTCAGACGCCCGCCGGCCCAGCGGACCCATCCCGTTCAGCAGCTGCAGCGTGGGGGGCTGCAGGAGAGACTGCTCCTACACACACACACACACAGATTAGTTTACATATTTATATTCAATAAAACAGTACACCGAGTATTTTTGGTTATTATCATGTATTAAATACTTCTTAAACGCAGCAGGTGTGTGTGTGTGTGTGTGTGTGTGTGTGTACCTTGTACTCCAGCTGCTGGCCGGGCTGCAGGCTCGGCGTGGGCATCAGCTGCATCTGCGCCAGTGCGGGCATCAGCGGCGGGAACGGGGCCTGAGGGGCCACACGCGGGAACCCAGGGGCCAGCTTCTGCAGATCCTCCTGCATCTCAGCCCTGAGGAGTGCACGCACGCGCACACACACACGCGCACGCACACACGCACACACATAAGAGATAAAGTCAGGAGGGAGGAGTTCAGAGGGAAACTGGGCGGGGCTTATGTTTGGTGGGAGTGGTTTATAGTTATGCAGGACAGATGGGAGTGGTTAGTGAAACTGTGGGAAACTTGTTAGAGGAGGAGTTTTAGGTTGGTGGAAGGAGTTAAATGCAAAATGGGAGGAGCCTAAGTTAAGCAAGAGGGACATGGGTTTGGTGGGAGGAGTTTGAAGCGAACCAGAATGGAACTGACTTAAGTGGGAGGGGATAAAGTTAATTATGACTGAAGTGGGAGGGGCTGAATTTAACTAAGATTTAAGTTAGGTGGGAGGAGTTTAAAGCAAACGGAAACCTGCATTAAGTGGGAGGAGCTGAACAATCCAGCACATTAGGTGGGAGGAGGTAAGAGTGAACTAGGAAGGACTTATATTAAGTTGGAGGGACTTAAAGAGAAATGGGAGGAGTTTAAATGATCAAGGAGGGGAGTTAAGCATGGTGGGAGTGGTTTATATTTAATATGAGATGAGAGAATTTGGTGAGAGGAGTTTAAAGCAAACTAGGACGGAGGTGACTTAAGTAGGAGGAGCTATCGTTAAGTGGGAGAGTTAATAATCCAGCACATTAGGTGGGAGGAGGTGAGACTGAAGTAGGAAGGACTTATATTAAGTGGGAGGGGTTTAAAGCAAACTAGGAAAGAGTTAACTTAAGTAGGAGGAGCTATCGTTAAGTGGGTGGAGTTTAAAGCAAACTAGGATTGAGTTAAGTAGGAGGAGCTATCATTTAGTGGGAGGTGTTTAAAGCAAACTAGGATAGAGTTGACTTAAGTAGGAGGGGCTATTGTTAAGTGGGAGGAGTTTAGAGTATACTTGGTGTGAGTGAAGCTGGGTGGGTGGGGTTTGAGTTAGACGGGAGGGTTTCAGAGTGAACTGGGCGGGGCTTGATAGGCCAATGCTCCAACTGCAGGTGAACATTGACAGGAGAAGGGCAGTAGTGTGACAGGTGTGTGTGTGTGTGTGTGTGTGTGTGTTCTGTACCGTGGGTCTGGAACTCCTACAGTGTGGCGTCTCATAGACAGGTATCGGGCCATCGCCTCCGGACTGGGCTCCTCTCCCTCATCACTATCCAGAGCCATCGGCCCGTCCGTCTGCAACACACACACGCACGCACACACACACACACACGCACGCAAACAAAATCAGTGACACACTGATCCGGCATCCTCACACTCATCAACAGAAGCTCAGTACACACTAAGTGACTTTCAGACAGGCGCACACACACACACCTCCACAATCTGGTTCTCTGGGTTGATGAGCTGGACCTGCGGGACCGTCATACTGACCGCATTACTCTGATCCTGCAGAACACACACACACACACACACACACACACAGAGAGTTGGTTTATCGGTTGTGTGTCAGATCCTCTGCATGAGTGCGCTCCTGTAAACACTGCGCTCTGTGTTCACTATGCTAATGAGCCACTCTGAACTCATCAATATTCATCTGCTCACGAATCAAGGGGTTGCTATGGGTGACGGCACACACCTGCAGCGGGTAGAGGGGGCGGGGTGTGGGTGGAGCCACACACAGGTTCTTGTGGCGCTTCAGTTTGTCCGACAGCAGACTGTAGGTGGCGCTGTAGTGATCATACGAGTCCGCATGCAGAGACTGAAGCACACACACACACACACACACACACACTCGAGTGTTGCAGAGCAGCTCAACCATTCTGAAGAGTGTGTATGAGTGTTTGTGTGTGTGTGTGTGTGTGTCACCTGTAAGGTCCGCTCGCGGTCGAAGCCCATCTCCGCCATGGCCATCAGCACCTGCTCATTAATCAGCTCGGTTTCCCTCTCCACCTTCACCTGCTCACACTCCACTATCAGCTACACACACACACGCGCACACACACACACACACACACACACACACACACACACCCACACACACACACATACACAGGTACGCTTCAGGCAGGAATCTGGAAGATGTGTAGTACTGAGTGACTGTGTGACTGTGTGTGTGTGTGTGTGTGTGTGTGTGTGTGTGTGTGTGTGTGTGTGTGTGTGTGTGAGAGAGACTGACCCTGTCGAACTCCGGGTCGGGGTCTCCTTGCCTCATCCACTTGTTCTTGCAGATCTGCTCCATTGAGAGCCGCCGGCTGGGCTCCAGGATGAGCATGTGTCTGATCAGATACTCACAGTCTGAAACACACACACACACACACACACACACACGCACGCAGCGCAGGAAAAGAGAGAGGGTCAGTGTGTGAGTGTCTGAGTGCGAGAGTATATATATATATGTGTGTGTGTGTGTGTGTGTGTGTGTGTGTGTGTGTGTGTGTGTGTGTGTGTGTACCTGTGGACATGAAGAAGGGGATCCGGAATTTCCCGCTCAGGACTCGAGCTCGGAGGTTCTGTAAAGTGCTTCCATCAAAGGGTAAAGCGCCGCAGACCAGGACATACAACACCACACCCAAACTCTACACACACACACACACGACACACGCATACACACACACACACAGTTGAGTGACGGGTGAAGAGTGTGTTTGTGTGTTTATATATGTGTAGTCTGTTTGTCTACTGCACCAGTGAATTAGCAAATCAGTGACTCATTTAACCGTTCAGTCAGCTGTTCAAATGAATCGCTTGAGGAAATGACTCAGTGAATGGTTTATTAGTGCACAGGTGTCGCACGACTCCCAGCTTCACATGACTTAGTGAATCACATGAATCGCGTGACTCAGTGATTCATTCATTAGTGCAGTTTTTTTGAGTGAACGACTCAGTGAATCACTTGACTCAGTGAATGGCTCATTAATGTGCAGATGTTTTTGAGTGAATGACTCAGTGAATCGTGTGACTCAGTGAATCGTGTGACTCAGTGAATCGCGTGACTCAGTGAATGGTTTATTAGTGTCAAGATGTTTTTGAGGGAATGACTCAGTGAATCGCTTGACTCAGTGAATCGTGTGACTCAGTGAATCGCGTGACTCAGTGAATGGTTTATTAGTGTCAAGATGTTTTTGAGGGAATGACTCAGTGAATCGCTTGACTCAGTGAATCGCGTGACTCAGTGAATCGCGTGACTCAGTGAATCGCGTGACTCAGTGAAGTGTGCAGATGTTACCCAGATGTCCACTTTGGGCCCGTCGTACTCCTTCCCTTCGAAGAGTTCTGGAGCGGCGTACGGTGGACTGCCACACCACGTCTTCAGCAGCTGCCCTCGAGAGAACAGGTTACTGAAGCCGAAATCTGCACACACACACACACACACATTGACTACAGTGTTATGAATGTTGTGTGTGTGATGGTGTGTGTGTGTGTTGATGAAACGCTCGCCTGCGATCTTGATGTTGAGGTTGTGGTCCAGCAGCAGGTTCTCCGCCTTCAGGTCTCGGTGGACGA
>NC_133190.1:51692500-51705000 GCF_049306965.1 Danio rerio | reverse complement strand
CTGCAGCAGATGCAACATGCTGCACAGACACAACTGCTGAAAACACACACACACACACACACACACACACACACACACACACACACACACACACACACACACACACACACACGATTAATGTTTGAGATCGTCTCTGCTGTCAGATTGTCGTCCATTATATCGTACACACATGCAGACCTGTGTCAGACATTGTTGGCTGAGGTTACTCTGTTCAGTGATGTTTCCTTCACACCGCACCGGCTCTGTTTCCTGTTGGTGTTTATGCAGATCTGTTTCTCTACACAAGTTTATTCACCCACTGGAGTGAACGAGCACATCCTATTGAACATCATTCATTTGCATGATCACAGTGGAGCAGCTCCTGCAGCAGTGTGTGATGCGTTGTGGGAACAGGAGATGAGCCCCTGCTCTGGCTGGAGAAAGCGGCTCTCTATCAGTCATTATTGGGCAGCACACATGTTCTGAACACCTTCGACAGAATTCAAATCAGCCATTTAATCTAGATTATTCCAATATTACAGTGAGATTACTCTAGATTAAAACACTGTAACTATGGCCACCTGCAGTGTTTATGGTCGTAGTGCTTCACAGTCATGAGGGGGGGTCTCCACACCACCACCCCCACTGTGCAGCTCCAGTTGCATGATGCTCCGGCATCTCTAATCACTGATGTGTTCCTCTTCTCCATGATGACAGCACATCATATTAGACTAGATCTTCTTCAAGACACTAGTGTTCAGCTTACAGTGGCATGTAAAGGCTTCACTAGGGTAATCAGGGTAAAGTTAGGGTAATTAGGCAAGTCAATGTATAACAGTGGTTTGTTCTGGAGACAATCCAACACTAATATTGCTGAAGGGGTGAATAATATTGAGCTTAACATGTGTTTAAACATTAATAACTGCTTTTATTCTAGCCCAAATAAAACACATCAGACTTTCTCCAGAAGAACAGAGATTAGAGGAAACACTGTCAACAACTCCTCTATCTGTGACACACAAACGCTTCTGCATATGAAACGCCTTTAATAGACCACGTGATGAAGGATATGTGGAGCAGTCCTCATGTGCATCCTTCATCCTGCAGCTGTAAACATGTGTGATGCTGCGCTGCAAACTCTGAATCAATCCCACATGCTGCACATCTGCAGAGGTGTGATGCTGCAGTGCAAAAGCACACGCGTCACACACACACACACGCACACACACCTTCATCATCATATAAAACATAAAGAAAAAATCATTTGCATATACACACACATGCACAAGCACACACACACACAAATGCATACATGCACACAAACATAAACACACACACAAAAACATACACACAAATGCATACATGCACACAAACACACACATACACACACAAATGCATACATGCACACAAAAACACACACACACACACACACACACAAATGCATACATGCACACAAACATAAACACACACACACACACACACACACACACACACACACAAATGCATACATGCACACAAACAAACACACACACACACACAAACGCATACATGCACACAAACAAACACACACACACACACACACACATACACACAAATGCATACATGCACACAAACAAACACACACACACACACACACACACACACACACACACACACACACACACACACGCCTACATGCACACAAACATAAATAAACACACACACACACAAATGCATACATGCACACAAACACACACACACACACACAAATGCATACATGCACACAAAAACACACACAGACACACACACACACACACACACACACACACATACACAGAAATGCATACATGCACACAAACACACACACACACAAATGCATACATGCACACAAAAACACACACACACACACACACACACACACACATACACACAAATGCATACATGCACACAAACAAACACACACACACACACACACACACACACACAAATGCCTACATGCACACAAACATAAATAAATAAACACACACACACATATGCATACATGCACACAAACACACACACAATGCATATATGCACACAAATATAAATAAACACACACACACACACACAAATGCATACATGCACACAAACAAACAAACAAACACACACACACACACACACACACACACACACACACACAGACACACAAATGCATACATGCACACAAACATAAACACACACACACACACACACACTGCTAGTGAACTGTAGTGAATGTGATGAGCAACGTGTGAGAAAAACAAAACATTCAATAAACAACAGAAGACAACAGCTGCACGCACACACACACACACACACACACACACACACACCATGACGGCTGTAAGGCGGCTGTATACACTATATTCAGTGTTGTGTTGTGTGTAGATGATTGTTAATGATCCTCGTGTGTGAATTATTGATAAATCCACTGATGATCAGAGAATCAGCCACAGAAGAGCCGCTGCACAGAGGACTAACACACTGCACATACTACAGTAGTGGATGTTCACTACTATAATGAATAATTATTATTATTATTATTATAAGACACACACACACACACACACACATTTATACGAGTAGGTCCATACATATCAACTTCTGCCATAAATCAGAGACTGTGTTTATCAGGTATAACTCCACACATGATATAAAGCGAGAAGCAGAACTCCTGACTGACACCTGCTGACAGGTGAAGTTCTGTGATGATGATGATGATGATGATGATGATGATGATGATGAAGAGTCCGCTGTGGTGTCGTCAGAGCCTCCAACATCTACACATATTCTGCAATCACTGAAATGAACACAGAATCCTCAATCCACACTAACTTTAGAGGAGCAGGTCATTTATATAGCCACGGCTCGTCTCGTCTGCCTGCTTCACTTCACAGAGCTTTACATTTGCCTATAGATATGATGAGTGATGATGACTCCAGCTCTTCAGCTCATTAATAATAATAGAATAATAAGTTTCTTGAAGCGGATGATAATCTTTCTTCTTAATGATTGAGGCTGTGTTATTTTTTTCTCTTTATTCTTTCTTATTTTTTGTTTTTGTATTTTTTCTTCAAGTGATGTTAGCAGTGATGTTATTAATCTTGCATTCAATAAAATAAATTAATAAATTAATAAATAAATAAAAACTCCAGCTGTCACAGAAACGGCCTGATGCTGATTTACATCCGTCATGGGAGAGTTCCACACGTTTATCATCACTAAAACACTACACTCTGACAGGGTTTCTCTGACGTGTGTTGAGGAGGTTTCAGTGCTGTTTATTTACATCATTATTAGTGTATGTAGAGCCTTCACATAGCTCACAGAGCAACACTTTCCCTTTATATACATTCCAGACACTAATATAATGTGAAAGTAGCAGCAAAACAACACAAGAAAAGCTGCAAACACTGCCAGAAACACAAGTTCAGTCATCTTCAGCCGCAATAATCAGAAACTGTGTGAAAACCTGACATGACAAGGCATTCAGCACTATACAGTACAGCATGAACACACTCACTCACTCACTCTCTATTTCAGCACTCGCCACAGTGGAATGAACTGCCAATTATTCCAGTATATGTTTTACACAGTGGATGCCATTCTAGCTGCAACCCAGTACAGGGAAACACCCATACACACTCATTCACACACTCATACACTATGGCCAGTGTAGTTGATCAGTTCCCCTATAGCGCATGTGTTTGGACTGTGGGGGAAACCGGAGCACCCGGAGGAAACCCACGCCAACACGGGGAGAACATGCAAACTCCACACTGACACACACTGACCCAGCCGAGACTCAAACCAGAGACCTGAGTGCTGTGAGGCCACAATAATAACCACTGAGCCAGCGTGAAAACATTTAATTAATAAATATACACTAAAATAACACAAACAAATGAACACATGAATTATAAAGTGCAGATTAGAGTCCAGATACACAGCTCCGTCTGCAAAGAGTTCCTCATTTTAGACAGATTGAGTTGTGGAGACTGTATTCAGGAATAAACCGGATATTCAGATGTGAATAATATAGTCTTCACTGTTCATCAACACATTAAACCTTATTAATGCATGTTAAAGCTAAAAACTGTGTCATTCTGTGTGCACAAATGAATTTACAGAGTCACAGGATCAAAACACTAATAACTGCAGGACGACAAGAAGTAAAACGATAACAAACCAGAGCTAAACAAACAATATCAGAGATTAGGACCACTTATAGCCCATAATGAACGACATTCAGGCTAAACACTCACAATCTTTACAGTAATCCACAGAAAACACAGAGTATTTACTCAGCACATCAACTATACTTTTCAGCTCAGTCCCTTTATTCATCAGGGGTCGCCACAGCAGAATGAACCGCCAACTCATCCAGCTAATGCTTTACACAGCGGATGCCCTTACAGCTGCAACCCATCACTGGGAAACACCCATACACCTCCCTTCACTCTTTAGTTTACCCAGTTCCCCTATAGCGCATGTGTTTGGACTGTGAGGGAAACCGGAGCACCCAGAGGAAACCCACCCCAACACTGGGAGAACATGCAAACTCCACACAGAAACACCAACTGACCCAGCCGAGACTCAAACCAGAGACCTGAGTGCTGTGATTGTGCGACCCACTGTGCCACCTTATTTACAAGACGTCAAATAAGTCATTGCTGTCTTCAGTGTGTGTGTGAGTGTGTGTGAGTGTGTGTGTGTGTGTGTGTGTGTGTGTGTGTGTGTGTGTGTGTGTGTGTGTGTGTGTGTAGATTGAGCTCAAAACACCCATCACTGATTATCTGTTGACCAATATGAGTATGTGTGGGGTCAGAGAGAATTGTGGCTGTTTTTGTAGCCTTTAAATGTAAATGAGCTGGATCTTCTTGTACACTAAAAAGTAATTGCACACACTTATGCACGCACGCACACGCACACACACACTTCGTTCTGTTTTGTAAGGTGTGTCAGGATGGCCACTAAACGGGTAAATCTGCTGTGGAGATCATGACAGCTCAGTTGCTGTGGGAAATGAAGCAGATTTCAGCTGTATGAAGCGAGACTGCTGCTGCTGCTGCTGCTGCTGCGGTGTGTGACTGCAGCGTCCTCGTCTATAGTTGTGTTCAGCATGCAGATGTGCTGAATCCAGCTCTTATCAACAGGGTGCTGACTGTCCACCGCTGATCAGGGGGGTGAACTGTTCTGCTCATGTTCGCATGCTCCAGTGTGTTTATTTAAATGAGATCTAATTATTAATGAAGTGCATTAAAGCTTTCAGAATACACTAAACAGCCCGGTAAACAAACACTGGCCTAGCTATAGTTCAGGCAGATGAGCACAGGGTATTCCAGTGGGTGACAGGTGGAGATGAGCACTACTGCAGCGGGTTAGGAAACTGTGTTAAGGTGCAACAGCAGAGTACGACAATGCAGAGACGTGAACAGACGGAGATATACAGACGCTGTAAACACCCTAACAAATGAAGATGAAATAACAAAACCCAGCATTAATCCTTCATAAATCATCACTTACTTGTGAACAAGCTTTATTATCACTGCTTAAGCTTTACTTCACTCTAGAAATTAAATGAAAGAGATAAAAGACGACTGAAATGAAGGAACAAACATGCATAGAGCAAATAGAGCAGAGCCTGACTGTAGAGAGATGCACAGTGCAGGTGATGAAGACAGACAATAAATGAGGAGCTTTTTCATTGGTGATTATAGGCATGGGTCGGATAACTCTGGATGAATATGAGGGTATCAGTGTGGCAATCACTGCTCTAATATATCTTCTTTTTAAATGTCTGGGCACAAATACAGTCTTTTCCTCTTTGAGCACAGTATATTTGATAGTGGGAAGCATTTGTAATATTTTGCAGCTGTTATCATGTCAGGCTGAATATCTCAGATGATTCTCTGTCTTCTGCTGTCTTCATCAGTCTCTGAAGCGCTGATCTCTTTACCATCTAAACAGCATGTATGTAGATGTGTTCTGCTGGAGACACTGCTGTCCTACACTAAACACACAAGTAAATAAAAAATCCTACACACACCTCAGGAACGGCATTACAGATAGTTCTGGCAGTTTTAAAACCTCGACTTTTCCAGACCGCGGTGTACCTTGAACACGGTCATCACATACTTGATTATGTCTGACATTCTCATTTGATGTCTTATTATTGTACAGAAACAGTCTGATCCACGGGTTACTGTAGGTCAATCTAGGCATCTCATTCATAGGGGTGTCACGATTTACATTTTTAATTGAAATCGATCGAAATTTATGCTCAATTTCGATTATCGAATCAAAAAATAGAATGGTCGATGCTGCCACGCCCCCATGTGACGTCAGCTTGGCTTGCCAAGCGGGATAAAACAGGCTTGTTGAAGTGCTTGCAGACGCAGGAGACCCGTCGACAGAGCTTAAACCCTCTCCTCTTTCAATGAAGTCGCCGGTGTGGAAGCATTTTGGATTTCCAGTGAGTTATGTTGACAACGTTCGTGTTGTCGACAAAAAAAACACAGTTTGCAAGCTCTGCTATGTACGTATTACGTACGGTTCGTCCGATAGACAACACCGGCATCCCTGATCCTCCGCCCGCCCCCGTTGCAAATCCGCTCGTGAAAAGTACACACTCAGGCCCTGTTTACAGGCGTGTGGCATTTCTGAGCAGCCCTCCTTCCTCTCTACCTCTGAAAATGCACATCACGTGACCACACAGACACAGACGCACACACAGCCATGCGCTCGAGACAGCAGGTCCAGAGTCAGAGGACTGCTTCAATCTTTCACTCACTTGTACTTAGTCATTTTAGCGAACACCTCAGATACTGTTGGCTGGTTCCTGTTGGTTGTGCGTCTTTTTTACCGACGCCATTATAACGACACAGATCACTGCCTATTCACGAGTCCCGCAGAAAAAGTGATTGACAGGTGGTAATTATGTGTGTATCTTGCCTTTATTCATTTACTGTATGATTTGTTTATGGGTAAAACAAAGACCATGCAGGTCAGGGAGTTTAAACGGTAGGCTACAAATAATTAATTGGTCATTAATTAATTAATAATTCATAATCGAAAATCGAATCGTGACTTTAGAATTGAAAATGTAATCGAATCGAGGATTTGGAGGATCGTGACACCCTTACTCATTCAGCATTACTCTTAGGCACACGCAGCTACTCTATGAGTATATGTAAATCTCGTGAACACTTACAGCTGGGGTCAGACTGGCGGGGGCATATCAAGACTGAACTCAGAGGAGGGCCATGCCAACACTCAAGCACATGAAGAAACGTGATGCAGTACCTGAAGCACTCAGACATTCTCCCCCAGAGTATTCTGTGCTGAGGGGAGTTTACATTGCTGTGAAAATAACACAAGTTAATAACAGCAATAATGAGTATTACTATTCTGTCCCAATCAAACCAATGCTTAACCAAAGGTTTAACAGCTGGCCTGAGAACAGCAGAAAGCAGACTGGGGAACTTTACTGGTGATCGTTCTCCTCGAACTCTTTCTGTTTTACTAAAACTTCAATAAAGAGAGGGAGGGTGTGCATATATTAGTGATGCCACACGGTTCTCAATATAATATTGAACCGTACAGCATGACCTCCACTGTTCAATACGCGCTTGTGAATTGCGGTTTACTCGGTTTTGCGTTTAAATAATTTATGTGTGTCTTATATCTCCCAGAATTGACTGTGTGTGCCTGTAAGACCATGAGCTGAGATGAGGAAACTCCTCCCCGCCAGTAAATATCCAATCACTGTGCTCTAAAGTTAGGGGGCGCTCGACCATCACTCCACACTTTAACATGGCGAGCGGCGGGGAAGTGAGGCTGAGACAACAGTACAATGAAGCGCCTACGAAGTGAGGCAGCAGTACGAGAAAGCGCCGGCGTCTTTTTAATCTGCGGTGTGAGGACATTTCGGTTTTGCCAGCAAGTATAATGCCAATAAAAGAAAAACGGTGAACACAAAATAACTGTGTGAAGCATTGATTTACACGTATAGCCATGACTGCACATCTGCAGCGCATCATCACCCAGCAACATCACTGTCTGAAGCAGGACAGCAGAGAAGCTAATACAGTCCTCCGAGCAGCAGCAACCCCTCGCTGAATCTGTCAAGCAAACACACCCAACTGAATCCGAGAGACACTTTAAATAACAGAGGCAGTGCGGGTGTTCATTGCTGCAGCAGTTTTGGGTGATTGGAGATGTGGGCTTCTGTCATCTTATAAAAGCACTCGCTCCGCGTTACTGACTACAGTCTGGCATTTTTTAGCTGCTGGTTGTTGTGTTTCCTCATGCTGTGGCAGTAATTCTGCGACTAATGACCTGCTTTTATTTGGTGTCTGTGGCTTTAAAACCGAAATATTCCCATATTCCTGACGTGCTGTTTATCTTTGATAGTAATTACTCTATTAATGCTTCTGAAGCTGCAGATGTCATCATCCCACTCGTCTGCGCTTCCTGTTTGTTTTATTGTGGGCGTTCCGCATAGTTCGGTTGCGCAATTGGGCAGAATAAGAGTGTGCTCACTCGATTGGCTGGCAAGACTATCACACACACACAGACGGCGGGCACGCTTCTGCTCTGGGCAGGGGAAATCATATATATCATATATATCGCAGCCTCCTGCGAGCAGCTAATCATCCATTCATTCATGTTCTTGTCGGCTTAGTCCCTTAGTCCCCACAGCGGAATGAACCGCCAACTTATCCAGCTTGTTTTTACACAGCGGATGCCCTTCCAGTTGCAACCCATCTCTGGGAAACATCCACACACACACTTATACACTACGGACAATTTAGCCTACTCAATTCACCTGTACCACATGTGTTTGGACTGTGGGGGAAACCGGAGCACCCGGAGGAAACCCACGCGAACGCAGGGAGAACATGCAAACTCCACACAGAAACACCAACTGAGCCGAGGATTGAACCAGCGACCTTCTTGCTGTGAGGCGACAGCACTACCTACTGCGCCACGCGATTAGCTAATCGACGTTTCAAATTGCGATTCGATGAATTACACAGCCCTATTTAAAGCACACAGTGAGTGTATAATGTGCAGAAGAATACCGCAGTACAGCATGTGACAAACACTGAAACACTCGAGTAAACTGTGCTGAAGCGACTGAACTGGTTTATTCCTACAGTTGAGTCGTACCACAGCAACAATATCATCACTACAACAGTTTAATTCAAGTTATTATCAATAGTACGCTTCCAAACCCCAGAGCATTTACTATAGTATCAGCATCTCGCGCCGTGATGACAGCCGGATATACTCGAGTTCAGTAGCACACTCACTCCTCTTCAAGATATTAGGATCTCTGCTTATTCTCTACTCATATCTGCTTTAAACTATGATGTAAACCACCACAATACAGCCCGAGTCTCCTCTTCAGTGTTTTACTTCCTGCATCACCAGAATCACGTGACTGAAAACAGCCTATAGACATGTTAATATGCGCCTGTCAATCAATACCGGTGGACTCCCACATCACTATACTGCAGGCCTCAAATCACTGGATGTGGATCCTGTTTAACGTCTGATAACGTGCTGAAAGAGAGGCTTGCTGTGTTTATATGACCGCGGACACACCATACTACACACACTTCAGTCCACACAGCTCACACACACACATCAGAGGAGCTCTCCAACACCCGTTTAAAACGATTGAAGACCTACAAGATGATATTTCAGTGCATTTCACACTTCTAAAGGCCGACTGTTTCAGTCAAGACATCAAGACTCTTTAGCATGACACAGACATCCAGGAGTGTGTTCCCCAAACAGTGACCTACTCACAGCTGCACAGTTTGAATGAAGAGTGATGCAGTGACGGGTGTTTCCCAAAACCTGCAGTTTCTCTGTCACAGATCCATCATTTGAGCCACGTTACTTATAAGTAGGCCCA
Source organism: Danio rerio (assembly GCF_049306965.1). Lineage (NCBI taxonomy): Eukaryota > Metazoa > Chordata > Actinopteri > Cypriniformes > Danionidae > Danio > Danio rerio. Next base: position 51,695,096 of record NC_133190.1, on the reverse strand, counting down.
CACGGAATCTGTGCGTGCAGGAATCTGCAGATTTTTAGCCCATCACTAGTTATTTACACGTGTAAATGTTTGTAGTTTTCAGTTTATTAATTAATTCCAGTGATAATATTGACTAATATTATTTACAATACAGTTGGTAATGTAATATTTTCTGTTTATTTAGTTGATCTATTATATCAGTGGTCCTCAAAGTGGGTTCGGGACAATGACTAGGGGTTGCTTGATGATTTCCAAAACTCAAATAAATTTTATGAAACTATTTTAATTACTATATTTTACTCATAACCCACAGAATATAGCTAATAGTGGCATTAAAGAAACAACAACAACATACAAATAAAACTCAGCCTTTAACTTTTATATTAAAATGTAATTAAATTAATGAATGACTCTGAAAACATTACATGGGTAATAGACTGCTGCATTCTTGTGTTGTCATGTTTACACATGCGTATAGTTGTGTGTGCAACATTTGTATATTTACAGTATGACCTCCTTGAAAAATGGGGCTCGCGAGTCACTGACTTCGTTATTTTAGGGGTCGCGAGCTGAAGTTTGGGAACCCCTGGATTATATGACTTTCTCTGTTTACAAAATAAGTGGATGTAAGTGGATTTGCATTGTAAACGTTAAAGAAAAGGTTTTATTTTTTATTTCATATATTGAGTTTTAGTTATGATATTCCTAAAATCAATCAGCAAAAACCTGCAGATTATTTACAAAAGTCTTCACAGAGATAGCACAAAACCTCTGCAGATTCTGTCTGGCCCTGCTTATGACTTACAACGCTAGGGGTGTCACACGATCGAAATTTATGCTCAATTTCGATTATCGAATCAAAAAAATAGAATCGTCGATGCTGCCACGCCCCCATGTGACGTCAGCTTGGCTTGCCAAGCGGGAAAATAACAGGCTTGTTGAAGTGCTTGCAGAAGCAGGAGACCCGTCAACAGAACTTAAACCCTCTCCTCTTTCAATGAAATCACCGGTGTGGAAGCATTTTGATTTCCAGTGAGTTATGTTGACAACGTTCGTGTTGTCGACAAAAAAAAAACACAGTTTGCAAGCTCTGCTATGTACGTATTATGTACAATTCGTCCGATAGACAACACCGGCATTGTGATCCTCCACCCACCCCCGTTGCAAATCCGCTGGCGAAAAGTACACACTCAGGCCCTGTTTACACTGTCTTTGTTTTTAAATGACATTTTAGAACGACAACGATTTGACATCCACAGTGGCGTGTAGCATTTCTGAGCAGCCCTCCTTCCTCTCTACCTCTGAAAATGCACATCACGTGACCACACAGACACAGACGCACACACAGCCATGCGCTCGAGACAGCAGGTCCAGAGTCAGAGGACTGCTTCAATCTTTCACTCACTTGTACTTAGTCATTTTAGCGAACACCTCAGATACTGTTGGCTGGTTCCTGTTGGTTGTGCGTCTTTTTTACCGACGCCATTATAACGACACAGATCACTGCCTATTCACGAGTCCCGCAGGAAAAGTGATTGACAGGTGGTAATTATGTGTGTATCTTGCCTTTATTCATTTACTGTATGATTTGTTTATGGGTAAAACAAAGACCATGCAGGTCAGGTAGTTTAAACGGTAGGCTACAAATAATTAATTGGTCATTAATTAATTAATTATTCATAATCGAAAATCCAATCGAATCGTGCCTTTAGAATCGAAAATGTAATCGAATCGAGGATTTGGAGGATCGTGACACCCTTATACAACGCTCATAATGACGCTCTACACGGGCTGGAGGAACCACTGCTGCAGAGCAGAACCCGTCATTACTTTGTGCAGATGATATTGTTCTACACGCACACACATTTAATAAAGTCCAACATTAGTTTAGTGAAAGCATGCGCTCGCTCTCCATATTAGCTGAAATATCACATGAGTAGCAGTGCCATATGGCTGTATATCAGCACTGGTGGGAGGCGTGCGTTGGCATGAGGCCGCAGGCTGACTACATTAGCGCCTCACCAGTGCTGATATACAGCCATATGGCACTGCTACTCGTGTGATATTGCATTTATACAACAGTTCGACTGCACAATCTTGTACATAAAGAAGAAAATCAAACACGGAGAGTCTAAACCCGGCTTGTATGAGGAACTACTTTCTGCAGCTGACGTCAGAACAGCAGAAGCTGTTACTCATTCACCAACGCCACTGTAGAGGTAGTGTTTGAGTGACTCTCTATAGCGTAATGTGAAGCGCCGCTTCTGGTGAAAGGTGTTTCTTCTTAAGGTGATGACAAAACAGATGATTTTATTCACATTTTAAGAGTAAAAGGCTGAACGTGACAGGAAATGTCATCCGTCTACAGAGATTTCTCACCAGACTGCTGATGTGTTTGCGATAAGGAGGGACGAGGCTGAATCCAGCTTCTTATTCGCAGCATCTTATTGACTATCCGGCCCACCTTATAACAGCGACGCTTCAGTTTTTCAGCTTCTTATGCGCGCTCAAGAGAACACACTAAGCAAGGGTTATTATGCGGTTCTGGCGCCATCTTGTGGATAGATAGCAGCAATTGTCTTTGGCCGCCGACGAGGTCTCAGAAATTGTAAATATT
>NC_133190.1:51677500-51685000 GCF_049306965.1 Danio rerio | reverse complement strand
TTTTGTATTGGTGATTCCTTTGAGAGACTCTGTTAAACGCTGTATGTTGACTTTCATTATTACACGGCTCTCTGGAATACTTGATTCTGATTGGTCAATCACAGCATTCCATAGTGTGTTATTAGCCGATAACTCATAATCATGCGACTGAATTATAATACATTAGTGTAGTCAGACAATTTCTTTCTGCCAGCTGTTCGTTTAAATAAAGAAATAGTAAACTATTACACCTTAGATCAATGTTTTGTGTCTAATAGTTTCGTTTTGTCGCAAGTAGCCGTTGAACAATCAGGATAATCTACATCCATTGCAGAATAAATCGAAATAATAGTCTTATACAGCAGCTGCTGATCAGTCTCAGTGTGCGTTATGATGATGTTAGACAGATTACACACCAGACGAAAAGTGTGTACTGATGACCTGTATACTATTTGTGAATAGTATAATAATATGAAATGTAAAATTATCCAGATGGTGGGAATTTGAACAGTGTCCTGACTGCCAAAAACATGCAGGAAATTTGTCCCCACTAAAAAATAGTGTGAGTTCCACAGAAATGAAAGCTGATGGAGTATACGCTAACCTGTGCATTATTGAGACACTAAATATCGACAAACTGTTATAAACAAAAGCAGTTGATGGAGTTTACACTAACCTGTGCATTATTCAGACACTAGATGGCGCTAAACAGTCAACAACACAAACAGCTGATGGAGTATACACTAACCTGCGCATTATTCAGACACTAGATGGCGCTAAACAGTCAACAACACAAACAGCTGATGGAGTATACACTAACCTGCGCATTATTCAGACACTAGATGGCGCTAAACAGTCAACAACACAAACAGCTGATGGAGTATACACTAACCTGTGCATTATTCAGACACTAGATGGCGCTAAACAGTCAAAAACACAAACAGCTGATGGAGTATACACTAACCTGCGCATTATTCAGACACTAAATGGCGCTAAACAGTCAACAACACAAACAGCTGATGGAGTATACACTAACCTGCACATTATTCAGACACTAGATGGCGCTAAACAGTCAAAAACACAAACAGCTGATGGAGTATACACTAACCTGCGCATTATTTAGACACTAGATGGCGTTAAACAGTCAAAAACACAAACAGCTGATGGAGTATACACTAACCTAGGCATTATTCAGACACTAGATGGCGTTAAACAGTCAAAAACACAAACAGCTGATGGAGTATACACTAACCTAGGCATTATTCAGACACTAGATGGCGCTAAACAGTCAAAAACACAAACAGCTGATGGAGTATACACTAACCTGCGCATTATTCAGACACTAGATGGCGTTAAACAGTCAACAACACAAACAGCTGATGGAGTATACACTAACCTGCGCATTATTCAGACACTAGATGGCGCTAAACATTCAAAAACACAAACAGCTGATGGAGTATACACTAACCTGCGCATTATTTAGACACTAGATGGCGCTAAACAGTCAAAAACACAAACAGCTGATGGAGTATACACTAACCTGCGCATTATTCAGACACTAGATGGCGCTAAACATTCAAAAACACAAACAGCTGATGGAGTATACACTAACCTGCGCATTATTCAGACACTAGATGGCGCTAAACAGTCAAAAACACAAACAGCTGATGGAGTATACACTAACCTGCGCATTATTCAGACACTAGATGGCGCCAGTCAAAAACACAGCCGACTAGGAATGACATATATTTGAATGTATCGACTGACCAATCAGAATCGAGTATTGCAGACAGCCGTGTAATGAGGGTGTGTGTGTTTGGTTCAGTTCTCAGGCTGATGCCGGCTCCAGGATGCTGTGGTGGTGCTGTGGTTCCGTGCTTCGGCTGGTCCTGATGCTGGTGTTCTTGTTCTGCTGTCCGGCTGTGAGCTCCACCAATGACGTCGTCCCAGCTCAATTTGACGTCACGTATTTCGACACGGTGACCAGCGAGAAACAGACCATCTACTCCTACAACCACACCGTCTCCAGAAACAAGGCAGGCATCCAGGGCTGCTCTGATTGGCTGATTCAGGCAATATTAGGGGTGGAGCGGATCACAGTTGACCTGCGGATTTATAACTTTATCTTAACTTGTAGATTAATCCTAAATGTGTAACGACTGCAGAGAGATTGTGTAAAGCTGCATATTTAATCATTAAAAGATCGGGTTCTCAATTCAGACACACACACAACATACGGTAATGGTCCGATCCGCGACTCAAAAACCGTAGTGTGATCTGAACCATGAGATTTGAGCTCCACTACAGTACCAGTGTTAGTTATCATACTCATTACAGCGCATGTGTGTTCCAGACGGAGGGTGTGCGGGTGTCGGTGGAGCTGCAGTCTGAGAGCGCACTGAGCCCCATTCTGTTCGTGGTGCGGCAGAAACAGGCCGTTCTGTCCTTCCAGGTGCCTCTCATCCTTAGAGGACTGTGAGTACGGTTTATTAAATCTGGACATGGTTTTCTGATCGCTTATTTGTGAAATCAGTTAATTTTAAATGCAGAAATGAACATTTAATTCTGTTACTCACTGATGTTTAACTCATTGTTAGGAAACAGAGGCTAACAGAGTTGACGATAACAGAGTTGACGATAACAGAGTTGACGATAACAGAGTTGACAAAAATAACAGATGACGATAACAGAGCTGACGGTAACAAAGCTGATGATAACGGAGTTGATGAAAATAACAGAGTTGACAAAAATAACAGTCGACGACAATAACAAAGTTGACGGGTAACAGAGCTGACGTTAACAGAGTTGACGACAATAATAGAGTCGGCAATAACAGAGTCGACAGTAACAGATTTGTTGTCAATAACAGAGTTGACGGTAACAAAGTTTACGATAACAGAGTCGACGATACAGAGTCGACAGTGACAGAGTTGACGAAAGTAACAATTGACTGTAACAGAGTTAACGATAACAGACTCGGCGATAACAGTCGACAATAATAAGGTCACCGATAGCAGAGTCAACAATAACAGAGTTGACAGTAACATAGTCGACAGTAACAGAGTTGACGACAATAACAGAGTTGACGACAATAACAGAGTTGACGTTAGTTGATCGTAACAGAGTTTACGATAACATAGCTGATGATAACAGAGCTGACGATTACAGAGCTGACGATAACAGAGTTGACGATATCAGAGTTGACGATATCAGAGTTGACGATATCAGAGTTGACGATATCAGAGTTGACGATATCAGAGTTGACGATATCAGAGTTGACGATATCAGAGTTGACGATATCAGAGTTGACGACAATAACAGAGTTGACGACAATAACAGAGCTGACGACAATAACAGAGTTGACGACAATAACAGAGTTGGCAGGAACAGAGCTGATGATAACGGAGTTGATGAAAATAACAGAGTTGACAAAAATAACAGTGAACGACAATAACAGAGTCGACGGGTAACAGAGTCGACGAGGTAAGAGAGTCGATGGTAACAGAGTTAATGTTAGTTGACCGTAACAGAGCTGACGTTAACAGAGTTGACGACAATAATAGAGTTGGCAATAACAGAGTCAACAGTAACAGATTTGTTGGCAATAACAGAGTTGACGAAAGTAACAGAGTTTACGATAACAGCTGACAGTAACAGAGTCGACATTACAGAGTCGACAGTAACAGAGTTGTTGGCAATATTAGAGTTGACGGTAACAGAGTTTACGATAACAGAGCTGACAGTAATGGAGTCGACGATACAGAGTTGACAGTTACAGAGTTGTTGGCAATAACAGAGTTGATGAAAATAACAATTGACGGTAACAGAGAGTTAACAATAACAGAGTCGGCGATAACAGAGTCGACAATAACAAGGTCGCCGATAGCAGAGTCGACAATAACAGAGTTGACAGTAACATAGTCGACAGTAACAGAGTTCACGACAATAATAGAGTTGACGTTAGTTGACCGAGAGTTTACGATAACATAGCTGATGATAACAGAGCTGACGATAACAGAGCTGACGATTACAGAGCTGACGATAACAGAGTTGACGATAACAGAGTTGACGATAACAGAGTTGACGATAACAGAGTTGACAGTAACAGAGCTGACGATATCAGAGTTGATGACAATAACAGAGTTGACGGGAACAGAATTTATAGTAACAGTTGACGATAACAGAGTTGAGGTGCATTGTGTTATTTCTGATAACAGTTTCATTACATTTGTGTTATTTAGAATAATAAAAGGCTTGTGTTGCGGATCAGTCATATGATGTTAAATGTTTGCTCTAGTGCTTGCTGAATTCTAGATGATCAGCTATAAGCTGTAGTATAGACAGCACTGGTATGAGTTACAGCAGCTTGTCTTGTGATATTAAATGCTCGCTGCTCCGGCCACAGGATAATTAATGTCAAAGTTTATTATGGACTCAGATACGATCTTGTGCTCATTCACGGGTGAACTTTAGTCTTTCAGTTCCTCATCAACTTCTCTTTGTGCAAATGCAGCAATAAACTCAGAGGAGTTTCACTCTGACGCCACGGCCACACGGTTCATGAGCACTGCGTTCAATATTCATGACCGATATTGAGTTAGAGTTTCAATCTGGTAATAACTCATCACTGATGTGTTCCTCTTCTCCATGATGACAGCACATCATATTAGACTAGATCTTCTTCAAGACACTAGTGTTCAGCTTACAGTGACATGTAAAGGCTTCACTAGGGTAATCAGGGTAAAGTTAGGGTAATTAGGCAAGTCATTGTATAACAGTGGTTTGTTCTGGAGACAATCCAACACTAATATTGCTGAAGGGGTGAATAATATTGAGCTGAACATGTGTTTAAACATTAATAACTGCTTTTATTCTAGCCTAAATAAAACACATCAGACTTTCTCCAGAAGAACAGATATTAGCGGAAACACTGTGAAAAGAGCTGTGCATTATCTGTTACGCACAGACGACTGATATAACGTGTGTGTGTGTGTGTGTGTGTGTGTGTGTGCAGGTATCAGAGGAAGTATCAGTACACACAGGTGAGCCGGACGCTCTGTCAGCCGCCTACTAAAGCCATGTCGGAGACGCAGTTCTTCTATGTGGACGTGTCGACGCTGGCCAGCAGCGGGATCAGCTATCAGCTGCGCGTCAGTCGAGTCGACAGCTTTACTCTGCAGTGAGTCAATGATCAGAGTTCACACACACACACACACACACACACACACACACACACACACACACCAGGACCATTGATCAGAGTTCACACTCGTATCAGGGTGATGATGAAGTCAGACGGCTGAGAGATAACAGATTCAGGCCTGCTGTGGATCTTCTCTGCTGTTCCTACTCAGACTTTGTGTCTTGTTTCTGGTCAGGATACTCTAAAATCAAGGAGCATTTTCAAGACAAGCACAAAATACTGCTTTCAGATGAGTCAAAGTGAGTTTTCCCTTAAAACAAGCTCAAATTAATCTGCCGATGGGGGAAGCAGGAGAGTTCTTTCAAAGCAAATATGAGCTCAATTATTTTCCCCCATTGGCAGATTATTGAGTGTGTTGAGTTGATCATTCATTCATTCATTCATTTTCTTGTCGGCTTAGTCCCTTTATTAATCCGGGTCTCTTTATTAATCCGTGAGAGACCTCTTAATGATCTGATATTATTTTTTTACAGAAAAATATTTTTGCAGCACAAATGAGCATAATTTGTGAGCAAACGAAAGTGACATATTTGTGCACAAATATAAATATCTGATGTTCATTTTCATGGCACAAACCAGCACAAATCTAACCAAATATTTCAGTTATATCCAAACAAGGAAAACAGATAAAGTGTTTATTAACAGCACAACCAGCACAATTGAATGACACCTGTTTTGTGCGATATAGAGTGACGTCGCGGCTCCCAAAGTGTTTTGATTAGGCAATATCCAAACAATACACACAGATAAAGTGTTTATTTTAATGGCATAAACCAGCACAAATCCAGCACTAACATATGACACCGTTTTGTGCAATTTAAAGAAAATAAAGGGGCGCTGAGAGACCTTGCGGCTCCCGAAATGTTTTGATTAGGCAATATCTAATCAATAAATGTAGATAAAGTGTTTATTGTTATGGCACAAACCAGCCCAAATCCAGCACTAACATATGACAGCGTTTTGTGCAATTTAGACAACATGGGGTGGAGAGTGACGTCACACGGTCAAAAAATAATGCTTAATATCTCAGACCCCAAACCAGCTCAAACGTTCATTTTTGCGGCACAAATCAGCACAAACGTAGCACAAAGGAATGGCATAGTTTTGGGGATTATTTGTTTTTATGGGGTGCCAACTGCACGGAGGTGTACATGGACCACATTACTGCTGCCGCTGCACTGATCCACCTGTCAGTCTCACACTCCATCCTTCCCTCACTCACAAACAAAACCCCAACATACCTGAACTCCTCCACCTGGGGCAAGGACTCTCCTCCAGCCTGGACATGGCAAACCACCTTTTCCATGGCCTCGGACTTGGAGGTGCTGATTCTCATCCCAGCCGCATCACACTCTGCAGCAAACCGGCCCAGTGCACGCTGAAGGTCCATGTTCAACATCCATATTAATTAGCTTAAATCTGAGGACAAACTAAACGGAAAGCCCCGCTGCTCTACAAAACTAATCACTTGATATACCGGAAACACACTCTGAGCACACATTTGTAATGATTGTTTGACCAGTGATGCAGCACGGGGGGATTCCAGAGTGTGCAGCAACTGAAACACCAACACAACAGCACCGGTCTGCAGATGGGCTTCTCTAGCACGTGTGTATCTGCTCCGCGTGCATCATCCTCTGCACCAAGCGGACTGATTTTAACATCTGATGATGCGACGCTCTAAAGTTAACATTGATCATAAAACCCAAATAAAACAAACATAAAAATAAAAGAACAAACTGAAAAAATGTGTGTGATAACAAATAACAGTGTGACGGCAGAAGGAGAACGAGCTGAACTACTGAAATGTGTTCAACCCTTTATATAAATAATGACGGCAGCTTAAAGACGCCTCTCATATGGAGAATAATGAAGCCTTCTGCAGTGCTCTGGGGTGAGTTTCTCTCAGTCTTCATCAGAGTGTGTAAATCTTGATGCTTCTGTGGGTCTCGTCTATCAGATCTGAGCTGTATTCTGTATTCTCTATTGGGTTCGGCTCAGGTGATTGGCTGGGCCATTCTACAGCTTGATTTTCTTTCTCTGAAAGCGTCTGAGAGTCTGTGTTTTGGATCATGTAGATGTTGGACTGAAGCAGCTGATCTTCATTCACACTGAGGAAGGGCAGAGGAGTGCTGAAGGACTCCAGCTGCTGTCTGGGCTTTCACTGCCCAACTACACCTCCCTTTCTTCATGTGTTCAACACTTTTTCCCTGCGTCATTCCATTCTATCACACAGAACCTCATTTGTACACTCATTAATATTGTTGTCTATTCATATATGGATTTCTTTGGTTGTGATCAACATCCAGGGAAAACTT
>NC_133190.1:51670000-51675000 GCF_049306965.1 Danio rerio | reverse complement strand
TGATCATGTTGCCTCAGTATATGCTGCTGCTCTAGCTCAGTGGTCCGTGGATCATTTGGTACCGGCTGCACCAGAAATCATTCAATATCTCTGTTTATTTATTATCAGAGTCTGAACGGTCTTTTATTTTGTATTCTCTCACTTGCGTCTCGCTCACTTGAGTGCTCCAATTTCACCCACGAATGAGTAAGAAGCAGGCGTCTTTGGAAAGTGTCTTAGCTCAGGGGTAAAGGCCCAGTGAACGACACACCAACTGCCGAGGAATGGATCCTCAACCCAGATCCACAAATGAGGTGAATCCAGCACAAGTGTGCCGCAAGCCTGTGTTTGAGTGAAGGTCTCGGCCGTTAGATCGCCCCCTGGGGGCTGGCTGCAGTACAAGTCATAAAGCCCGCCTCCTCCGTGTTAATGAAGGAGACTTGAGCACAAATAAAAAAGTTAATTACACTTGCAATAAAATGTCCCGAAAGATGGTTCTGGTGGATTAAGGCACTGGTTATTGTGCTGAAATAGGTGCAGATCTTCATTTTTGTAAACAGTTTGTTTTTAGCAGTAATTTAATGCTGGGCGTGTCATCGTGATTGACAGCTGTGATTGACAGTTTCTCAAAGCAGCGCGTCTGAGATTCGGCAGGAGACTGAAATGTTATTACTCCATTTCTGTGTTATTTTACCATGACAACATGAGTTCAGCAGTAAACTACAGTTTCTGACATACATGATCTGGTGGAACTCTGTTTATTCGCTAAGGTCAGGGCTTTTTCGGGCGTTATTAGTTTGCTGATACACGCCTAACCACCCAGATAGCAAAACACACTCGGGCCAGTTCCGGCTAGATTCTCGCCTGCCGGAGACTCACCCCTCAGAGCTCAGACTGACTACCTCTGCTGGACCTACTCCGGATGCCTGGACTCACTGCCCGATTCCAGCCCGAGTCAATCGAGCCAGATGCGGCGGCCGAGCGAGCCGGCGCTGCCGCATGCGAGCCGGAATCAGCCCGCGACGCCGCGAGAAGGTTATGCGCTGCGGTCCGGAGCTGGCGCGATTGAATATATAAAAACCTCATATTTGTTAACGTTATTACATCCATTTGTGTTGATATGACAGCAAACGCATGCTGAGCAGTTCGGGGGGCGTGGTTGATTTTACATAAAGCGTTTGATTGAAAGCTCGACTCTGCTCATTTTCGTGGCTCCTCCTCTGGCTCCATCAGACAGTCCTTCTGCGCATGTCAAGGCTCCAATTTCAGCAGTCTTTTGCGACAGTTTGTGCCCGTCAAGCAGGCGTTTTGCCCTCAAGGCGTTCAATGGGAAAAAGGGCTGTCGCGTCGTCCATATTTTTTACAGTCATTGATCCAGCACTGCTCTGCAAGATCAACTGATGGAGATCGCAAATAACAGCAGCCTTTTAGGAGCCGTTCACATATGGTGTATCGAGTTTACACAATGTTGTTTCCAATGGAGGTGCGAGACTTGTTGTTGTCGCTGATGACTGATGTTCTCAGACAAACACACAAAAATATCGAGCCGCTTCTCCTCCAGTCATCCTCGCTGCTGCTCCCGCGACAAAAACAGCGAGTGGACATGACAGCAGCACGGAGACAGCATTAAATACAGACACTTTAAACTATTACTTTAACACATTTGTGCCCAATAATGGGTTTATTTCTGTATCACGAACAAATCTCTGTAACCGGATCTTCTAAGTGAACCGGTTGAACTAGTTTACCAAATCCAACTGAATCATTTGAAATGATTCGTGTCTCCAGTAAGCACTTATCCACCAACTACCTACTTTATAACACACCTAATACCTAATGACTGTAAATAATCCAATATACGCTCTTATGCAGTTATTAGAACAGTAACATTACACTGTGAGTCGGTGAACCGATAATACTGCGCATGCGTGATTCAGTGAACCAAACACAAACGGTACAGCCTGCTGTATGACTGGACTGATCTTGTAACTGCAGCGCGGGTAAACCGAGGGCTTAATGAGAGGATCTGGAGCAAAACATAAGTTTATATCATAACAGACAATCATAATGGAGTTTAAATAAGTGAATCATGATTCAGATGTGCTGCAGAACTTTACTGTAAGACATTTTTCAGATCATGTTGATGTTTAAACTGACTGAAATGACTATTGCTGACTACATCATGTTGAGTCCTCGCATCCGCGTTAAACATCTGAATTTCCCATCACCAGACCCGGATTAATCATTCAGAGGCCGCTGGGCACAATGTCTTGTAGGCCCCTATAGCCGCACCCCATAGTTGAATTAAAAAATAAGATTAAAATATTTGTTAAATAAATGAATCTATAATGTATCGCCCACATTTTTAAATAGATGATAAACACTACATATATTACTAGTCTACAGAGATTTCACTTATTTTTAAAGCAGTTAAAGCACACTTTACTAATACTAATACAACTAAAGGAAATTAATGGATTTTAATAAACTTGTTCAAGTTCACTGAAGCAGACCTAAACATTTATATTTAAGGCTATTTTTAATGTATAACTTCTACAAACTTATAATGCACATGATTTGAATATAACACCTCTCCAATCCAGTTCTAGCAATCTGAGTCCTCCATAATACACACTTATTGATGATTCCTACTTGTCTTCCTCATGATAAGGATTAGGCAAAATCTGATTGCGGACGAGCCCCTTGGCCTGAGCCCATAATGCCCATTGGTTACTCCGGCCTGCCCATCACTACTGTGTGTCTGACCTCAGAGCAGCCCTGCACTCATACTGTACTGCAGGCTGCTGTATCTGAGTTTGAGGATGGGCAGATGGTTGTGGTTGTGTTCATGTGTTCTCTAAATACAGGTTTCAAAACAATGTCTGACTGCGTTTTTAATAATACAATATTTATCCTGTTGATATAAACAAATATCCTCATTTAGAAAAAAACTGAAACTAATGAAAACTAAACTAAAACTAAGACATTTAAAAATATAGAAACTAATAAAAACGAGTAAATCTGCCTCTAAAACTAATAAAAACTGACTGAGTTTGAAAACAAGAAGTCTAAATGAAATAGAAACTAAAACTAATGAAAATCCACAACTGTTATAAGCTTGTTTTGTGGGCTCGTCATCCTCTGGGGAAACGGTGGATGATCATCTCACAACCGCTGAACACCTACTGATGCTCTGCTTTATATTGTACATGAGGCTGTTATGTGTGCAGAAACACATCTAGATATAATAATAAACGCACCGTTTCTTTGAAAACAACAATTGTGTCATCATCACTGCAAACTTCAATGAGCGATGACATCATCACATGTGGAGGGGGGCTCTACAGTCATTCCCAGGGGAAAGGGGGTCTCGAATAGGAAAGGTTGGGAACCACTGCTCTAGATCACAGGATACTCGGCTCTGCAGCTCTGCCAACCCTAGTCAAACACACCTGATCAATCACACCTGTCCTTCAGGTACGTGTGTTGGACCAGGGTTGGTAGTGAACTGCAGGGCTGCGGCTCTCCCTCTTCTAGACTCGTGTGATGGAGAATTTAATGTTGTGGCTCTGAATGAGTCAGTTCTTCTGTCAGCCAATCACATTCTCTGTTTGTCAGGATGAACAGGAAGAGGGAGGGGCTTCTGAACCCTGACACCTCACCTGCAGAGACAGGTAACCTCACACACACACACACACACACACACACACACACCTGTGTCAGACTGCACTACTGTAATAACTGTTGTTGTTAATGCTGTTTGAGTAACCGCAGTGTTGTTTTACTCTCTTCTGTTTTCTGCATCATTGTGTGAGTTAAGCGTCTCTCTTGGGTAAGATATAAGTGTGTGTGTGTTACTAACACACTCTAGTGATTTATGTGCATGCTTGCAATGTGTGTGTGTGTGTGTGTGTGTGTGTGCAAGATAACAACACTTACAGCTTTTATTATCTCTCTGTCTGTACAGCTCCATCTCTAAAACTGTTATATTAATACTAACATGAACACAAACACACAACACAAACATACAACTTGCCTAAAACACACACAAATACAAACACACGACAACAAACAAAACTTGCCACACACACCACAAACACACAACAAAACTGCCTTGCCTAAAACACACACACACACACACACACACACACACACACACACACACACACACACACACACACACACACAACAAAACTGCCTTGCCTAAAACACACACACACACCACAAACACACAACAAAACTGCCTTGCCTAAAACACACACACACACACACACACACACACACACACACCACAAACACACAACAAAACTGCCTTGCCTAAAACACACACACACACACACACACACACACACACACACACACACCACAAACACACAACAAAACTGCCTTGCCTAAAACAAACACACACACACACACTCAAACACACAAGCATAAACACAAATGCATGCTGTTTCTCTTAGTGTGTGTGTGTGTGTGTGTGTGTGTGTGTAATAACACTTAGCTTCTAGCACTTATTAGCTTCTAAATCTCCCCACCTCTCTCTCTCTCTCTCTCACTATACATATGTATATTTGAGATATATATATATATATTAGTGCTGTCAAATTAGTGCGTCATAAAATTAATTTGAAATAATTAACGTGTTAAAGTGTTTTACGCAGTTGCAGGTTTGTTTTCTTGCTGTTGTGGTGGACGTGTGTTTAGTGTATAAAGAAACACAGATAAGAGCAAGCAAGCACTTTTTGAAAGCAAGTTTCAGTATAAAACAGTTGCTGTGGCATCAGCAGGCTCTCCAGCGTTTCCTCCAGAGTTTCCTGCAATTTCAGGTGTTTCATTTTTAACTTTCGGCTTCTGTTTTAATGGAGTTTGATACCGCATGGCGAACAGAAAGAAAAACCTCCGCATTTCATGACCCAGTGGTTCTTTTGTGGATCGCTGCTTACATGGTCGACTCGTAATAAGAGTATTATCTTAATCATATTAAAATCGCGAGCGGTTCCTCTGCCTTTCAGCATGCGCCC
>NC_133190.1:51647500-51665000 GCF_049306965.1 Danio rerio | reverse complement strand
ATGTCCAGTCATAAGAATTATAATTCTGCACGTGTGTGTTTATATATCGGGTTTATATACAGCTCATGTCTATATTTGGCTACATGAGATTTCTGTATGAGCACCAAAGAGGACCATTGCAGAATTACTCACAAAATGAATCGTCAGCCATTTTTCTCAACAGTGTGTGTGTGTGTGTGTGTGTGTGTGTGTCAGGAGTGTGGTATCCCCAAGCACTTCGGCCTGTATTATGCGATGGGCACAGCTCTGATGATGGAGGGGCTGCTGAGCGCCTGCTACCACGTCTGCCCAAACTACACCAACTTCCAATTCGGTGAGTCTGACTGAACACAATAATGAGCAGATATTATTATTAAATAACTAAAACCGACCATTGGATAAGTGATCTGCCTGTGCTGTGATCGTCTGCTGAAATATTTTAAACTGTGTGTGAAAGGTGAATGTTCAGGGTTATTGGGCCAGCACACGCTGCTCTTCTTCAGCTGAATAATTCATCTGAGCAGGTGAATCTGCTGAATAAACTCTGTGTGTAGTTCATCTGAGCGTGACGCCTGTTTCACACCACAGGCAGAGCGTGAGCGAGGGTTGCACGGTGTACCGGTGCTATGGTACTATCGTAATACTAAGGCTTCTAAATACTGGCGGAGCCTCTGCAGCTTGTCGTCAGTAAGGCTGTATCTACAGTAGAGGATGTTCACTCAGCTGCTCACACATTTGTGCAACAGTAAATCATTTTATTGGAATAGTCTGTGGAGCTGTTTAAGCTTACAAAACTGTAAAATTCACTCGTGTTATGGAGCCTGCTACACGCTTTCTAACGCTTCAGTCCACCTCACATCTGGATCAGTTCATTTCTGCTCCTGTTGATATGATTTATCAGCGACCGCGATGATCTCTTTAAAAGAGCGACTCGCTAGGTGAAATGTTTTATTACTTTGGATTGTTCCATGATAAGACTGAAAACAAATAGATGAAATACACAAAACAGCAACAGGAAACACTGAACCCATGTGTGAGCTCTTCACACACAGCTGAAAGCAGGAAAAGGCACATAACCGTTTAAGAAGAGTCAGAGGGTAATGTGCTTATTCTGATTAACAATCAGATTATTCTGCCTCTGATGAAGCTCAGATGATGATGTCAGGGTTTTGGAAGTTTCTGATTGGCTGATTGAGAACATTTGAGTTAATGTGAGGCACAACTGTAGAATAGTATTGAAGGAAAAGCTCAAACACACTGCTTCCCTGTGTGACAACATGAGAAAATCAACAACAAAGCCAGAATCAACAACAAAGCCAGATTACCATTAGCTGAATGACACTGGGGAAAGACTGATGTGTGGAGACATGTCCTGTGCTCTGATGGAGATAAGATTGAACTGTTTGGCCATAATGAGCAGTGTTACATCTGGAGGACAAAGGGGAAAGCGCACAAGCCTAGAACACCATCCCAACTGTGCAGTATGGGGGCGGCAGTGTCATGTTGTGGGGCTGTTTTGCTGCAGGAGGGACTGGTCCACTTCACAGCATAGATGGCATCATAAAGACAGAACATTATGGAGAAATACTGAAGCAACATCTCAACACATTAAGACTTGGCCACAAATGGCTCTTTCAAACAGACCATGACCCTAAGCACACTGCCAAATGAGTTCTCATGTGCTTTAAGGACAGCAGAGTGAATGTTTTGGAATGGCCATCACAAAGCCCTGATCTCAATCCTATAGAGAATGTGTGGGCAGAGTTGGAGAACCTTGTGCAAGCAAGACAGCCTACAAATCTGACTCAGTTACAGCAATTCTGCAGGAGGAATGGGCCAAAACTCCTGCAAACTATTGTGAGAAGCTTGTGGAAGGAGACCCAAAACATCTGACCAAAGTTCTACAGTTTAAAAGCAAAGCTAAACAATACCAAGGAAATGTGTGTAAACGTCTGACTGTCTAGAAATTAATAAAGAATTCTTAAAAAAATTCTCACATTATTCTGGCATTGAGCAAATGTAAATTATTTAGGTAATCCTGGAGAACTAAAATAGTAAATGTTGAGTGTGATTTACCATCAGACACTTTAAAAAAAAGTTATGTTCGGTTTTTTAGAGTGTGTACACTTCTGCTTTCAGCTGTTGCCTAATTTTGTTGGAAAAACTTCCATTCAGTTTATTTTGCATCTGTATTTTAATGTATTTTTGTTGGTCGGTTATCTACAAAATAAACAAAAAGATTGAACATTTTAGGTGAAGTGGGGGGCAGATAATGCTTTTTGGCCTCATGGGAATTATGAATTACATTCAAGTAGGCCTATGAGAACCTAAAATACAGTATTTCTGACAGTTTTCTTTATAATTGGAGTTCTGAATCACGGTATCGCACTTGGTATCGTGATGCTTCAGCTGGTATAGTAACGTAAGATTAATTAATGGTATCATGACAACGCTAGTGTGAGCAGCGCGTGCGCAGTGCATATGGAGAGCAGGTGCAGTGTGCAGGCGTTTGCCTTTCACACCGACTGTGTCTGCAGCAGCTGCACAGATCTCTCTCTCTCTCTCTTTCTCTATCGATCAGTCTATAAATACATTTTTTACTTTTCATCTGCACTAAGGCCTGCGGCAACGTCCTCATATATGCTGTTTCCTTAACCTGCAGGTCTTTATTTTACAACTGATAAAGATCCTGAAGCGCTGTCTGCTTCTCCCTCTCTGAGGCATTCATTCGTGTGTTTTAAGGTGCACTCATATCATCTCATTTAGTTTGTGATTGTCAGGATGATGTAGGCCTATATTATAATAATATTTATACACTACAGTTATAAAGATATTTATACATGATCAAACCAGTGTGCAATTTAAGAAAACTGATCCTACAATTGTTTTATACTTGGTTTTGTAGTTTGGGCCCACCTTAATATTTGTTGCCGTTTTTAATCGTTTAATTTCATTTGATTGACCATGAGTCTCACGCCTCGCACTGCTTTTCCATGTGGTATGAAAGCTGTTAACATGGACGACAAAATAACACACACTGGTCATGCTGTGCTTGCGCGTGCGGTGGGAAACAGGCTTGAGCTTCTGCTTCTGGGTTGGCTCCATCACTGATGACTGCAGTTTGACAAATCAGACACAATATTCTTAGCCACGCCCCTCTTGTTGTTACTATGACTCATTTTCTGCTGAGCAAATAGGAAGAGTAAATAACCTGCAGGACTGAAGCATGGTGTTAGCTTGAGGGGCGGGGTTTATTTAAATTAGCATCTTTGTGAATCTAATTTATCCACTGCGTAATGCCTGATGTGTGTGTGTGTGTGTGTGTGTGTGTGTGTGTGTGTGTGTGTGTCAGACACGTCCTTCATGTATATGATCGCTGGATTGTGTATGCTGAAGCTGTATCAGAAGAGACACCCGGACATCAACGCCAGCGCATACTCCGCCTACGCCTGCCTGGCTGCGGTCATATTCTTCTCTGTGCTGGGGGTGGTGAGAGGACACACACACACACACACACTACACTCTTAACCATATGCACTCACTCATACACACAAATCCACACACACACACACACACACACACACACTCACATGCACACTAAAAACAACACACACACACACACACAATACACACCCTTACGCCCCATTCACTCGGGGTATCAGCGTCAGCGCTTGACAGAGGGCGTGTCCAAAGTTGGGGCTGATGCGATCATCATAGCAGCGTCAGCCAATGAAATTAGTCAGCAATAGGCCACTGTCTGAGCTGGTGTATTTGCATACAGCGATCTGATTGGCTGACGCTTCTGTCGGCACTGGAAAGGTTGAGCAAGTCCTAACTTCTGCAGTGAGCAACACCTCTGAAGCGGCGCTGACGGATCCACAATGCAGTTTGGCAACGCCTGACGTCACCCATTCACAGTGGATGTGAAGTGTTGAAGCTGACGCCCTGTGTGAATGAGACGTCAACTATACATGCTCACTCACCAGGCATGGCACACATAGGGCTCAACCTGTGCAGTGCACATGCCCTTTTTAGTCTTGGATAGAAAGAGTGCCCTTTCAAAATGATCAAAAGTGCCCCCGCGACGCGGCACACCTTCGGTCCCGCCCTTCAGTAGGCGTGCGACAACACCGCTCTTGAGTACGCGCACGACAACACAGCTGATCAGTACGCACGCGATAACACCGCTCTTCAGTACGCGCGCATCCACTCTGCAGATCCAATATTTTATTATCCAATATATTTTAAACTGTATGACACAGCAATTGAATTATGAAAATGGTGAGATTAAAGCTAGTCCTATAGTCCAGAGATCCGGTCCCCGCGTCAGGTCTGGTGCGCCCGTAAATAAAACGCGCACACGGCGATGGAGGCGCACTCAACTCACAACAGAGAAAAGTGGGTGACATGAGATGAGCAGCTTAATTCATTACATGTTTTGGTTAACTGATTCTTTAAACACAACTCTCTTGAGCTCTAAAAACGCAGAAGAAATTTGCTGCTAAATTAATTTTAGCAGAGACGCAACTGCCAGTCATTTTCACATTAGTTATTCGGGAAGATGTAGCCTAATAAAAATGTTTTAATAAAAATAGTTTACTGCACAGTCCCACAGTAGGCTACACTATAAATAATATTTAAATTTATTTATTAATATTATTACAATTAAGCTAAAATTGACAAAACGCAGAACCCTTTGAATGTTTGCTTTCATTTTGACATTGCTAGAAAGCGCACTTTTACAGGTGTGTAGAGAAACATCCCATTATGCAGCAGCAGTCAAGCTATAATAAATGCCTTTTGCGTTTAAAGATGATCGGCCTGCGGAGTCAAGTTTGCAGTGCTATGAATGCAATAGGTTTATAGTGCTTAAGTGGATTTACCGCAGATCAACCGAGAAACCTCTCACGTGCTGCAGGTAGGCAGAATGATCATCTTTTAAAATATGTAATTTAGGCTATACTGCTATTAGCTCATGCAAAATTAAACAACATAAAATATATTGTAGATCTGTTTTAAGAGCTAAAATACAGTCAGCATGTCGAGTTTGTTTTGACTTGTAGCTCATGGCCCTAAAATGAAAATAACCTGAAAACAAGCTATTAAAATAGGCTTGATAAATAAATAAAATGACGGGTAGGCCTAGCCTAATGGTTTACAAATGACAACCAGACAATATCATGAAAGAAAGACACTTAAGACAGCCTAATATAAATCTTTATTTTTACATTTAAAATGATGAAAAAAGTTCTACAGCCTGAGTTGTGTTATCCGTGCCAAAATTTAACCAATTTTCATGGTAATAACTGTGAATTTAGGTTTCTTTTTTAGGTATTTTTCTGGCTACACTAATGCCTTAATGTAACTGTTTTGAATGACATTAGATTGTAACATTTAGCTTTTCCCTGACACTGATGTTTGTTAGGTAATAGGCTATGTGAAGCAGGATGACTCGGTTAAGCTGATTTTACTATATTTATTTACCGGTTAAATGAATAGTCTGATTGTGGGTCAGCTTGCATGCGTGGGCATAATTTGACGTCTTTACCTAAAACTTTAAACATTCATAGGCCTGTTATTTGAAATAAAACGGAAATAAATAAGAAGAATAATATGATTTAAAGCACTCGTTTGGCACTGAAGCCATGATCCGTCTGCAATAATAAGCGGTATCGTTGCATTACCGTCATTAATAAAGTCATTAATAGCGAAACTGTGCATATTATTATTATTACTATTAAAACATATATTACTGCCTTAGGTCAGTAACTTAGTGCAAAGTAATAATAAATGTGAATAAATCGCCTAAATAAAAGAACAAAAGAGACCAAAATCAGTCACCAGGTCTAGTGCCCCCGTGTGGATTTAAAATGCCCCCTCAGTTCTGACATCCTGGCGCCGGGCCTGACCACAGGCATCCGGAGTAGGTTCAGTAGACGAAATCGGGCTGAGGGATAAGGCTGAGGTAAGTCTCCGCCAGGCGAGAATCTAGCCGGAACTGGCCCGAGTGTATTTTGCTATCTGGGTGGTTAGGCGTGTATCAGCAAACTAATAAAGCCCGAAAAAGCCCTGACCTTAGCGAATAAACAGAGTTCCACCAGATCATGTATGTCAGAAACTGTAGTTTACTGCTGAACTCATTTCATCATGGTAAAATAACACAGAAATTGAATAACAACACTTCAGTCTCCTGCTGAAGCTCAGACGCGCTGCTTTGAGAATCTGTCAATCACAGCTGTCAATCACGATGACACGCCCAGCATTAAATTACTGCTAAAAACAAACTGTTTACAAAAATGAAGATCTGCACCTATTTCAGCACAATAACCAGTGCCTTAATCCACCAGAACTATCTTTCAGGACATTTATTGCAAGTGTAATTAACTTTTTTATTTGTGCTCAAGTCTCCTTCATTAACACGGAGGAGCAGAGGACCTTCACTCAAACACAGGCTTGATAGACACACTCACAATCATGCACACCTTCACACACAAGTATACACACTCACCCATACACACACATACAATAATACACACACCCTCACCTATATGCGCACACACACACACACACACACACACTAGCATAAACACAAAAACACACACTCTCACACATGACAATACCATCACATACACTCTCTCACACACAGTTTATTGTGTTGTGTGCTCACGTGTGTTTGTGTTTCAGGTGTTTGGTAAAGGGAACATGGCCTTCTGGATTGTGTTTTCTGTCATTCACATTCTGGCCACGATGCTGCTGAGCACACAACTCTACTACATGGGCCGCTGGAGACTGGGTGAGACACAAACTTAAACACACACAGGAATGAGTACACACACACAAGACAAACACACTACATATAAGCACATACACACAGAAACACGCACACACACAGACATACATGCACATACACAGACTCATGACGTATGCAGCAGGAGGGGCTGATTTTGTGTGTGTGTGTGTGTGTGTGTGTGTGTGTGTTTCAGACTCTGGCATCATGCGCAGGATGTTGTATGTGATCTACACAGACTGTATCCGCCAGTGCAGTGGACCAATGTACATTGTGAGTACAAACACACACACACACACACACACACACATACACAGCTGTTGCAGTGATCCAGTCTGACATGTGTGTGTGTGTGTGTGTGTGTGTGTGTGTGTGTGTGTGTGTGTAGGATCGGATGGTTCTGCTGGTGATGGGGAACATTGTGAACTGGTCACTGTGAGTTCTCTTCATCATCTCTTTATCAGTCATATAATTACGAGCCCACGCATGACCCGTGTGTGTGTGTGTGCGCGCAGGGCGGCGTACGGACTCATCAATCGCCCCAATGACTTCGCCTCGTACCTGTTGGCCATCGCCATCTGTAACCTGCTGCTGTATTTCGCCTTCTACATCATAATGAAGGTGCGCTCTGCTCACACACTCCTGCTTTACTGAGCTCAGGCACATTTATCAACCGTGTGTGTGTGTGTGTGTGTGTGTGCAGCTGCGCA
Source organism: Danio rerio (assembly GCF_049306965.1). Taxonomy (NCBI): domain Eukaryota; kingdom Metazoa; phylum Chordata; class Actinopteri; order Cypriniformes; family Danionidae; genus Danio; species Danio rerio. The sequence goes on along the minus strand of NC_133190.1, from coordinate 51,657,524 downwards.
GTGGCGAGCGGATCCAGTGTCTGGCGCTGGTGTGTGTGCTCTTCACCGCTGTGGTTTGGGGTTTCGCTCTGTTCTTCTTCTTTCAAGGTCTCAGCACATGGCAGGTGGGTCTCTCTCTCACACACACACACACACACACACACTATACATCGAGATGTTCATATCACAGAAAGATGTGATGCATTAAATGTATTTAAACGCCAAGCATTTATGTGTCACATGCATAAGTTGTTTATCAGATTTGACCAATCAGAGGGGGCTCTACAATCTTTAGCCCCGCCCCCAGTAGGATTTCTGACCATCATCACCAGTAAAGCCCAGAGAAACAGACATCAGTATACTGTAAACTGATGGCTTCATATATTCATTTCCAGTTATCAAAGAAATCATTTGTTCCTTAATTTTAGTTTGTAACTTGTAAATTGTTTCACATTTAAAATTGTAATATATATACAGTACATCAGAGTCTGAATGGTGGAAAAACATATTCTGTAATAATAAAACCACATGGAGCTCCACTTTTGCCATGAGCTTTTCTTTAGTTTGAACAAAGTTATGCCTCAGGTGTTTCTAAACTTTTACAAAAACTGTCCTGCTTTCCCACTGCTGTTGCAATTTTCTGGTCCAGAATTATTGTTCGTCTGGTTCTCCTATGATCACACATGGACGGATCTTTAAGATGTCTGTAAAGTAGTGCCTGTTTCAGACACAATCTCTTCAGAGTGTTTCATATTCAACTCAAATCAAATGTTGTGAGCTCTGCCAGCCAAAATCACGTCGCACGCACCCAAAGCAAACCTCCGCAAACACAGCGATGACGTCACATTCGCCAGCCGCACTAAGCTCAATAGCATATTCAGGGCTGATAGTGGAAAAAAATTCCTGAGCCTGAACTTTTTTCCTTGCCCCTGAGGTGAGTAGGGGTGGGGGTACTATGTATGCAACGCACTTTAAACACATAACTTGTGGGCCCCTGGGCCCAAATATATTAACAGCCTATATGTAACCCTGATCATCATTATTGTCAAGTGGCTCTTTTTAGACACATGCCAGTAATGTCAGTGACACATGCCAGTGTCAGTGATCTTGTGACATGTGCCAGGTGTCAGTATAAGCACGTTATAAGCACATTAATCTTATAAGTCTCTTTGCTTTAATATTTAAAAATCATTAGACAAATGACACCTGTTATCTTACATGCATATATGTTATGAGTTTTCAACATGCATTTTATTATAACTTTTTAAAGGATATTATTTAAAATACCTTAAAATGAAAATAAGTTAAATAATAAAATAAATGAATGAATTAAAAACATAGAGAAGTCCATATTGTAGGGAACAAAGGAACTGCCAGGATGCAATAATATACAGTACAACAGATAAGTGTAACCCCTCCCATACATAAGCATGCCACAATAAATTTGACTGACATGTACTGTCAAATGACTATATTACGTACGGAAGTATGACTACGAATACATAAAATAAATGCGTTTAAATTAAAACATCGTGGAGTAGCTCAGCAAATAAACTAACTTGCGACGCGATAAATTAGGTTAAAAGTCGCGTAATGATTAAATATGGTTTTGCTCGTGTTAATTAATGTCATAAGCTTCGCCGGCTGTCGATGCAGCGTGACACTCTGAGTGACACAGGTCACTACACATGCCACTAGCGAGTGACACATGACAGTGGAAAACCGGACGTGCCACCGGAAGTGTCACTACACTCAGTGGCATGTGCCAGTGTCATCTGTACGTCAGATGTCGTGTCACTCCATGTTAAAACTGCTACTGTGAATCCGTGTTCAAGCGCACACAATAAGCTAAAACTCGCCCCAAGCACCGGCAAAAACAAATAACAATGAATGTGTCGAGGAAAGAGTAAGGACATATCTTAATTATTTATTAATAAACTTATTCTGAGTCAGTGTCGCAATTATCCTGACTGGCAATCTCCTCTTGGACTCGACTTTAAATTGAAATTCATCTTTACGGATTACATGAAGGAGTTTTTTTGTTTTCGATTTGTTTTATTTCGTTAAGTAATAATTTAAAGCTTTCTATAAATATATTTATTATGTCTGTGAGGCATATACATTTTGCTTCATTTTGTTAAGCGCTCCTGTTCAAAAACCAGACGACAGAAAGCGCATAATTTTGGTTTTCTTTATTTTATAAAAACGCTGTAACGTTTTTTGATGTATTACTCGTACTTTGTGAGCAAAAATGACGGATAACTTTAAATTGCTCCCACTGAAAAAATGCAAGTGATTGCTCTGGCGCCTCGATGTCCTGCAAGCTTTTTATAAGCAAACTATGCGCCTAATAGCACACATTCTTTAACGTTTAAGCTACCATTGTTTTATACTTGAACTGTTTTATATCTTTTATTTTAGGCAAGTCATGATGATCTGAGAAGGCAAACTGATCAAACAGACAATGATGGTCTTCCGCTGGGCGCTGTTCGTTAAAAAAAAACTTATTTTTAAAATGCTCCAAACGTTTTTCTGAATAAGCTGAATAAAAAACGAAACTAAATATAAACACTTTGCCATTAGGCTACATACAAAACTGAACTATTTCATAGCTGAAACACTAAGTTGTTTAAGGAGAAGGGGGAAATATATTTTTGTCCCGTCTATTGCTTCACCGTTATTTCGAGAATAAACCCAGCGTAAATATGCAGATGTCATTCCCAAAACATATCAGCGTATATGTGCCGAAAACGAAAGTTTCATACAAATTCTGAATGGATTATAGCCTGGAAAGTGCAAAGCACGCTCCTCTTATTATCACTAAAAAGCGTCACTAATCTTAGTTCATAGAGATCTCACAAAGATCCGTTATAATTTATAAAGCCCTCTAAATTACACAATTAATCTTTTATTTACATGGCGTCTACACTCAAAAGATGATTCACGAGCACACAAAATGGCACTTAATAAAAACCAATCCGGCGCTTTCAGCAGTGAGTGAATTCTGTGAATCTAGAGAAATGACAGATCAATATCCGTGAACCTGATTTTTTTCCCCTGCAGCCACAGTACGCCGGAAATCCGGCGTGGTGCCGGAACGCTATCACCCCTGCATATTAGAAGTGTAGAAATAAAGAACTACAAAACCAAGCAACAGCAACAAAAAAGAATAAAAATGAGCATTAAATATAGCGTTACATCCGAAAAATAAGACCTAGAACAGCCAATTTAAGACTTTTTAAGGCCTAAAATTTAGATTTTTTTTTATTTTCGACTTTGTAAGACCCCACAGAAACCCTGTGTATCAAACCACAGTGAGTTTTATTTTAGTCTGTTGAACACAAAAGATGATATTTTGAGGAATGCTGGAAATCGGTAACCATTGACTCTCATAGTATTTGTTTCTCCTACTAGGGAAGCCGACGGTTATCAGTTTCAAACATTCTTCAAAATCTCTTCTTTCATGTTCAACAGACCAAAACACATTTATATTTACGCATTTAGCAGACGCTTTTATCCAGAGCGACTTAAAAGTGACAGATAACAGCAGCTCTTCAGATCCTCAGAGCGCAGCAGTGTAGAAACACTCTGCTCAGTCAAAGCTTCTGTTTTAACCCAGTAAATGACGCACAATTGGCTTATGTTTGTTTGTGTGACCTCCATCCCTCTATAAGTGAGCTTGTGTACCTGTGCGCCGTCATGTTGACCAGATCAAACTGTGTGTGTGTGTGTGCAGAAAACTCCCGCTGAATCTCGAGAGCACAACCGCGAGTGTATCCTGCTGTCCTTCTTCGACGATCACGATATCTGGCACTTCCTGTCCTCCATCGCCATGTTTGGGTCCTTCCTGGTGAGTCCAAAACATCAGAGCCAATGAGATTAATACCATAGCCCCTTTAAAGGTCATCTATTATGCAGAAATCACTTCATATGCAATGTTTAAACCAAGTTATGTGTCAGCGGTGTGGGAGTGTGTCCAGCCTCTAATGCTGAAACATTATTCATTGTGTTTGTTCTAATCTAATGTATTGACTGTTACACCTTTCCCCATTCCAAACAGCACGAGTGACACGTCTTGTTTATTCTATATGCTAACACACACACATGTGTCCGCCGCAGGTTCTGCTCACTATGGACGACGACCTCGACTCAGTTCAAAGAGACAAAATATACGTCTTCTGATGGACGGAGCCAATCACAGAGCAGCACAGGGGCTGTCAGCCAATGAGAAGCCTCGCTGCCTGAATGTATTTTCCTGCCAGTCAGAGACTGTGTGGGTGGAGCCTCACTCTGATAGGACAGTGAATGTGCCAGTCAAACTGCCAGAGCTCCTCCCCTCCTCGCGAGGTTAACGGTTAATGTAACGTGTTAATCGCTTCAGTCCTGCCCTGCAAATCTCAATGCATCTTTGTGACGGTGGAGTCGATGTTTTTCTTTGCGTTTGTGTCCGTCTGTGGCCTTCCGTGTCTGTGGTTTTGGACCGTGTTGGTAAATCCGAGCCGAGCTGCTTCACTGATCTCATGATGATGACGAAATCAACTTTGCACTGTCTTAAACAATTACAGAAGTCCTGTTTTTACACAAGCAAGTGGAATGATTACTGAATAAAGCATTTTTACGATTGTTGACGGTTGTGATCGTGTGTTTGACTTCATGATGACGGACACAGGAAAATCCATCTTTATTTCTAGAGCGCTTTATACAATCCAGATTATGCCAGATGAGCAGTGGATAATGCTGAACCAGAGCTTCATCACTGAAGGAAATTCAGTTCAATTCTGCACTTTAGTGCTTGTCTGAGCAAGTTCAATGTTTGTTTAAGGTGAATGTTGATGTAGAAGGCTGTGATTCACTGTAGATCAGATATAAGTATTGATGCTCATTTCGGTTAATTTTGCTAACCGACAACCGCGGCTCGTTAATCTGATATTAACGGTTAACTGGTCAGATTATTATTCAGTTATTTTAAAACTGACGTGTCTATTTTGTGTCTGACACATTTAATATTGCATTTTAAAATACTGATTTATTTTAACATGCAAACATATTAGTAACAGAACATAACAACAGATCATCTCCACGCACCTGCAGTGTTTCCAATATAAAACCAGAATAAACTAAGGAAAATTAATAAAATGAATGGGCCTGCCCTAATTCTTCACTTCAATTATTTATTTAGATTACAAAACGAAAACACTGACTGCTCCTTTTAAGAACCGGCATAGGCTGTTTTTTTCCCAATCATATGTTTTTTTTTCCTCAAATCACTCGCTCTACGGAAATTTATTTATGCGTAATTTATTTATTATGCATTATAATAAATGATGCATTTATGCAAATTATGCATTTATTTTTTATGCATTTATTTAATGCCCTGCTGTTATTATTATATTACAAAACTTTTTAACACTTTTAATAGAAATCATTATTTTAAAGATTGTCTTGATATAAGGTTTCCTCTCTCTCGGTTTAAGTGTGTGCGCTGCGTAATGAAAAGACAATGACAACGCCCGCATATGTTGACTTTTTGTAAACAGTTTTGTTGTTTTTTCCTTTCTAAAAACACCTTTTCAAGAGTTCACACTTAGATACTGTTTGACAACTTGTTTGCAAGTTAGCAGGTTTGGCATGCTGTCCCGGGAGAGAACCCTGAGCTCGGAGATAGTTGAGCCCAGGGCTCCCGCCAGGTCCATAAAGCATGTGAGGGGAGTACGAGATGTTCTCGAGAGCTCCCCGCGGCAAAAGAGGAAAGGAGGAGAAGGGGTGGATGGGGGGTTTCTTCGGAAAACGAAGATAGGGGTGTAGATCTTAGCTAGGTTATTTATAGTGAGTTTGGATCGTTCTGATTGGCTTGCTAATGAGCGTAGATGAGTGGCCGGCTGCAGTCAATCATATCACGTGCTCCTCTCGAAATTAGTTTATGAAACTTCATTTATGTTGACAAGGAGAAAAGAAGCACGCTGATTTCCTCTGCTTGTGAACAAAACCTCTTGCACACCCCTCAATTACGCTGGTCAAGCGCAGCTTCTGGTGCGCTTCAAATAAACACTGCTGAAATGAGATTTAGTGGGTTTATGTAGTGAGTTTGTCTCCAACATTTATTAGATTTGCTAGGAATATTTCTGAGTGTCTCCAATAGACTTAGAGCGGCATTAATGCGTCCTAAAGTAAAGTGAAGCGGCGATAAACTCCAGCAAGAGAAAGTCACTGTATGCAGAACCACAGACCTCTAAAGAAATGAAAATGATGGAAACTGTGTTCATCATGACTGAAAGCTACGTCGTGTTTGCTGGCTTCACGCATCATGCGCCTGTCAGTCTGTCAGCACGTAACCTCAGTGGGTTTAACAAATAGCGCACATCACGGTTACAGAAAAGCTGTTATAATCCACTTACCTTTTATTATATTTTGGTGCGATTATAACCCGCTATTAAAAACAACAACAATAACTAAATGTTTTGAATGGGAAGCTGTAATGTAGCCGTGGAGGGACGCATTTTGGTGTGGCGCCTCGCCATGGAAGAATGAATGTAGCGGGAACCTTGATCTTTAAAAGTTCTCTGTAGTTGTCTTGACAACACACACACACACACACACACACTGCTGCTCTGGGTTGAGCCGTGTGCAAAACACTTGCGGCTTTTAGTAAACCATTTAAAAGATGCCCCTCCTAACGCTAGAAAAGCGCATACGATCGGCCCCTTATGCAGCCAATATAGAATATATAAACTATATTTTTAATCGTTTAACTGATACCATTATTGGCTTACAAACGCACCCTTTCGGTTAACGGTTTATTGATACTTTGAGCATCCCTAGATATAAGCTTGCCAAAGATAATTATTATTTATGCTAATATGCAAGTTACAAACGACAGATTCTGTACACAACACTTCAGATCCACATGAGAAATACTATAGTATTTAAATAAACACTCGTGCTTTTGAACAATGCTATAATAAAGTGCTTGGATTATGGTTTGTTAGTCTTACAGTTGCTATGGTGACACAACTATAGTAAAATAAACAACTAACTAATGCTATAGTTTTCTACAACTGTATATAATGTCAAATATTACCACATTGCACCAGTTTACTGGACTAAAAGATGCGTCCGAAACTGCATACTTCCATACTATATAGTACGCTAAAATCAGTATGCGAGCCGAGTAGTGTCCGAATTTCATAGAATTGGAAAATCAGTATGCGAGAAGTTCCCGGATGACTCACTACTTCTGGCGAGATTCTGGAGTGCGCATCCCATGCACGCTGCACTATCCCATAATGCCCCGTGAGAGAATTCATGAATGTAAGTAAAGCGACGCAACTGACGCAGGTAGGTCACGTGACCATGACAAAATGGCGGATGTAGTACGTCCGAATTCCATTTATACTTTTCACATTCATACTGTATAGAACGCACTTTTCTAACAGCCGAGTAGTGTGTTTAAATTCAAATGCAGCACCTACTGAGTAGTAGGCGGTTTCGGACGCAGCCCTAGCCTACTAGTGTTATTAGTTTATCAGACAGTCTCATGTAGAATTCATTAGAGGTGTAAATGACATAAATACAGGGGCGAGGCAGTGGCGCAGTAGGTAGTGCTGTCGCCTCATAGCAAGAAGGTCGCTGGGGTGCTGGGTCGAGCCTCGGCTCAGTTGGTGTTTCTGTGTGGAGTTTGCATGTTCTCCCTGCCTTCGCGTGGGTTTCCTCCGGGTGCTCCGGTTTCCCCCACAGTCCAAACACATGCGGTACAGGTGAATTGGGTAGGCTAAATAGTCTGTAGTGTGTTTGTGTGTGAATGTGTGTGTGGATGTTTCCCAGAGATGGGTTGCGGCTGGAAGAGCATCCGCTGCGTAAAAAACTTGCTGGATGAGTTGGCGGTTCATTCCGTTGTGGCGACCCCGGATTAAGAAAGGGACTCAGCCAACAAGAAAATGAATGAATGACTAATGAACACACTTCAGTATAGTGTGGACTGACACTGTTTCAGTTCACTATGATCTTCTGTGTGAATGTACACTGTAAAAGCGCTGTACAAATACAGGTGAACTGAACTGAATATAGTGTGAGTAAACTATGGATTAATGACATGAGTATAAACACGAAGACTGCCTGGAAATACGAGATTAAGATGGTATTGTTTTTATAGTTCGACATAATAATTCACTGTATTTTCAATACTTTGCGTGATTCCAGCAGTCATATTCATTTTGAATTCTTCGTTGGTCGAGGTACACACAAACGTCATTATAACATATGGTCGGGTTATTATAGCCTATAGTTAGTAAAAGTTTAAGGAAAAAGCGTTTACCGGAGAGAAACTCCACTCAGTCCAACATTATGAAGCTGCAGGCCCGGAGACCCAGCTGCATGCTCAGACCTGCACTGTCAGACCGATCGTTTTCTCAGACAGCGCCATCTGCTGTTTAAAAGATCGACTAACCTGAATTCAGCTGCTTATAATTGTAATTTTCCCTATTTTTCTACTATAAAATATTAGGCTGTGATTGAATGCATTATTATAAGAAATATTAAACATGCTAGATTTTGACTTAATGCATTAATTCTGTTGTATTTTTATTAATTGTGTTTGTAAATAGATATTGTTCAGTCACTACAATATTTCAGTCATTTTTTGTTGTTTTAATCATTAAGGATTTATCACTGTTTCAGTTATTGAGTTGAGGGAATGAATATTATCTTCATATACAATACATTTCTTTACATACAATAAATTATAGCACTCTGAGTAATTTTCTCACAACAAGCTTTATTTTTGTGTACTTCTTCATGAGGTCCTACAAGTCATCAAGCTGTAAACACTGCAGAGAAAAATTAGGGAAAATAACAATTGGATTAATAATATTTTTTAGGCAGAAAATAACATCTGATAAAATAATTGCTTTACATTCTTGTTCGGGAGATTTTTCATTTCTAGAGCAAGAAAACTGTCAATATCTGCACGGCATTAGTGTTGCCAGAGACCCGCTTTCTAAATGCTAATATCAAAAAATACACAAGCAAATTATTACTGCTTTAACCTAGGAGAGCTCATATTGTAAATTCTATGCAGAGTAACTGATATTTTGATTTATAAAAACGTATTTGTAATCATTACAGAACTTATTAATAATTGATAAACTGTTATTGTGTTACTGTTATTGCCTTTGGCAGCACTGTCAGGTAGATAATACAGTATTATGTACATAGCACTAAATCATGTTATAAAAAATAATTGTGTTATATATTAAACATTTTATTTTAACACTTTTACTTTAAAGTTTTTTTTTTTTAATTTTGCCAGAAAACATTGCAAGAAAAGTGTCCCAGAATGGTACAATAATACATAAATTTAGAGCAAGCTGTAAATATCATTACAATGCTTTTTTTGACACTATTTTTGATCAAATCCAACACTGAAATAATTGTTTGTTGCTGTAATATTTACACCACATTGATTATGCCGTAAAACCTGGTCATTTTCAGCAATCACTTTAATAATCAATAATCTTACTGGCGTGTCTGATGTTGCGACTTGCTAGAAAGTGCAGGTCTGAGCGTGCAGTTGGGTCTCCGGGCCTGCCGCTTCACCCAACCCAACAGCAGGTGGCACTGTCTGAGAAAACGATAGGTCTGGAAGTGCATGTCTGTGCGCTTCACCTTATTCACGTCTTTTGGATACTTTAATATAAAACCACACCTATGTGCCAGTTTTGTTAGCGTAACAAGAATAACAACAACCCATATTATGTTTTTGGTCTGCCATTAAAATAATTTTAAAGTATGAGTGAAAAATGGATCAGTCTAAATCAAATCTATATTTGTGACTGTAAGGTGGTTTTCATAAACTTTCCCGCGTTTACATCGTCACATTCAAACAATGATAAAACCATATTATCATCACACATGACGTGACTATAAAGGGAAACACAGACTGCTTAAAATACGGGGTTATGATTATAGTTCATATTTCAGCGTGATCATTTGCCGTGATTTCAATACTTTGATGTAATTTCAGCATTTATGAAGTCGTTATTTAATTTGA
>NC_133190.1:51630000-51640000 GCF_049306965.1 Danio rerio | reverse complement strand
CGTGATGTTTCGCAGTACAGCAGCAGATACAACCATTGATGATCTTCTGCGTGGAGATATTAAACAGTCGATCCATTCAGCGCAGAGTAAATGGATTAAGGATAGAGATGGCATCGTCTTCTCCACACATGAAGACTGCCTATTATTGCAGATACAGAACATTCATTTTCTTGTCGGCTTAGTCCCTTTATTAATCCGGGGTCGCCACAGCGTAATGAACCACCAACTTACCCAGCACGTTTTTTACGCAGCGGATGCCCTTCCAGCCGCAACCCATCTCTGGGAAAAGATACAGAGCAATACTTTGCAATTTGTTTAGTCTTTTTTACTGAGTCGGGCAGTGTGTAGTCCCCTCACACACAGATTATGAGCGTGTCCTGGGCTCCCGTACATTAAAACCACCAACCTTGTGTTGTAGCCACACACTTTCAGAGCATTCACTAATGGTTGATATTTCAGCAGTTTTTCTGAATAGCACAGATCCATGTATGAGTCAAAACAACAGCCTACTTCCATAATCAGAATGTTTTTCAGTACTTCATTCACAACAACAATATCAGGAGTGTTTGGAAAATCTCTAATGCCGGCACTCAGAACATGTGCATTACTGCTCAATGATGGAAACCAGTTCATTCGTACAGTCTTGTAAGTGTATAGTGCACTGTGCACACTGACTCTGACACGCTGCTATAGTGTGTGTGTGTGTGTGTGTACCTGAGCTGCTGTAGTTGTGTGTGTGTGTGTGTGTACCTGAGCTGCTGTAGTTGTGTGTGTGTGTCATTGTTCATTCTCTCCTCCTCGTCTCGTCTCCTCTTCAGTATCTGCTCCTTCAGAATCCTAACAAACAAACACACACACACACACACACGCACACACACACACACACACACACACACACACACACACACACACACACACACACACACACACACGAATAGTAGAATTGTCATAATTAATATTAGATCCTTTATTACAATTCCAGGGTCACCACAGCGGAATGAACCGTCAGTAACTATTATTTAGGTAAAAGGTTTTTTAAGTGATCTTGGCAGATCAGTCTGGTTGGTACACTGTTCTCAGTCCAGGGTGTCATTTAAACTGGAACCGCCACTGCCCTCCCTGATCATCGCTGACAGCACACACACACCTTCACTAGACAGCATGTGTGTGTGTGTGTGTGTGTGTGTGTGTTTGTGTGTGTGTGTGTGTGTTTGTGTTTGTGTGTGTGTGTGTGTGTGTGTGTGTGTGTGTTTGTGTGTGTGTGTGTGTTTGTGTGTGTGTGTGTTTGTGTGTTTGTGTGTGTGTGTGTGTGTGTGTGTGTGTGTATGTGTATGTGTGTGTGTATGTGTGTGTGTGTGTGTGTGTGTGTGTGTGTGTGTAGCAAGGCCTTTTTTCTGGGGGGCGTCACTGCCACCATCATTACCCATAATGCACCAGTGACTGACCTCAGCTGCTCAGCGCTCTCCTCCTTCATCCTCCACTCCTCCTCCTCCTCCTCCTCCTCTCTCCTCTTCTTCTCCTCATGCTTGTATTTCTCCAGTTCCTCCTGAGCTTCTCGTCTCCTCTTCCTCTCCTCTTCCTCTTTACTCTTCACCTCCTGCTCCTCCTCCTCTCTTCTTCTCTTCACCTCTTCTTGTCTTTTCATCTCTTTCTCCTCTTCCTCTTGTCTCTTCTCCTCTTCTCGTTTCTTCATTTCTATCTCCTCCTCTATCCTTCTCTTCCTCTCTCTCTCCTCCTCTTCCTCTCGTCTTCTCTCCTCTTTTCTCTTCATCTCTCTCTCCTCCTCTTCCTCTCGTCTTCTCTCCTCTTTCCTCTTCCTCTCTCTCTCCTCCTCTTCCTCTCGTCTTCTCTCCTCTTTTCTCTTCATCTCTCTCTCCTCCTCTTCCTCTCTCCTCTTCTCCTCCTCCTCCTCATGATCTGTGTGTTCTGCAGGTGTGGAGGTCTGTGAGCGTGACTGTAGTGTGTGTGCTGATGTCACATTATCCAGCAGACGCCTGTGGACACACACACACACTCAACATCAGCATCTGAATCCGATTGGGTGAAATATTAGCCACGCCCCTCTTACTGTTAGTTTACTATAACTGTGTGCTGCGTCAAAATAAAGCCCCGCCCCCTACTCAATATTCAGTTTCAGTTAGGAAAACATCAGCACACTGAAATAAACGTGCACACAGAGCTGAACTACAACAACCAATAGAGGACCATCATTAACTAAACTAACCTTTACTCAGACTACAGGAAACCTGTTTACTGTAAATAAACACACACAGTACCTGCCTGCAGAGTCAGAGCCGTCCACACAGCTGTCCACATCTGCCTCACCCTCCACTTCCTGACACACACACACACACACATTCAAAATTTAAAGCTTTGATGAAGCACACACAAATTATCAAGTTATCTGCAAAAAAAAAAGTTTGAAAACATTATATACACTCACTGGCCACTTTATTAGGTACACCTTTCCAACTGCTCGTTAACGCAAATGTCTACTCAGCCAATCACATGACAGCAGCTCACTGCATGTCGGCATGTAGACATGATCAAGAGGATCTGCTGCAGGTCAGAGCGAGCATCAGAATGGGGAAGAAAGGGGATTTAAGAGACTTTGATCGTGGCATGGTTGTTGCTGCCAGACGGGCTGCTCTGAGTATTTCAGAAACTGCTGATCTACTGGGATTTTCACGCACAACCATCTCTAGGGTTTACAGAGAATGCTCCGACACAGAGGAAATATCCAGTGAGCGGCAGTTCTGTGGGCGCAAATGCCTTGATGATGAGGTCAGAGGAGAATGGCCAGACTGGTTCCAGCTGATAGAAAGGCAACAGTAACTCAAATAAGCACTCGCTACAACCGAGCTCTGCAGAAGAGCATCTCTGAACACACAACACGGCCAACCTTGAGGCGGATGGGCTACAGCAGCAGAAGAGCACACCGGGTGCCGCTCCTGTCAGCTAAGAACAGGAAACTGAGGCTACAATTCACACAGACTCACCAAAACTGGACAATAGAAGATTGGAGAAACGTTGCTGCTCTGATGAGTCTCCATTTCTGCTCACACATTCGGATGCTCGGCTCAGACAACATGAAAGCATGGATCATCCTGCCTTGTATCAGCGGTTCAGGCTGCTGGTGGTGGTGTAATGGTGTGGGGGAGATTTTCTTTGGGTCCATTAGTACCAATTGAGCATGGTGTCAACGCCGTTTAATTAAGGCAGTTCTGAAGGCAAAAGGGGTCCGACCCGGTACTAGTAAGGTGTACCTAATAAAGTGGCCGGTGAGTGTGTGTCTATATATATATATATATATATGAGTGTGTGTGTGTGTGTGTGTGTGTTACCACAGCAGGCGACAGGTCCAGCAGATCAAACACATTCTCTGAGAGTTTGGAGCGAAAACCAGCCTGAGGAAATAAATGAAGAGACAAATCACCATAAACACACACACAATACCTTCATATGTGTGTGTGTGTGTGTGTGTGTGTGTGTGTTGAGGCCATACCTGCACTTGATCAGAGGATGAGAGCGATGCTGCTGCTTCTTCACCGATCTCGGACTCCTATCACAGGATATGACATCACACACTCATACATAAACACACACACACCAGTAACAGTAGCCAGTAACACACAGCAGTATGCGTATGAGGATGCTGGGGGTCTGAGCTTTGCTGCAGAGAGGAGCTCTGATCAGCTCCTGTAGGTTCACACCCCAGCTTTTACCCTCCAATTAGTCACATGACTTGATAGACACGCCTCCTCTCTGCAGCGACACATTGACACACACACACACACAAGACACTGAACACAATGAACGAATCACAAGATGTGAAAGACGATTCCCACTGCCCCAGCAGACTGCAGCGCTGCTCCATACAGACATCATTACATACTTTAAAATCCTTCAGCATCATTAATGAGCTTTGATGAAACGAGTTTAAAGGCACAATATGTAAGATGTTTTATTAAAATATCCAAAACCGCTAGAGCAGTGTTACGTATACTGCTGACTTCTCACGTGAACAATACTACAATGATTAAAAGCAAATACTGTCGTGCTTTTCAATAATTTACATATTTTTTCGTTAACAATAACTAAGGGTTAACAAGAACATTCAGTCCCCAATCCTACCCCCAAGGAGGAGAATTAAAAAAATAATTAATTAACAAAACGCAGACAACAATATTAGCACCTACATGAATTGTCAAAGCAACTAAATGTTGTGGTGATTCTACAGTCGCTATGGTAACACAACAACTACAGTAACCTAAACAAACAACTCACTACTGTACAGTTGCTATAGTAACACAACAACCATATTAATTGATCTGTTGTGATTCTACAGTCGCTATGGTAACACAGCAACTACAGTAACATAAACAAACAACTCACAACTGTACTTCGCTACTAATATAGTGTTTATTATCCTACAATACACCACGGTTTACTGTAGTTAAACTGAAGCACACTACAGTATTTATGACTGATGTTTATCAGTTGACTATAGTTAACTCTACAGTACACTGGAGCATTCATTAACTAAAGGTTGTAGATACTCTATACTACAGTTTACTATAGTATGACTGATAAGTACTGTATTATTTACTATAAGCTACTATAGTATTTCTCATGTGAGCTTACATTATCCCGAATGTTTAGAAGAATGTTTAAATGCAGTGAAATAAGCAGCTTTAACTGGAGTCACGAACTGTGTGAATGCTAATGCTGTCACACACCCTGTAAATACAGCTTTGCTTGTTATGAATTCATATTACACACTGCGCCTTTAAGAAAGAAATATTAATATGACTGAGAATCAAAACAAACACAGTCAGTAAAGTGTATTCATCAGCAGAATCCTGACTATCATAACAGATCACTGCAGTGCTGCTGGGACAGTGGGAAGCACATAAACGCAGAGTTTGGGGGCGGGGCTTGCGAGTGGGTGGGGCTTATATGCAGGGGGCAGGGCTTGCAGGCAGGGGCGGGTCACTCAGTCCTACCTCACTGCGCACTGGGCTCCACTGAGGCACAAACTTCCCAGCTTTAGGAGCAGTGCTAGAGAGAAAGATCTGCCCTCCGCTTCTCTCCTCTCCATCTCTCTCTCTCTGCTCTTCCTCATCTTTGTCCTCCTCTGTCTCTCCATCATCGAGTCCTGAAAGCTGCTCTTCCTCTATTCCCTCTGTCTCGTCTTTCTCCTCCGCTGCCTGTTCTTCTTCTCTGATCTGTCCGTTCTTCTCTTCCTCAGGACTGCTGAATCTCTCAATCTGCTCCTCAATCTCATCACTCTCGTCTTTCTGCTCTTCTCCATTTCCATCCTTCATCTCTTCCTCCGTCTGCTTGTCTTCATCACTCTCCTGCTTGTCTTGCTCTTCTTCCCTGTTCTGTCTGTTCTCCAGTCCTCCATCACCTTTACTCTCCGTCTGATCTCTCTCCTCCTCCAGTTGCTTCTGTTCAGGACTGCTGAATCTCTCCATCTGTTCATCAGCTTCATCCCTCTCTTCTTTCTGCAGTCCTCCATCACCTTTACTCTCCGTCTGATCTCTGTCCTCCTCCATCTGTTCATCGCTCTCCTCTTCTCCATGATTGCTCTCCGTCTGTTCTCTCTCTTCTTCTGTTTTCTCCTCCGCCTGTTGTTTCTCCTCCTCAGGGTTGCTGAATCTCTCCATCTGTTCATCACTCTCTTCTTTCTCTCCTTCTGTTTTCTCCTGTTGTTTCTCCTCTTCAGGAAGGCTGAGTCTCTCCATCTGCTCATCTGGTTGCTCTTCTTCTCTGATCTGTCCATTCTCGTCCTCCTTTCTCTCCTCCTTCATCTGTTTCTCCTCTTCTGGACTGCTGAATCTCTCCATCTGCTCATCGCTCTCTCCTTTCTCCTCTTCTCCATCATTCATCTGTTCTTCTGTCTGTTTCTTCTCCTCTTCTGAAAGGCTGAATCTCTCCTCCACTGAAGCGCCCAGAGCTGAGGAGCGCACGTGTCGCCCGCACACCGAGTCCTGACAGCCCGGGATTCAGACACAGACAGACAGACAGATAAAGACACACACACACACACACACACACACAGACACACACAGAGACACACAGACACACACAGACACACACAGACGGCCTGTGAGGTCTTGTGCAAACCCATCAAAGCCCAAACAGACACTCATGTTATTAACACACACACACACACACACACAGCAGAGAGGAGCAAAGAACAGACAGACGTACACACACACACACACACACACACACACACACACACGCTGCAGAAACTGCAGTTCTTACTCAGAGTTTTTGTCTTGTTTCTGGTCCAAAAGTCTAAAAATCCTCAAACCCAGAAGCATTTTAAAGACCAGCAGAGCAGAGTAAAGGATAACAGCTGATCTAGGAGCTGTGAAACACACACATCAGTCATTTATCCACACTGAGTGACCTTTAGTTCTGCAGGCAGAGCAATCCTCGCAGCACCTTCCTGCACAAAATATCAGCATTGTGAGGAAAACACAACCGATTCTCTATTTATTATCCATTTATTTGGCAAATAATATGGCAAAACTAAGAGAGTTTTTCCTTGGAACAAGCAAATTAATCTTGTTTTTCCTTTTAAAAAATAAATTAATCCACCTCCTCTATTGGCAGATTATTTTTCTTGTTTTAAGGATGAACTCTCTCAATTTTGACTCATTATTTCTGAAAACTAGACTATATTTTCTGCTCATTCAGAAAATGCTGGCTGATTTAAGAGTTTTTGGACATTTGGATCAGTAACGAGAGTAAGAACAGCAGTGTTTGCAGTGCAGACAGACAGACGGACACTGGTGCACCTCTGAAGGCGGCTCTGCGCTGTGATCCCTCGATAAGGCCAAATCCTGCAGTTCAGGTTCTGTTCTTTCTTCAGGTGGAACCGTCCCACTGATCTCACTGTCCTGAAACACACACACACACACACACACACACACACAGTCATCAGCAGCACTATACAGCAGGGCTTCTCAAAGTTTAAATCCGGACCGTGAGGGCATTCAATCCGGACCAGACTCCATTCCATACTGCAAGAAGTTTGTGTTAAGGATTCAGGTTGTGGATTTCCTTCATTGATAAACGCACACATCTTGTAAACCGTCAGTTTATTTGTTTGTATTTTTGTTTAAAATAATACGAGCTGAAATATAATCAAAGGCAGAATATTCAAAGTTTTCTGTTGGCTTCATGTGATCGAGCGGCTGATCATGCACGCCTGCTTTAGCGCACCGCAGTGAAGCGATCATTTGAATGGATGAAGATGTCGATCTCACAGAAAACTCGATGAAGAGAATGGACAGTTCAGAGTTGAGTGGACTCATTCGTTTATTTTGCCAGCATGAAGCCATTTGTTGTTGTTTTTTCCGAACTTTTGCCAGTTTGTGAATTTTTTTCCCTCTCCACTGTCGCCTCTAGCTTGCATGGTTTGGGATTGGTAGAGCTTCACATCGATGAATTTGCCCTCCAGTGTTCAGACCAGGGGCCTCATGTACGAAGACTTGCGTGGAAATCATACTAAAACATTGCGTATGCACAAAGCTGTAAATGTGCTACGCAGAAAATAATTCAGATGTATGAAACACTGCGTACACCGAATCTCACGCATATTCTGTTTGTACATCTGAATGAACGTGAAACTGAGCGCAACATGCACAACACAAAACCCCTCCCTGCCTCCGCCCCCGTATGAATATGCTAATGACTCTACTTTGGCAAAACCCAACGAAAAAGCAACGGCAAAAGCAAACAAGAAGAGAAACTTTGAACAGAATGTGAATTGGAGGTGCTGCTTTCAGAGGTAGACCAGAGAAAAGCGGTGTTATTTGCAAGTTTGTTCTCTGGAATTAACAACAAAAGAAAAAAATAGAGTGGGAGAGTTCAGCTGATGCGGTTAACACAGTTAAATCTGAAAATCGCACTGAGTGGATTAAAAAAGAAATCGTGAGATCTATAGGTGTAAAATTTTATAGTGTTTTTAACAGCTTAAGTGGTGCAGCTCGCTAAACCCATGGCAACATGTTTCCATACGTTCAAGTATGAACTCGGTTGATCCAGCGGCTGATGAACTTATTCTTTTTTCCCCGCTACATATCAGATGTTGCCTATATACTCTTTATCATGAGGAAAACAAGTAGGAATCATTAATAAGTGTGTGCATCAAATTTAATTTGTATATTTATTGAATGGAAATGTTTCTGATTCACGTATGCCAGTTCATCCTCAGCTCATGGTGCCTTTATAGAAATGTGTGTGCGCAAGTTTGCTCCGATTACATTGGGAAAGCCGGCGACCGCTGCAAATTGCGCTTTAATGTTTGGATGGTCAACTGCATGGTACGGAAACCTTATATACTAGACATGCGGATGGACCCATCTCATACAGCTGAGAAGACACTTTGTAGAGTGCAATTCAACACAACTGCCTCTAGGAGTCGCCAATGGAAATAAAACAGACACGCAAAAAAAATGTGCGTATGCCAGCCATGAAGCTGCCGTGAAGCTGCGCACATTCCCACGTAAAGTTCATTGTTAGTATGCAGCGTTGATACATGAGGCCCCAGGTGTGGGCAAACTTGATCCTGGAGGGCCGGTGTCCTGCATAGTTTAGCTCCAACCCTGTTCAAACAGACCCCTCTATAATGTTCAAGTGATCTTGAAGACACTGATTAGTTTGTTCAGGTGTGTTTGACTAGTGTTGGAACAAAACTCTGCAGGGACAGCGGCCCTCGAGGATCAAGTTTCCCCATCCCTGGTCTAGACCCTCAGTAGGGATTATCAAACCACACTGAACTGAACTGAACTGAACTTAAACACTGATATCTGAACTACACTGTTCCAGTTACTATGATCATTTTTGTGAAGCTGCTTTGACACAATCTACACTGTAAAAGCGCTGTGCAAATAAAGCTGAATTGAACTGAATTCTGCTTGACTTGTAATGAGGCAATTGGAGCTGTAAAGAGTGGAAATGTGAAACGCCACTATGAATCGAAACACGGATACAGATGCAGATATAACGAGCGCGAAACACCTACAGCTTTCATTACACACCTTTTGTATTTATCATCTTATTTTGGAGAGGGTCTGGATGCAGACCTGGGGGCTGTTTCATAAAAGTGGTTGAGAAAAGCGGGGAATAAAGTTAAATCCTGACTTCAATGAGCCGAACTAAACCTCCACGCTTGACTGGTTTCATAACAGGAAGTTGAAGATCATTCGATCTGACTAATCTGAGTTCAGTTGAAGTAATCTAGATAACGGCTCGTGCACGTTACTGCCGTCAAACCCTGAAGGTCGAGCAGATGCATCGATTATGTTGTGTGCTACCGTGGCAACTACGAGAACTGAAATGAGACGCCGCTGTTCACAGCGAGTGAACCGCTCAGACATATAATAATGTAAACATCATAATCGAAATCTACAGTACAGCTCACAACAAAGCAAGAGAGAAGACTGACAGGAAATTGCAGATTTGAGAATATTATTTAAGCCTATTACAGTTTTTTACAATTGCTATGACACTTTTATCAATACATTTAACAAGTTTCCTAAACTCTTAACACGGTTAGCACAACATCCGTCTTCGTGGGCTATACAATTAACACATTTCTTGTTGTTTTGACACAAAATGCATCCAGTTAACACAAATTTAAAATGCTTTAACTTCTTTTACACACAAGCACAACCAAGAACAAAACAATGTCATTTTACAGTCAAATTTACAAATGCTTTAACACAGTATGTCAGAACAGATAACACCATGTTCTAAACAGAAATTATATAGGATAAAGTCAAAGTGAACAGCTGTTCTAATTGTGAATTGAAACACAAATTTATTCCCTGTATTTTATTCAATTGCCAATGAGAAACATCATATTGCGGTTATATAAATAAATAAATAAATGTGTGTATGTATATATATATATATATATATATATATATATATATATATATATATATATATATATATATATATATATATATATATA
>NC_133190.1:51572500-51625000 GCF_049306965.1 Danio rerio | reverse complement strand
CGCTTCCCGTAATGGCGGATCATCAGACACACCAGCGTCATGTAAACCACTGACAGATGAGCCATTGCAATGGTGAAAATCTCAAGACATCTTCTTCTGTCCAAGCTGGGCCAAGGTATTTGTGTGTTTCAGACATCCAGCTCCCCCGAATTTTCCGCTAGTTTCTTCAACACAGGTGCGATTTCACTTGGCTATATCGCTCGCGCGTGCCCGCGGTCAATGAAACTTTATATATGTGCTGAAACTTTTTAACTCCGCCAAAATGTATGTAGACGTCAATAGGACATATAATTTGAAGGGTTTAATTGACTCTTACAGACCTTGGCAAAGTCTTGTAGATGGTACTTTGTAAAATAAAAAATAAAAAAATTTGGAGAATTAAAAACTTGAATAGATATATATTATTGAATAAATAACTGGTGTCTCCACTGCTGAAAACACACGTGCTCACAGTCTGTGCTCACCGCTCAGAGCATTCTGATCAGTTGAAAACAATAGTGGGGATACATATTTTGTTATTAAAAATAAACCAGGGCTAAGCATAAAATGTGTCCATGTTTACATAAAATTAGTTGGTCAAGTTGTGATAAGTGTTTTAAGTTTACAGAAAATGAGAAAGCAATAGATGACTGTTTTGACAGGTTTTGTCTTAAATGCATGTTGCACTGAATCCAGATTCTGCTGCTGTGATAGAGACGTGCTCTCTTCAGTCATACACTGCTCTCTGCACATCAGCATTTTTCAGCTTGTTGGACAGCTGTGCACTTGCTTTACGTTGTTGCAAAACAATATATTGTGGCTGGTTTTCTTGTGATCTATTGATATATGGCAGAATCACTGATATCATGATTGACGCAGCAGCGCACGGAACAGCAGCAAAAGGCTTTTTCATGAACTTGGTGATAAAAAAAAGCTTCTGATTTATACAACTGACAGTTGGTAAATACACTGCAGAAAATATTTTATTTCTTATAGTTTTTGTTTGGTTTTTAGTCCAAATATCTAAAAACTTCTTAAACCAATAAACATTTGCTAGACAGATTTGAAGGTAAAATTATGTGTTTTTTACAGAAAAAAAAGCCCAATAATCAAAATAAAAAAATATTGTTTTAGGTTTTCAATAAGATTATTTCACTTATCTCATTGGCAGATTAATTTGTTTTAAAGAAAAAAATCACGTAATTTAGAATTATTTCTGAAAACTAAACTATTTTTTTTCTATATTTAGTAATATGTCTAGAAAATGCTTCCTGATTTAATTGGAAGTTATTAAGTTATTTGATCTACAAAATACAATATGAATTTTTTCAGTGTTAACATTTATATCCATTAAAAATAATAATTTAATTGTCACCATGTTTGACTGTTTGGTAGCGTCTTGTGACTGAATAATAATATGTATGCTATTGGCTTTTGTTCCTGTCAGCCCATATTAATATTTTGTGTCTATTTATTTAGATTTGTGGCAAGTACTCATGTAAAAAGTTGGATCAATAAGAAGTTGTTTCAGCAGAATAATATTTAGAATTGTCTTAAAACATATATTTTATGATGTAAGCAACTCAGTTACAGAGAATAAAATTGATAATGTGTGTTTAAAATGTATAGTGTGCGAATAATCAAGGATTGACAATAAATTGTCATATTTTTTGCACCAAGGGGCCCCAAATAAAACCCTGCTTAGGGCCCCCTGAAGACTTGGGCCGGCCCTGGCGAGGACAGATCCGGGGGTGAGAAGGGTGCCCGACTTATTTGAGGACTGGGAGGGAGACTCCCAATTTCCGGGAGATTACCACTCGTTTGCGGGCATTTTGAGTCCCGGGTTTGCGAGGCGGAGGACCGCCGATGCCAGCTCAGCATCGTGTTGTCTATTGACCACCGGCTGACACACAACTGGCTTTAATCCCTGCATGTCAGGATTATAAACAGGGCTAAATGTGGATTTTGTGACGGTGTTGGAGACACCTGGTTATAAATATGCTTAAATCAGCATCTTAAAACACTTTATAGTAATTCCACAGGGTCTCTAAGCTTCTCACCTTGTTCTGATGGGATGTAGCTCTCGTCATAATCCTCCTCCAGCACCAGCTGATCGCCGATGCGCAGCCCCGTGGTGGCCATGGTAACGGCGGCGGCGGCGCGGCGGGAGCGCGCACAGTGGGGCGGTTACGAGCCTAAATGAACAGAATTACTTCAAATTAAAACTTAAGAAGCACTTCAGGACCCGCGATGACGCTGACGGCTCTTATATACTGCTGACAGACACATAATCACCTCATTACGCGTACAGAGATGTGCTAATGCCGGCCGTTACCTCAGATTAACAACTCATTTAGGACAAACATATATATATATATATAAACGCGTTATAATCAGCATTTACCACACTAATGAGTTCATTAAACACTAATAGAGCAGAATCTGCGCGTCAGTGTAATCCTGCGAGCGTCGCGTCACTCTGAGTTTAATCCTCACCTGAGTTACGCCTTCACCACGACACTCATCTCTGTGTTTCTGCAGCACTACTCTGGTTAATTAATGAGATAATGAAGGATTTTATTTAATTAATGCAGAAAGTTCAACAGCAGAAGCGCCGCGTCTCCATCACGGCAACCACACCGGAAACACAGCAGCGCGTCAGACGGAGCCGCGCCACAATAAAAGTCCCGCTTCACAATAAAAGTCAACACACACACAACGCTATATATTTATTTATTCATTCATTTTTTTCGGCTTAGTCCCTTTATTAATCTGGTATCGCCACAGTGGAATGAACCGCCAACTGATCCAGCACATGTTTTACGCAGTGGATACCCTTTCAACTGCAACCCATCACTGGGAAACACCCATACACACTCATTCACACACACACACACACACTCATACACTATGGACAGTGTAGTTGATCAGTTCCCCTATAGCGCATGTGTTTGGACTGTGGGGGAAACCGGAGCACCCGGAGGAAACCCACGCCAACACGGGGAGAACATGCAAACTCCACACAGAAACACCAACTGACCCAGCCGAGACTCAAACCAGAGACTTTCTTGCAGTGAGGCCACCATCTTAATCAATTCATCTTATTTATTTTTAACTCTATCACAGCTAGACCTTAAAATATTCAGTTTATTTATAATGTTTAGCCCAAGTTGTTTTTCATCATATGAACAATTAAAGTAATTAAAAGTTAAGAACTGAAAACTAAAACTCTGGAAATTAAATACTTTGTTAATTATCAAAGTCTGAGTGCTTTTTTATTAGACCTTCTGCTGGGGTCAGTTTGACGCTTCAGCCACAATATTCCTAACCACGCCCCTGTGTTAATTACATATGCAAAATGAAGCCCCACCCCCTACTCAATATTCAGTTTCAGTGGGAAATCAACATACTGAAATAAAGTCTATGTTTCATGCCGAATTAGTATCATCGCTTAATATGTGTCATATTTTAATAAGTAGATCTCGAAAGTGATTCATTTTGACCCAGACTATGCTGAACGATGATGAACAATTTACGCATACTCAGAACAAAATGCTGTGTTATGTCAACCCAAATTGGGTAAAATATGGACTAACCCAAACATTGGGTTTAATTTGGTCCTATTCGTTTAATTTAAAGAAACTAACCCAGCAGTTGTGTTAGTCCCTACTATCAGTTTGGAATAACCCAGCACTTTTGAGTGTATTTAGAAATTTTATTTTCACTATTTAAAGCATTAAAGTGGACACTTTTATTTTATTTAAAACAGTATATACACGTCACACATTTAACTGATGTAGACATCAATATTGTACTTCAGGGCCCAGATTTTCAAAAGTAATCCACTAGGATTTTGGATAAGGGATTGGATCAAATCTTGAAAATGGGTTTTTCAAAAAAAAATGGATTACCTAATCAGATTCGATTAGATCACGTAATCCAATCATGGTTTTGATCCGGATCAAATCTTTAGTTTAGGTTTTTCAGACCTTTTTTGTAGGATCTGGATCACTTTGATCCAAAAAACCTGGATTAAACTGATCCCATCAGAAGGGTGGATTCAGCGTGGATTTCATGCCTAAAATGTAATGAAAACTTTAAAAATGTATTAAATAATACTATTTTTGGATCATGCAGTATCTTACGAGATATTTATTCATAAGGTTTTAAATTTATTTGTTCATCCATCAGGCTGTAGTGATTATTGGCTTTAACGTATTCAGCCTTTCAGTATAGGCCTACAGAAAAGTAGAAAGAGTTTGGCCTCATAAAATAATCCCCCAAACAGCTGCCAAAACTGACCAAAAACAATCCATTTTATTCTGTCACTAATTGATATATATATTCAGCACAATGGAAAATATTTTACTTTTTAGAATATTTATTAGTGATGCATGCAATGATTACAAAATAACCAAAAATAGAAAGAAAAATGCAAAGAATGGCGATGACTTTAGATTTCTCTTTCAACAATTGCAAAAAGAGACTGAAAGGGCAGAAGCACAGCTTCATCTGGCAGAGAAACAACTGACTCTGACCAAACTGCAGCAAACCAAGGCCAGACTTGAGATCTGCTTCCAAAAGGCTACGCTCAGACAAGCTGCTCTCTCCACATCAGATGAGGAAGTCTGAGATTATTGTGGAGTTTTTGACATTAAGTCTTTTTTTATTTACATCTAAGTTTGAAACTTATTATAAATATCCTCAATGTACAGTGTTGTAGGTCTCAGATGAGCGGACTGCTGGAAGAGGATGGGGTGGGCTTTTTCTTGTTTTTATTATTATTATTTTATTATTCATTAAATTTTCTTAGTTTTCATTTCAAATAAAAATAAAGTTATATTGACCCCACATTGGCTATTATATTTGTTGCTCTTTACACAGGCCTGTCTATCTACATTGTGATTGAGCACTGGTAATCCAGATTTAGTGATCCTGAAAAGTTCCTATCCGGATCAGATTGATCCAATCCGATGTTGCTTTGAAAAACTGGCTCAAAAAGTAAGCTGGATTACCTGATCACAGATCGCAAAAACAGGATTACTAAATCCGGATCAATTTGAATTTCAATTTAAAACCTTTTGAAAAACCGGGCCCTGGTCTTTCACACATACACTATCTGACTTAAGTCTTGTGGCCTGAGTTTTAAGAACTAGAAGCATTCTTGCAGGATCCCAGAGTTCATCAAGAGTCTCTGTGTTCATCTTAACCAGCTTATCCTTCATCAGCTCAATAATGTTGATGTCTAGTGACTGGACTGGACAATCCTGGAGCAGCTTGTCCTTCAGGAGCTTTGATGTGGAGGCTGAAGTATGAGCAGGAGCGCTATCCTGCTGGAGAATTGTCCCTCTCCTGTGGTTTGTAATGTAATGGGCAGCACAGATGTCTTGATTCCTCAGGCTGTTGATGTTGAAGATCTCTCGCACGCCCCCATACTGAATGACCCCCAAACCATGTTTTTTTTCCTTCACCAAACTTGACTGATTTCTGTGTGAATCTTGGCTCCATGCTGGTTCCAGCAGGTCTTCTGCAGTATTGGTGATGATTGATGCAGATTAACAGATGATCCAGCAGAGAAATCCACCTTCTGCATCTTTTACACATCATCAACTAGAGACCAGTTACTATCTGTACTTACAACTGGAGGATCCAGCACAAGACTTCTGTCAGGTAGTGTATATAATTTATAATTATTTATTAATAAATAAATGTATTATTATCAGTTCCATATATGCATAAAAATAAGACTGAGGACTCATCAAAGACACAGATTAGTTTATTAATATGTGCTTTATTACATCATACACACCAATAAAACTACTCACTCTTGGCTATTATATATATAGAGATATATATATATATCAGAAATACATGTGAAACTGTTGAGCACATTAGGCTAGCCTTAAATAACAAATAAATAAACATCAGTGTAAAAAAAAAAGAGGCAAGCTGCTTTATAAACATTCACCATGGTCCTCTGGAAAGCCCTCGACAATCAACTAAATAAAGTGTTTTTCACATCAATCCAGGCTTGACCAGCAAGGCGACACACACGTATAAAAGACTCCCGGAACAGCAGGTATAAACGTGATCGTCGTGGACATCTGCAGTGGGTGCTGTGGATCATGAAGTTGGCCCCTTTATTTCAGAAGTCTGTCCTGATCGACACGTGTGCTTCAGTCTGCTCGTGGAAATGATTTCTCCACTAAAGCATGCCTCGGCCGATTTACATTCACATACACCGGCTGCACGATCAGAGACGAGCCACAATGCATACAGCGACAGAGCGGTGAAGGGGTCATGAGCTGCTCCACTGATTACAGTCACCTCTTGAGGCTCAGGCTGGTTTTTACATGCATTTTTAATTTTTTCTTTGCTATTTGGGCTTATTGGGACCTAATTAGAATAAAACTCGAGCATCATGTTTTGATATGATGTACTTTTAGAGAAAAATGATGTCCATATATGTGGGCTCGTGGTGCCACTGTACAGAAAACCCTTTTTCCTGACTGTTTTGTAATGCATATATAACATATACAATTAACATGTTTTGACTATCAGAGAGTAAAAACAACATTGTTTTCCCATTTTGGACAGTTAAAAATAGGGTTTGGGACATTTCATATGCTGCATGATGACACTGTATGTCTAAAACCAAATATTAAACTTTCAAAGTATTTTAAATAAACTCTTAAGAGCTAAAGCGTGCTGTCCACATATGTCACAGGTGTCAAACTCAGTTCCTGGAGGGCCGCAGCTCTGCACAGTTTAGTTCCAACCCTAATTAAACACACCTGATCAAACTAATTGAGTCCTTCAGGCTTGTTTGAAACCTACAGGTAAGTGTGTTGGAGCAGGGGTGGAACTAAACTGTGCAGGGCTTCAGCCCTCCAGGAATTGAGTTTGACACCCCTGACATATGTAAACACTCAAGCCCTAGGGGTGTCCAAACTCAGTCCTGGAGGGCCGGTGTCCTGAAGAGTTGACCTCCAACCCTAATCAAACACACCTGAAGCAGCTAATCAAGCTCTTCAGATACTAGAAGCTTCCTGGCAGGTGTGTTGAAGCAAGTTGGAAGTAAACTCAGCAGGACAGCGGCCCTCCAGGACTGAGTTTGGACACCCCTGGACTAGGAGGTTAAAAATAAGCATCATTTAGAAATGAATGTCTATGACGGGAGCGCAGACAGATGCTCAGTTCATGACCCCTTTAAAAGCATAGATGAATTGCAGTGGAATGGATGGATGACTGTAATAAAACAGCATAGACTCAACTTCAAACTGTAAGGAAACTCGCTGCGCAGCTTTTATTGAGTTGACTCAATTTAACCCTTGCGCACTGTTCAGTTTGACTCCTCTTTGGTGAAGTTGGTGCTGCTTTTGCCCCATTGACTTTCATTATAATCACATTTATTGATTGTAAAGCCATGACAGCAGATATGACAGCGAATAATCATTCACACCAAACCTGGTGGTCTGTCAGCCGTTACACATTTGGAGCACTGTGTTTAAGAGTTAAAAAATAGATGTGCCAAAAATGTGTCTGAACACGAAAAAGACAGAGGTTATGTTGACTGGTTCGTCAAACCAAGTAAAACTAAACCCAGGGCTCAGCGCTAAGGATCTGTTCCTCTGGTCTGATTGGGCAAATGAGTCAGAGTTTTACTTGCCCAGGAAAAATTTTCACTTTTTATTTTAAATAACGAGTCAAAAATAAAGTCTGTGAATCTAGAATTTCAATATTAAAAAAAAAAAATGTTAATAAATGTTTAATGACTATAATGCAGTTCGAAATTATTGAACGAAAGGTGTCCGACTTGCCATACTGACGACAAACTGTTCAAACATCACTTCATTTTTTCGTGTTATCCCAGCCTGATCTCACGAGAAAACGTAAGTATTTTACGTTTTGTCAGTTTAGTGGCTTATTCGAACTAATTCCTACGAGTTCAGTCATACGAAAATGTACGATTTTAAAAAGGGGGAGTGGCAAAAAACCCCACCCCTAACCCCAACCGTCATTGGGTGATGAGCAAATCGTACTAAATTGTACAAATTAAGGCCTGGGACGCTATTTTGCTCGTGTTTTTCGTCGTCGTTTAACATCTTGTGACTAAATAAAAGACACCAATGTGATCGTGCACACCAACGGACGTTGACGCGGCAACATTTATGAATGGAAGAGTTTATGATTTTGGCGGAGGTTGTATTTGCGATGCGTGGTGAACGTTTTATGCGCTCGGATTTGTTTGTGGAGTGAGGCGCGTGTTTATTTTTGTTTTTTGGCGCTCGAGTTGCCTATTTGTTTTGGGTTTTCTTTTTCTTTTGTTTGAATGTTTGATCACTATCGTGATCGGGATTTGTGTTGCAGTTTTCTGGGCCCAGTAGCATCGACGGGTGATCAGGTAAGCAAATGTTTCTTCTTTGATTTATATTGTTTTGGTTAACTTGTAAATGTGTATGTATGTCCAAAAGATTTATTGAGATGGTAGAGCAACCATATGAATGTGCATTGAGTTCACGATTGCTTCAGTGTGCACAAATGGAAAATCTACTTTAGCGTATACGAACGAGACATTTCAAGTGCATTGAATGTGCAATTGATTCAGCGTGCACAAATGGAATATCTACTATGTGTAAAGTGTACAACTGAGTTCTATAGGTTCTTGAATGTGTGATTGATTTGATTTGAACTTGAAATATTATGTTTGTGGGAATTTGATTTATATTGGTTGTTGTATATTTAGAAGTGGTTTATTTGATTTATTTCTTTATGGTTGGTTGATGTATCACCCGTTGATGGTTTAGTTTGTAAAAGGTAATTAATAGGTATTGTGCCTGGGCCTGGAAATTTAAGTTTGTTTGGTTTATGGATTTACTTACAATGTGTTGAAGTTAAAGTTTGTTTTTTTGTTTTCTTCTTTATTAATTTATTGATCTGTTTGATGATTGAATATCTGATTTGGTTTTTATTAAATCATGCATCTGTTGAAACTTAAATTTTCATTTAATTGAATCATTTAAGAAACTGTAGTGGGGTTTTTTGTTAACCCCTGGCGCCCAACTCACTTTATTAGCCAAATACCGCTACAACGGCAGGCGTAAAATCTCCATTTTTAAAGAAACGCCTCATGCTCGTTTTTTTGTGTTATGATGCAAAACCTTCTCCACCAATCAGTTACGCTAAACAGCACTTGGGGGCGCTCAAGCGCAAAACTGTCAATGCGAGCGCACATTGAAGAAGACGCCCAGAGGCGATATGAACGTGAAGCTGCTTATTGCTCTGTGAACAATCATCATGTCTTCATCGCTAGAGCTGCTGCTTTAACCATCTATGCTTGTTCCAGTCACCAGTAACTTTAACAACAAGCGTGTGAACATCCTCTCTTCCTCATCTTCTGTGTTATAAGCGGATGTCGGAAGCTTAAAGTTGTGTAGCACCATCTAACGTCAAGGGGTGATTTAATCAAAATAAGATTAGTCAGGAAAAATCATCACATTTGCTGAAACACAGAGAAAGCTGAAGGCTCAAAATCAGTGCAGACTGGATGAAAACAACCCAACAACACACATGGGTTACCTCCAGTCTTCACAGTACTTGAGTTAAAAACTGAGTCAACTCAAACAAAAACAAAACCCATGCAGCAAGTTTCCTTCCACTTTTAGAATCGAGTCAGCTGTTTAACTGTGTACAGTGATTAATAAACAGCTTATAACACTTCTCCAGCACTGGACACAGGGAATGAGCGCTGACGGATGCTAAAGCTGAGCTGTATTCTCAGATTTGGTCCGATTATGTGTTGATGAATACACAGCAGCACAGGGCAGCAGCGCGTCTGCTTTAGTCAAGTCTAAAATGAGCAAACATGCGTGTGGAGAGTGTCAGATCTGCATGCGGCGTCTACATCTACCTGCAGGAGAGCTCAGGAACACTGGAGAGCATCACCATAATGAAGACCAGCGTCTGATCACCCTCCAATCACACCCAACACAGAGCATTTAAAGCCAAGAGCTCATGTTTATCCACCGTTCAGCTCTAAAGCCTGTCGGGGCGTCTGCTGAACACGAAAGAAGATGTTTGGAGATACTTTAGATCAGGGGTGGCCACATGGTTCTGGAGGACTGGTGTACTGCGTAGCTCAGCTTAGGCATGGGATGATAACCGCTTTCAAGGTAGACCGCGGTTTGGAAATGTCAAGGTTTTAAAACCGCCAAAATGTTCTGTGATACCGTTCCTAAGGTGTGTGTAAGATTTTTATTGGCTTTTATTTTTCAGGACAGCAGTATCTCCAGCAGAAAACAGATCCTGTTTTAAATAGTGAATAAAGCGCTGTGTTTAAAGCAAAGACAGCAGAAGTCAGGGATTCATCTGGAGTATTCAGCTACAAAACAATTTAAATCTTTCACTAAATAAAATATATTGTGTTTAAAAGGGAAAAAGGTTTGTGCTTGTGTTACCCAGACATTTAATATGAAGATCATTTAGAGCAGTAACCACAATACCGTGGCACTGTGAAACCATGATGTTTTTATCCAAGGTTATCATACCGTCAGAATCTTATACGGACCCATGCCTAGTTCAGCTCCAGCTTCCTTCAACACACCTGCCTGGAAGATTTGGGGCTGCTTCCGAAACCACATACTTACTTACTATATAGTACATTAAAATCAGTATGCAAGCCAAGTAGCATGTCCGAATTCATAGGCTGCATCCGAAACCGCCTACTACTCAGTAGGTGCTGCATTTGAATTCAAACGTACGACTCGGCCGTTAGTAAAGTGCGCTCTATACAGTATGAATGTGAAAAGTATGAATGAAATTCGGACGTACTACATCCGCCATTTAGACATAGTCACGTGACCTACCTGTGTCAGTTGCGGCGCTCTACTCCAATTCATGAATTCTCTCGCGGGACATTATGGATAGCGCAGCTTGCATAGGGTGCGCACTCCAGAATCTCGTCGGAAGTAGTGAGTCATCTGGGTACATCTCGCGTTCTGGTTTTCGAATTCTATGAATTCAAACATACTACTCGGCTCACATGCTGATTTTAGCGTACTGTATAGTATGGAAGTATGCAGTTACAGACACAGCCATAGAATTGGAAAATCAGTATGCGAGATGTACCCGGATGACTTACCACTTCCGACGAGATTCTGAAGTGCGCACCCTATGCAAGCTGTGCTATCCATAATGCCCCGCGAGAGAATTCATGAATGAAATTGAGGCGACGCAACTGACGCAGGTAGGTCACGTGACTATGTCTAAATGGCGGATGTAGTACGTCTGAATTCCATTCATACTGCTCACATTCATACTGTATAGAGCGCACTTTACTAACGGCAGAGTCGTACGTTTAAATTCAAATGCAGCACCTACTGAGTAGTAGGCGGTTTCGGACGCAGCCCTAGTATACCTAGAGAGCTTGATTAGCAGCTTCATGTGTGTTTAATTGGGGTTGGACCTCAAATATGCAGCACATCAGCCCTCCAGGATTGAGTTTAGACACCCCTGCTTTAGAATAATGGTCCATTAGTTCATGTGTTTACTAACATTACTATTTCTCCTATCCTTTTTCTATCCATCCGCAGAGTTAATGCTGTCAGATGCAAGCTGTTCACAGCTGCCTTCAGACGCTAGTGGCTCTTTCCCTGTAGAATTTCGGTCTGTCTCTGGGTCAAATGCAGCTGGTGATAGGCTAAAGTTTAAACAGAAGTGAAACCACATGACTCCTTCGTGTGTTTACAAACACAAGCACCACCATTTACAGCTCATTTCTGCTTAATGACGTCAGAATTTACCAGTGAACGGTGCTTTCCTGAAAAACTCCCGAACGCCCTTACCTGTGTCAATCTGTCAACATCTTATTTCATGTCCAACAGAAACTCTTGAAGGAGAGGAACTATTAGAGGAACAGCTCACCCAAAGATAAACATCCGCTCATCGTTTATTCTTCCTTCATTTATTGTGAAGCTTTCAGAGTGTCTTTGTACTGTTGAACACTAAAGAGGAGGATTCTGTGGATGCGAAGCACACCTGATTACTACACTACTGTCAGTTTACTCCCGGCTATCTTCAAAACATCTTCCTTTGTGCTCAACACACTCACAATAAAGCAGCAGGGAGACAGGCCTTCCAGCAGAGTTCAGCTCCAGCCCTGATCCAACACACCTGAAGCAGTGTGAAGAGCGGGACAGCACCTAAAGACTCCAGGTAGGTGTGTTGGAGCTGCACTCTGCAGGAAGGCGGATCTCCAGGAGCAGGGTTGGAGGAGAGCAGGAGGATTATTCAGCTTGAGTGGTGACGGTGTGCTGTGATCGGATGTAAAGGCACTGGTGCTCTGCCCCTGAGCGCTGTCACTCCCACCAGGTGTCCAGTCTGCGGATGCGCACCCGCTGCTTGTAGTGGTACTCCTTCAGGTGCTCCTTGAGCGCGGCGGGCAGAGGCAGTGTCCCGATCCCGTCGTACGAGCTGCGGCTGCTGATGACGGCGCGGCAGATGCGCTGCAGGCTGAACGGCTGTGTGCGGTGGATCGGGTTGGACAGCAGCGGCTCGAAGAACATGCAGGAGTTCGGGTCCTTGTAGTGCTCCAGCAGGCCGGTGACGGTGGGCGCGTGGAACACGCTCGGGTCGTGCACGTCGAAGCTGAAGTTATGGTTCCACTGCTCGATGCGCGCGTGTAGAGACCGGCCGTACCTGCGGAAGCTCACCGAGAACAGGTAATCCTCCTGGGCAGAGTCGCGCAGCAGGAACGTGCCCTCGGGTTTCCCCTCCAGAAGAGTCTCGGCCTCGTAGCGGTCCATCACGCCCCAGTAGCACGACAGATTCGTGATCTCAAGCAAATCAGGAACGAGGCAGTGGATGTAGTCGATCTGTGTGTGAACGCGGTGCTGGTAATCCTGTGTTTTGGGACTCTCTGATCGGATGACGGACGGAGCCGCAGTGCAGATCTCCACGTCTGGAACGGCGGACACAGAGACGGGGGCAGACGCCGCCACTTCGTCCAGCGTGTCCAGACAGGTCTGCAGGAGCAGCTGGTGTAGCGTAGCGCGCTCGTCTCCCGCTAGCTCATTCATACCGTGCGCTAGTTTGGGTCCCAGTTTGTACAGAGGGTTTATTTGTGCGGTGACCTCGAAGGTGTGTATCTGAGCGTTCGGCGGCGGCTCCACGCCCTGCTCAATGCTAATCCTGCGCCGCTCGCGTAGCCGGTCCTCCTCATCCTCCAGAGGTGCGCTCACACACTCTAGCACCGGTGCACTCACACACTCCACAGGTGCGCCCACACACTCCAGCGGTGCGCTTACACATTCCAGAGGTGCACTCACACACTCCAGCGGTGCGCTCACACACTCCAGTACCGGGGTGTTCGCACACTCCAGCGGCGCCGTGTGCTGCTTTATCAAGTACCACTTCTGAGCCAGGTCGGAGCCGGCGGGGAAGGGGCAGCGGTCCAGCATGAGCTCGCTGAGGTGGATCTTCCTGCGGGACGGGGCCGGCGCAGGGCTCAGGCTGTGGGTTTTGATGGGGAAGCACTGTCCCACTGCGTCCTGGATCTTCTGTCGGAGTGTGCGGCTGGTGCCGGGGTCTGGCACAAGCGGGGGTCTGCTGGAGGCTGTCTGGGACAGCGCCGCCCCCTCGCCGGACAGCAGATCAGCACTCAGCAGATCTCCGTACTCAAACCCGTCACTCAGCGGGCGCAGATCCTGTGACGGGTGGCTCTTCTTCTTCCCTCGTCCAGGTTTTCTCCGTCCTCCGTCTCGCCTCTCCTCAGAGCGACTCTGCCGCACTTTGGGCCGTGCGCCGCGCTCCCGCTCCTTTCCACGATCCCCTGTGTCCTCCGGCAGAGACATGATGAGGCTTCAGACCACACTCACTCAGTCCAGCCAATAATCATCATCCTGATTAAGACAAAAACAGCACAGAGTCTTCATTTAGTGTGCATCACTTAGGAAATAAACTTGTCTATCAGTCAAAGGTGCTCATAACGTAAATCTGGGTATACCTAGGCATAGTGGAATAATAGGAGATCAGAGTGTGGTACATACTGTGAGCCTCAGACACCCCTGTTTCCTCATTCTCATGTAATGTACACAAGTGTAAAACCCCAGTAGACAACAGGCCAATCAGAACACAAAGCAGACTGTGGCGGTGCTCATAGGCCATGCTTTCAGGATTTGCATCTACATTATGTCATGTCCTATGTCATCTTGTTAAACTCGGGGATCATTATTATGCACGTCCCACCTTGCAATGTACATAAGACTTTTATTTTAAAAAGGTAGCCCCAGCAACTTGATTTTCAAGATTGTTTTCTGTGCATAGCTATGCAAAGACTTCGTGAGCCGTCTCTTTACATGTGCATCAGGTTGCAAAATGCTGGATATACGGATTAAACAGTTACTTATCTCCACCCTGAAGACGTATAATGTGTGTTTAACTGTATCTTTTATTAACTTTTCATGCGTATTGTGAAGTTTGCTGCACATGTTTGTAATGAATAAACAAACACACAGACTGCTGAATATACGTGTGCGGTTAGTATAAGTGCAGGTTTAATAATGGTGTTGAACCGCTCAGCTCTTACTGTCATTTTTTCTGAAGTAAAGGAACAGAAATACTTGTTATTAAACGTCATCTGATATATGATATTAATCCCTGGCTCTGTTTTTTTGGACATCTTAGCTTAAATATCCAACATGACACATCTCTGTCAGTCTCTTCTTTCAGGGTTAATTATAAGTAAGCTTAACATAAAGAGAGCAATTCACTGTTTTATCCTAAAATGTTGATTGTTAAATGTACAGTTTACTCTGACATATTATTATTTTTATTGATATATATATATGAATACATTGATATATTGAATAATATGATATATTATTTATATTTTTAGTTAATTATTATATGTATATATCTCTTTTTATTACTATTACTACTATTTACTGTGGTTTTTTTTATTATGCATGTATGTTCTTTTATTTTTAATGTAAACTTTATAAAGGCTTTGGCGATACATTCGTAACATTTGTCATCCCAATAGAGCAATTATTAAATTAATTTTAAAGAGAGCAAGCTCTAAGAGCTCATTAATATTCATGACCATTCCAAATATGGTCAATAAGGAGCTTCTGACTGTAGGGGTATTCTACTGAGAAATAAATGAGCACATAAAAACATTTCTGGGGATTGTTCGAACTTACTGAAGCCACATACCTACTGCGTGGATATCAGGGAACAATTTAACTTATTAAACCAATGCATGCTTTAAAGGGACAGTTCACTCAAATATTAAAATGTACTCACTATTAACTCTCCCTCGAGTGTTTACAAACTTTTAAGAAGATTCTTTGTACTGTTGAACACAAATGAACATCTGTATTCACTGACTTCCATAATAGGAACAACCAATACCAGAGCAGTCAATGGTTACCAGTTTACAACATTCACAAAATTGTGTGTGAACTGACCCTTTAAATAAAATATAAATATTAAGATGAAGATCATTTTGACTAAAGACTATACAAAACCTTGGCGAACATATCAAATAATCTCCAAAATATTACTAAAACTAAGCAATAAAACCACAACAAGAGATTGTATATATTGAATAATAAATAAAACTATAGTCTAAATAAGTCTATATTAACATTGTGGTCAATAAATACACACAAACAATTAATCAATCGTCACATAATCATTTCTAAATACACTTCCAGAGACTCGTGTGAAGGTTTTCGGTTATTAATCACACATAAACTGCAATAACCCGGTGAAAACAAGTGAACATGTCACTGTAAATCTCCTGTAACACAATATGTGCATTGCTCGCTGTCTGTAATGAGCTCTGTGTTTATGATAATGATGTGATGACAGGGAAACAATGCTCACTGTAACTATGATCAACATAATAATGATTATATTAGTCACAAACACGAACCTGCACCGCCGGAAACGCGCCAGCTCGCTCCCGATGACGTCGCGTCACTTCAGAGCCGTGATTATGACTTTAATAAAAAATCTGTTCAATAATAACTGAACTTTAATCGAAAAAGTCGCTTTAACTCGAGCTAACTCACACCACCCTGGCTTACAGTAGCGATGACTTCACCTCCGGCAGAGCCAGTTCCGGCTGTTATTGTTAATTTTTGCTTTGTCAAGATAATACAATTATTTATTGTTAAACTTTTAAAGTCGTGTTGAATAATACAATATATCTGTCTCCACATGTATACTGGGTTTTTGCTGTATATTATGGGTTCTGTTATTATTTAATCCTTTCACAAGCGAGTCCCTCATGAGGACTTTTATCTGGAGATTCAAGTGCGCATGCCCGGAAGAGGATCTTCAGCGTGATCAGATTAAATGTAAACTGCGTTTCTTCAGCATTAAATGTGCTTATTAAGTTAATCGATCGATCTGATCGATCTTCACAGCATTGTTTGACTCCAAGACTCGATTGGTACCGATTCAGATGATTCACTAACTGATTCAGGATTCACTCGACGCGCGGACAGGTCAGTGTGTAAACAAACAAACTGATCGATCGATTACTGTGTTATTGATGAGGATGATGGTGATATTTCCCTCAGACTATGACAGAAAATGGAAAGGAAAGGCTCGCATTGGTATTCAAACGGCTTAAATTAGATATTTGGGTATTGAAGTGCAATAGATTTAGATTTTCGTGCAATATCGTTAAAGACTCTGTTAGTTTAGTGATTGTTTGTGAAGTGAAAGTTGCATTTAAAGAAGAAAAGTTGTAAAAAACTTAAAAGTAATGTAATAAAGCAATGTGGTTTTGTTCTACTATTATAAATTTGTATATTTATAAACTATTCCATTAAAAAGTGCAGTACTAAACCTTACCAACAGGGGACGTCTAGGCCGCATTGGGGACCATTTCAGGCAGGGGTGTCAAAACTCAGTCCTGGAGGGCCGGTGTCCTGGAGAGTTTAGCTCCAACCCTAATCAAGCTCTTACCAGATACTAGAAGCTTCCTGGCTGGTGTGTTGAAGCAAGTTGAAGCTAAACTCAGCAGGACACCGGCCCTCCAGGACTGAGATTGGACTCAGTCAGTCAGTCTTTATTCATTTCCCGAAGGCAATTTGGTCGCAGCATACAAGCATGTCACACATAATACACAAAGCACATTATACAATACAAATTCTACCCTAAATTGAAAAACTTTACCGCTGGGGGAATGAATGAAGTTTAAACCGATTTGTTTTACTAATAGGATTTCTGTATGGAATACTAGAAGGGGGAAGGCAAAACTGGTGGTGGATAGGATGGGAATCATCTGACACAATACTCAACGCTTGTCTATGGTATAACAGGTCTCCTGTAAGCAGATGTGTTGTAATGTGTAATAATGCAGTGTTCTTGTCAGGATGGTGTGTGAGCTGCTGCTGTCCTCGGTGTGGTTTCTCTTCGTCATCTTCTGGCTGGAGACCATCAGCGTGTGGCTCTTTCTGTGTCTGTACTATCAGGACCGGGTCTTCTATCACTGGGGCTCAGGGTGAGGCCATCAACATCCCATAATTAAACACCGATCAACACATTTACTGCTGCACCGAGCCAAATTACACCGACATGCTGACATGTGAAGCAGCACAAAACAAACCACGCCTAGAAACTAACTAGACCACGCCCCCTTTTACATATGCGTATATATTTCTTAAAGGGGCGGTTCACTCAAAAACAACGTTCACTCACTCTCTGCTCCTCCTCAAGTGAGGTCCTCCATGAGTTTCCTTTATCTGTTGAACACAAAAGAAGATATTTTGAAGAATGTTAGAAATCTGTCACCATTGACTTCCATAGTAGGAAAAACAAATACTGTGGTAGTCAAAGCTTGCAACATTTTTCAACGTATTTAGTGTGAACTGCCCCTTTAAATAACTGTATTCATTAATTTCCTTCAGCTTAGTCTCTATTTTAGCGGCTGCCACAGTGGAATGAACCGGCAACTATTCCAGCATGTGTTTTACACAGTGGATGCCTTTACAGCTGCAGCCCAGTACTGGGAAACACCCACACACTTATTCACACTCAGAGACTATGATTAATTCCCCTATAGCGCATATGATTGGACTGTGAGGGAAACCCACGCCACAACGGGGAGAACATGCAAACTCCACACTGAAACACCAACTGATCCAGCCGGGCTCAAACCAGCAACTTTCTTGCTGTGAGGAGACAGGGCTGACCACTAAGCCACCGTGCCCCCCTTTATTCTGAAGTATTTACCTGGATAATTAGTTGTCTTATGGCAGAGTGACACTGAAAGTCTCCCGCTTGAGAATTCTGGTTGATAGTAGACAGGCTTATTTATATTGATTAGCATGTTTGTGTGTGTAATATCTGTGTTGTGTGTGCAGGGGGTTTGCAGATGATCCGGATCAGTTCCTCTACGTGCTGAGCAGGTCAGCCTCATTACTCTCCTTCCTCTAGTTAATCTTATCTTAACTCTAGTTGATGTCATTGTAATGTGCTGTAGTGTGAACATGTGTTGTCATTACCGTGCAAATCTGAATTGCGAATCGAAAATACGACTAAAGGAAACCCGCCAATTTCTGCCGTGCATCATGAAGCGTTTAAACACGTGTGTGTGTGTGTGTGTGTGTGTGTGTGTGTGTGTGTGTGTGTGTGTGTGTGTGTGTGTGTGTGTGTGTGTGTGTGTGTGTGTGTGATAAAGCAGAACGTTTACATTATACGGTGAAGAAAAGGTTCATGAGATTTGACAGCTTGATTCGAATTCTTTATAATAGCTATTAATGTTAATAGGCTAAACTTTAATTTACCCTTTATAATGTATCCCTTATTTTCACATCCCAATGTTGACGGGTATGGGTAAACCTTCGGCCCAATCGGAGGTCCTGACTGAGCACTCAGGAGAAGGTTTTCCTCCAGGATACCCCTGTACTTGATGTTTTAGTTTTTCTTTATTAATAACTCTGCAACAGTTTCATCAGTTCTTTGTTTTTCGGTCAATATGGGGTGATTTGTGGACATTGATGAAGAAAACAATTAACGTTATTGATTTTAGCAAATGCCTGCAATAGAACAAAAAGTGAAAAGTGTAAATGTCTGAATCCTCTCCATACCCACTGTACTGCTATAGCCAGGGCCAGACAGAATCTGCAGACACTTTATGCCATTTCTGCTGAGAATTTTGGGACTATCATCACTAAAACCTTAAAATATGAAATAAAAAGTATTATTTTTTTTTTACTTTTCTTAAATGTTTAAAATGCAAATCCTATTTAGATTCACTTTATTTGGTAAACAAAGCAAGTCTCTCATATAATATCTCTACTAAAAGACTGAAAATATGACTGTACACAAATCAGATGAACATTTTCACATTAGTCAATAATATTCCTGTAATTAATTAAAAAACTGAATAAATTTAGATTTACACACACTCAAGTAAATAAACAGAATTAATGATGGGCTAAAAATCTGCGGAATTCTGCGCGCACAGATTGCGTGTGGGCCTAGCTATAGCTTACTTTATTTTCGAGCATGGTCAGGCTATTTGCTTTCATCTGCATGGATGTGGCGCTAACGTTTTGTTTTATTAATGAGGTACAGAATTTATTCTTCGTATAGTCATAATTTAATAATGTCATGTGCACAGATTTTTGGAATGCCCTTCTACGAAATTCAGACATATTCAGTCACAAAACAATCGTAAATTGAAAGTCGACATTTCACAAGACACTTTGAAAACATCAATATAGATGTCATTCGCAATGACCTTGTATAATTTTCAGATGAATTTAGTCACAAAACAATCGTAAATGGAAGTGCCGAGTTTTTTCGACACTTTGTAAATATCATCACTATTGATCTGCTGAACCTTCGCTGTGTTACAGGATTGATCTGTCAACACACATGCAAACGTGAGGAGGTGATGTCGTCAGTTGGGAGAGGTGTAGCCTGAGGATGAGGGCGGGGCTGCCGTGAGGGGCGGAGCTCCGCTAGTCTGCGATGAGGAGTTTCAGGAGGCCGATGGGAAGGGCGTGATGTTATCCTGTAGTCCTGAACTCAGACTGGTGACCTGTGTGAACGGTTTATCTGTCTAATCTGTTAAACTAGTTGGAGATTCGGCTGTTACTTTCACTCTATAAAACACTAACAGATCCTTGTCGAATTATTGCTTTTCTATTTTTGTACAGATGTGTGTTTTTGCATCATGATGTTGTGTAATAAAAGCCATTTTACAGACTTTTCATACAGGTTTCTTTTTTGTACACGTACATGAGCTCAGCATGATTTTATTTATTTATTTAACATTTCATTCATCATTTCATCTCGCACTGACCCTCAGTCAACACACTCTGACCCACAATGCATACAGAAAAATAGATGCACATAACAATTGTTTCTTTTTATTCATGTTTATACACAGTGTTGACAAATAAGACAGTTATAATCATTTATAGCAAACTCTGCTGTTTTTAAACCACAATATAGTAAAGTACTGAAATTGTGGTGATCCTACAGTTGCTATAGTAACACAACTACAGTAATTGATCTGTTGTGGTGATCCTACAGTTGCTATAGTAACACAAGTACAGTAATTAACCTGTTGTGGTGATTCTACAGTTGCTATAGTAACACAAGTACAGTAATTAACCTGTTGTGGTGATTCTACAGTTGCTATAGTAACACAAGTACAGTAATTAACCTGTTGTGGTGATTCTACAGTTGCTATGGTAACACAACTACAGTAATTGATCTGTTGTGGTGATCCTACAGTTGCTATAGTAACACAAGTACAGTAATTAACCTGTTGTGGTGATTCTACAGTTGCTATAGTAACACAACTACAGTAATTGATCTGTTGTGGTGATTCTACAGTTGCTATAGTAACACAAGTACAGTAATTAACCTGTTGTGGTGATCCTACAGTTGCTATAGTAACACAACTACAGTAATTGATCTGTTGTGGTGATCCTACAGTTGCTATAGTAACACAAGTACAGTAATTAACCTGTTGTGGTGATTCTACAGTTGCTATAGTAACACAAGTACAGTAATTAACCTGTTGTGGTGATCCTACAGTTGCTATAGTAACACAACTACAGTAATTGATCTGTTGTGGTGATCCTACAGTTGCTATAGTAACACAAGTACAGTAATTAACCTGTTGTGGTGATCCTACAGTTGCTATAGTAACACAAGTACAGTAATTAACCTGTTGTGGTGATTCTACAGTTGCTATAGTAACACAACTACAGTAATTGATCTGTTGTGGTGATCCTACAGTTGCTATAGTAACACAAGTACAGTAATTAACCTGTTGTGGTGATTCTACAGTTGCTATAGTAACACAAGTACAGTAATTAACCTGTTGTGGTGATCCTACAGTTGCTATAGTAACACAACTACAGTAATTGATCTGTTGTGGTGATCCTACAGTTGCTATAGTAACACAAGTACAGTAATTAACCTGTTGTGGTGATTCTACAGTTGCTATAGTAACACAAGTACAGTAATTAACCTGTTGTGGTGATTCTACAGTTGCTATAGTAACACAAGTACAGTAATTAACCTGTTGTGGTGATTCTACAGTTGCTATGGTAACACAACTACAGTAATTGATCTGTTGTGGTGATCCTACAGTTGCTATAGTAACACAAGTACAGTAATTAACCTGTTGTGGTGATTCTACAGTTGCTATAGTAACACAAGTACAGTAATTAAACTGTTGTGGTGATTCTACAGTTGCTATAGGAACACAACTACAGTAATTGATCTGTTGTGGTGATCCTACAGTTGCTATAGTAACACAACTACAGTAATTAACCTGTTGTGGTGATTCTGCAGTTGCTATAGTAACAACTACAGTAATTAACCTGTTGTGGTGATTCTGCAGTTGCTATAGTAACAACTGTAGTAACTAATCTGTTGTGATTCTACAGTTGCTATGGCGACAACAACTACAGTAATTTGTTGTGGTGATTCTGCAGTTGCTATGGTAACGCAACTACTGTAATTGATCTGTTGTGATTCTGCAGTTGCTATGGTAACAACAACTACAGTGATTGATCTGTTGGGGTTAATTTTACAGTTGCTATGGTAACAACAACAATTACAGTAATTATCTGTTGTGGTGATTCTGCAGTTGCTATGGTAACAACAACAACTACAGTAATCTGTTGGGGTTGATTCTACAGTTGCTATGGTAACAACATCTACAGTAATTAATCTGTTTTGGTTATTCTACAGTTGCTATGGTAACAGAATTATAGTATTGGTCTGTTGTGATTCCATGGTTGCTATGGTAACACGACAACTACGGTAATTAATCTGTTGTGGTGATTTTGTAGTTCCTATGGTAACAGCAACTATAGTAACTAATCTGTTTTGGTAATTCTACAGTTGCTATGGTAACATAATTATAGTATTGGTCTGTTGTGATTCCATGGTTGCTATGGTAATATGACAACTACAGTAATTGATCTGTTTTGGTGGTTCTTCAGTTGCTATGGTAACAATTATAGTATTGGTCTGATGTGATTCTACGGTTGCTATGGTAACACGACAACTACAGTAATTAATCTGTTGTGGTGATTCTACAGTCGCTATGGTAACATAAGAGCTACAGCGACATGAGCAAATGAGCCATTACTGTGGTTTTCTAGAGCTATACAGTATATTATACTACAAAACACCACAGTTTGCTGTAGTAAAAACTAAAGTACGCTACAGTACCTATTACAGTTTATCCGTTCACCCTAGTTGATACTACAGCACGAAAGAGTTGTAACTAATATAATACACATAAATTATAACCATTTAGTTGAAAATCATGTAAATGTAACAAATGTTCAGCTCTGATTATACTGTAAAATTATGTTTTTATTTATGGTTCATATTCTATTCGAATAATAATTTTTTTAATAGGGAGTAAAGTATATAATACCACGATTTAATAACAAAACTTTGATAATGTTTAAAAGTTTACATATGGGTTTAGTTTTACGCGAACTCACTGAAACCACACGCCTCTATGATGTAATAAATCCTCAAAACAGTTTCTACTTCATGGAAACAGTTTTTGAACGTGTTAATACATGATTATCGCTTTAATTTTGAGTCCCAGAGCGGTGAGTTTTGCTCAGGCTGTGATCGGGCAGCCGCTCAGGGTCCTGCTGCTGCTCTCGTCTGCTGGCCGGAAGTGACACACAGACTCGCGCGCCGCTGTTTTGTCGATAAACTGATCAGAAGTCTTCATTTTTGTGTGTGTGTCTTTGTTGTTTATCGATCATCAGTGCTGACGGGACGCGTGTTTTTGCTCCTCCATGGCTCCTACCATACAGACGCAGGCGCAGCGGGAGGACGGACACCGGTGAGAGGAATAAACCATAATAAACACGCGAGCGCGCACTCTTATCATCAGCAGAGCAGTTAAACTGATGTACACACACACACACACACACACACACACACATGTAGAGCTGTCTAAGAGCACGCTAGCTGATATACACACATGTAGAGCAGTCTAACAGGACACTGTGCGCTTATGAATGTCTCCTGATGGTATGTTCATGTGTGTTTCTGCAGGAGTTCAGCACACAGGACTGTTCCAGAGAGGTAAACTCACCACCGCTATTCAGCTCATTGATCAGTGAAGGCCGTCTGCGTGATGTTGGGGGAAATACAGTGCGAGATGTTCTGTCATTTATTTATTTAGTTTTTTTCTTTATTTATTTTGCGATATGAACACTAATACGCGATTAGAGTACTCATGAAATCAAAAGTAGCCTTGTTGATGTTGTTCGCTCGCATTGCTGGTTCTGTGCTGAACAGTTCCTCTGTGCAGGTCATTCAGAAACAAGTTTGCGGCTTGTAATCTAAAATTGAAATCTGGAAATTCTCAGATTGCGTCAGTCTGAGGTGTGGGGTGGGGCTAACATTCTTAACCACGCCCCTTTCACTGTTATCACTGACAACAAATGGTGAGGAGGAGGAGTCTGTTAGGTTGTAATAACTCTCCTCAAACCTTCTTCCCAATGTTTCTGAATGAAACGCCTACTTTACCACATCCAATCAGCTCGCTGTAGAGAAAACAAGCCACGCCCACTGTTCACTACTTTAATATTCAATTTCTTTGCTCCACAACCAATGACTGTAAACGATATGGGTTGCGTCCG
Organism: Danio rerio; assembly: GCF_049306965.1. NCBI lineage: Eukaryota > Metazoa > Chordata > Actinopteri > Cypriniformes > Danionidae > Danio > Danio rerio. The sequence continues at coordinate 51,600,854 of NC_133190.1, read as the reverse complement.
AAACCGCATACTTCCATACTATATAGCACGCTAAAATCAGTAGTGTCCGAATTCATAGAATTGGAAAATCAGTATGTGAGAAGTGCTCGGATGACTCTACTTCCGGGCAGATTCTGGAGTGCGCATCCCAGGCAGTTTTGGGAATTACATCTTTTGATTTTAGTCGTGAAACAGAAGCACTTTTTTTAACATAATTTTTGAAAAAATTACTCAATATTTAGCTAAGATTTATAATGGAGGCATGCTTTTGTGATGTGCTGCAGGATTGTGTGTTTAAGTGACATCTGACTCAGCCAATGGTGTGAGGGTGGGGCGGGGCCATCTGCCTGTCTGGCCAATGGCTGACTGTGGGAGAGCTCTGTAATGCCTTTTTCAGTCCCTGTGTGTGTGTGTGTGTGTGTGTGTGTGTGTGTGTGTGTGTGTGTGTGTGTGTGTGTGTGTGTGTATGTGTGTGTATGTGTGTGTGTGTGTGTGTGTGTGTGTGTGTGTGTGTGTGTGTGTGTGTGTGTGTGTGTGCGTGTTGCAGGTCTGGTGTGGTGTGCAGAGTCAAGTATGGAAACAGTCTCCCGGACATCCCGTTTGACCCCAAGTTCATCACCTATCCGTTTGACCAGCACAGGTGGGGTTCTTACACACACACACACACACACACACAGCGTTCTGAAGGCCTGGGCTTTGTGTGGTGACTGTGTGTGTGTGCGTGTGTGTGTTTCAGGTTTGTGCAGTATAAAGCCACATCCCTGGAGAAACAGCACAAGCATGAGCTGCTGACCGAGCCGGATCTGGGCGTCACCATCGACCTCATCAACCCAGACACATACCGCATCGACCCCAACAGTGAGAACACACACACACACACACACACACACACACACACACACACACACACTTTAACATGAAACTTTAAGTCTGAATGTTTTTGATATTAAATGGTCGTCTAATATTTAACGAGCTTTTCTGTTCAGCAATATGTAAAGCGGTTGACCTGTGTGTGTGTGTGTGTGTGTGTGTGTGTGTGTGTGTGTGTGTGTGTGTGTGTGTGTCTCAGTTCTGCTGGATCCTGCTGATGAGAAGCTGCTGGAGGAGGAGATCCAGGCTCCATCCAGCTCAAAGAGGTAAGAGAGAGAGAGAGAGCTATCAGCTGACCTTTGACCTGTTTTGTGTGTGTTTGTGTGTGTGTGTGTTCATCTCCATGTGTTCCTGTGTGTATGTATATATAAAACCTGAGTGTGTGTTTTTGCATGTATGTTTGCGTGTGTGTGTATAACCTGTGTGTGTGCGTGCATGACTGTTTCTGTGTGTATGAATGTTTGAGTGTGTTTGTGTGTGTGTGTGTGTGTGTATAAATGTTTGTTTGTTTGTGTGTGTGCATGAATGCGTGTGTGTGTATGTGTGTTATAGGTGTATTGTGTTTTGTGCATAGTACGTGTCTCTTCATCTGCATGTGTTTTGGTGTGTAAATATTGATGTGTAATACGTGTGTGTGTGTGTGTGTGTGTGTGTGTGTGTGTGTGTGTGTGTGTTTCTGATCTCTGCATGTGTTTGTCTGCATTTGTGTGTTATCTACATCTGCATGTTTAATGTGCGTGTATGTCGTGGTGTATATAATGTGTGTACGTGTGTGTGCAATGTGTGCCTGTTTGTGTATATAATATGTGTGTGTGTGTGTGTGTGTGTGTGTGTGTTTAGGTCACAGCAGCATGCGAAGGTGGTGCCGTGGATGAGGAAGACGGAGTACATCTCCACTGAGTTCAACAGATACGGCGTCTCCAACGAGAAGGTGGAAGTCAAGTGAGTGACACCTGTCTGACCTTTGACCTCTCTGACATTACATGCAGATCATGGGTCATGTAACGTGTGTGTGTGTGTGTGTGTAGGATCGGTGTGTCCGTCAAGCAGCAGTTCACAGAGGAGGAGATCTATAAAGACAGAGACAGTCAGATCGCTGCCATTGAGAAGACCTTCGAAGACGCTCAGAAATCAGTGAGGGAACAAACACACTCACACACACACACACACACACACACACACACACACACACACTGATTTCTAAGCTCACTCTCTGTTGGATTCTTTCAGATTTCCCAGCATTACAGCAAACCCAGAGTCACACCGGTGGAGGTGCTGCCCGTCTTCCCTGACTTCAAGGTCTTACACACACACATACACACACACACACACATTCATAAACACTTAATCACAGACATGCTCACTGCAAACATACACACAGATACTCTCACACACACTTACCTTCACATTCAAACACACACTCAGTCATACACTCACGTAATCAAAGACTCGAATCACTTCCGCACACAAACGTACTCACATGCACATTCTTTCAGAGACATACTCACATGCTCACACACACACACACACACACACACACACACACACACACACTCCATTCACACTCACTCACACATGTCAAAAAGACGAGCAATAATCTAGCTGTGACTCCATGACGTGTTGTGTGTGTGTGTGTGTGTGTGTGTGAGATGCTGCTGCGGCAGTGGTGTGTGTGTGAGTGTGTGTTTGTGTGTGTGTGCGTGCATGCGTCAGTAGACAAGTTCACCGTGTTTCTAGAATTCAGCTCAGAAGTGTGTGTGTTGAGTCAGTAAATCAGTGTAAGCGCTGCATAGTAAAGGAGCTCTCACTGTGTGTTTGCGTGTGTGCGCGCGTGTGTGTGTGTGTCGTTCACAGATGTGGATTAATCCGTGTGCTCAAGTCATCTTTGATTCTGATCCGGCTCCTAAAGATGTGTCTGCACCGGCTGGAGTGGACATGATGTCACAGGCCATGATCAGGTGTGTGTGTGTGTGTGTGTGTGTGTGTGTGTGTGTGTGTGTGTGTGTGTGTGTGTGTGTGTGTGTGTGTGAGATGATGATGATGATGATGATGATGTGTGTGTTTCTCTTTATGTTGTTAGTTCTGTGTACCTTCATGTGTGTGTGTGCGAGCGCATCTTTATCTGTGTATGTGCATGTACTGTACTGTATGCATTTGTGTGTGCGCACATGTAATGAGCTGTGTGTGTGTGTGTGTGTGTGTGTGTGTGTGTTCAGAGGTATGATGGATGAGGAAGGGAATCAGTTTGTGGCGTATTTCCTGCCTAATGAAGACACGATGCGCAAACGCAAGAGAGACGTGGAGGAGGAGCTGGACTACATGCCTGAGGAAGTGTAAGACACACACACACACACACACACACACGTTCAGATTCACAGAGTGTTTTCATAAAGCTGCATACATGTTTAATAGGAGCAGGTGAATTCAGATTGTGTTTGAGTTTTCACGAGGACACACTCTGCACACACACACACACACACACACACACACACACACACACACACACACACACACGACTGACAATCCACTGTGATGACGTGTGTGAGGCTGTCTGTAACGTGTGTGTGTGTGTGTGTGTGTGTGTGTGTGTGTGTGTGTGTGTGTGTGTGTGTGTGTGTGTGCAGGTATGAATATAAGATTGCTCGTGAGTATAACTGGAACGTGAAGAACAAGGCCAGTAAAGGATACGAGGAGAACTACTTCTTCATCTTCAGAGACGCAGATGGAGTTTATTATAATGAGCTGGAGACCAGGTACCTGTCAATCACACTGATGGCCCCGCCCACCATCAGCACACCCACTTACTGTATATCACGGATTCATGTGTGTGTTGATGAACGTGTCTGATGGTAATCTTGTGTGTTTGTTTGTGTGTGTGTGTTCAGGGTGCGTCTGAGCAAGCGGCGGGCGAAGGTTGGCGCTCAGTCATCCACAAACGCAGTGCTGGTGTGTAAACACAGAGATATGAATGAGAAGGAGCTGGAGGCTCAGGTCAGTACACACACACACACACACACACACACACCGCTCATGTGATCATCTACAGCTCTCATTTACAGACTAATGAATGGTGTGTGCGTGTGTGTTACAGGAGGCTCGCAAGGCTCAGCTGGAGAACCACGAGCCGGAGGATGAAGAGGAGGAGCTGGACCTGGAGAAGGACATGCAGGAGGACTCGGGTAACACACATTCTACCAGTTTCTGTTAGTCATTATAGTTGTCTGTATAGTTTGTCTATACAGTCATGCTTTTCATTAGTTGTAGATTTCATTATGTTGCAATCATGGTTTCGTTATTATAGTTGTCTATATAGCTAGCTTCTGCCATAGTTTTTGTTAGTTGTTGCCTGTGTAGTTACAGTCACGGTTTTCGTTACTTATTGTAGTTGTCTATAGCAACAGTTGTGTTTTTGTTAGTTGTTATAGTTGGTCACAATTTTCGTTAGTTGCTGTAATTGTCTACTTAGTTACTGTCATGGTTTCTGTTGGTTGTTAAACTCATGGTGTCTGTTAGTTACTGTAGTTGCAAATGTAGTTACAGTCATGATTTCTGTTATTGTAGTTGTCTATATAGTAACAGTCATGGTTCGTTATGTTATAGTTGTCTATATAGTTAATCGTTATTTGTTAATTATTGTAGTTATCTTTATAATGACAGTCATGATTTCTGTTATTGTAGTTGTCTATATAGGTGCAGTCATGATTTGTTAATTATTGTAGTTGTCTATACAGTTACAATCATGATTTCTGTTATTATAGTTGTCTATACAGTTACAGTCATGGTCTTCATTAATGTAGTTGTCTATATAGTTACAGTCACGATTTCTGTTATTGTAGTTGTCTATATAGTAACATTGATGGATTTAGTTGTCAGAATCAGTTTCTATAGAATCAGTATCTATAGTTACGGTGATGGTTTTCATTACTTGTAGTTGTCTATATAGTTTCAGTCATGCTTTCAGAGTTCATCTGTGTGTTCGTATAGTTGTCTATTATAGTTACAGTCATGTTTTTTGTTATTGTAGTTGTCTATATAGTTACAGTCATGTTTTCCGTTAGTTATTGTGGTCATCTCTATAGTTTCAGTCTTGGTTTTCATGTTCGTGCGTGTGTTTGTGTAGTTGTCTATATAGTTACAGTCATGCTTTCTGTTATTGTAGTTGTCTATATAGTTACAGTCATGATTTGTTAGTTATTGTAGATGTCTATATAGTTACAGTGATGGTTGTAGTTATTAGAATCAGTTTCTATAGAATCAGTGTCTATATATTGACAGTGATGGTTTTTGTTACTTATTATAGTTGCCTATATAGTTAGCCATGATTTGTTAGTTATTGTAGTTATCTTTATAATGACAGTCATGTTTTCTGTTATTGTAGTTGTCTATATAGTTACAGTCATGATTTGTTAGTTATTGTAGATGTCTATATAGTTACAGTGATGGTTGTAGTTATTAGAATCAGTTTCTATAGAATCAGTGTCTATATATTGACAGTGATGGTTTTTGTTACTTATTATAGTTGTCTATATAGTTAGCCATGATTTGTTAGTTATTGTAGTTATCTTTATAATGACAGTCATGTTTTCTGTTATTGTAGTTGTCTATATAGGTGCAGCCATGATTTAATTATTGTAGTTGTCTATATAGTTACAGTCATGATTTGTTAGTTATTGTAGTTGTCTATATAGTTACAGTGATGGTTTTCATTATTTGTTATAGTTGTCTATACAGTTACAGTCATGGTTTCATTACTTATTGTAGTTGTCTATATAGTTACATTTAGTTGTCAGAATCAGTTTCTATAGAATCAGTTTCTATATAGTTACGGTGATGGTTTTTATTACTTGTAGTTGTCTATAGTTACAGTCATGATTTCTGTTATTGTAGTTTGTCTATATAGTTACAGTCATGGTTTTTGTTATTTGTTATAGTTGTCTATATAGTTACAGTCATAGTAACGCTGATTTGTTACTTATTGTAGTTGTCTATATAGTAACATTGATGGATTTAGTTGTCAGAATCAGTTTCTATAGAATCAGTATCTATATAGTTACGGTGATGGTTTTCATTACTTGTAGTTGTCTATATAGTTTCAGTCATGCTTTCAGAGTTCATCTGTGTGTTCGTGTAGTTGTCTATTATAGTTAAAGTCATGTTTTTTGTTATTGTAGTTGTCTATATAGTTACAGTCATGCTTTCAGAGTTCATCTGTGTGTTCGCGTAGTTGTCTATTATAGTTAAAGTCATGTTTTTTGTTATTGTAGTTGTCTATATAGTTACAGTTATAGTTTCTGTGTTCATGTGTTTTTGTATAGTTGTCTATATAGTTACAGTCATGTTTTCCGTTAGTTATTGTGGTCATCTCTATAGTTTCAGTCTTGGTTTCCATGTTTGTGTGTGTGTTAGTGTAGTTGTCTATATAGTTACAGTGATTGTTTTCATTATTGGTCGTAATGTTTGTCAGTATATTTGTCTATATAGTTAAGGGGGTTTGTTATTGTGTTCAGGCGAGGAGCGCGAGAAGCCCAGCGACTCTGAAAACTCTGAGAGTGAGTCTGAGCGTGAGGAGGAGGAGCGTCCTGCTGATGAAGATGAGGAAGAGGAAGAGGATGAGGAGAGCGTGAAGCGGCGGCGTGAGAGGAAGAGCAGCGGCAGCGAGAGCGGAGACGACCGGCAGGCCCGTGACGAGGAGGAGATCTTTGGTAGCGATGACGACAGCGAAGAGGAGGAGGAGGAAGAAGAGGAGGGCGGAGCCAGGAGGCGGAGCAACAGCAGCAGCGTCCAGCATAGCGCCAGCGAGCGTGCATCTGACTCCAGTGACGCCAGCGACTCCGACTGAACACAACACCGCTGACACCAGAGCAGTTCTGTGTTGCTCCTGCAGAGGCATAGTTCACCCACAAAAACACGTTGACCCCTTTATGAGTTTGTTTCTTCTGTTCAACACAAATGAAGATATTTTGAAGAATGTCTATAAACCTGTAACCATTGAGGGCTTTTCCTACTGTGTAAATCAGCGGTTACAGATTTTCAGCTTTCTCCAGAATATCTTTAGTGATGCACAGAAGAAAGAAACTTACACAGGTTTGTGACAAGTGAATGAGTAAATAGTGATGGAATGTTTGGGTGAACTATCCCTTTAACTCTCTTATTTAAAGCGACAGATCACCAAAAAACACTGACTCACTTATTTAGTGATTTAAAAATGTTTTAGTTCTGTTAAACACAAAATAAGTGATTTCAAAGAATGCTGGAAACCTGTAACCATAGACTTACACAGTAGGAAAAACAAATACTGTGGAAGTCAATGGTTACCAGTTTTCTGCATTTTTCAGAATATCTCATTTTGTGTTCAACAAAAGAATGGTGTGTGACAAGTTTATTATCAGTAAATAATGACAGAATTGAATCTCTTTAACTGAAAATAAGATATGTTTTGAAGAATGCTGGAAACCTGTAACCATTGACTTACACAGTAGGAAAATCAAATACTATGAAAGTCAATGGTTACAGGTTTACAGCATTTTAAAATCTTTAACAGAAGAATTTACTCTCCCTCAAGTGGTTTCAAACTAAGTTTTATTTCTGTTGTACACTAAAGAAGATATTTTGAAGAATGCTGGAACCCTGTGCAGTGACTGCAATAGTAGGAAAAATAAAAACTATGGAAGTCAATGGTTACCGGTTTCCAGCATTCTTAAAAATGTTCAATTGTGTTCAACAGAAGAAAGAAACTCAAACAGGTTTTTGACAAGTGAAGCGTATATAAGTAAATAATGAGAAAACTTTCATTTTTGAGTGAACTGTCCCTTTAACACTCTCCTTTATTACGACGTATTATTCGTATTACTCGTTTATTATGTTCAAATAAATCTACTCTCCTTTTAGGAGTTTCTTTTTTCAGTTGAACACAAAAGAAAATATTCTGAAGGAAGCTGAAACCGGTAACCATTGACTTTCATAATATTTGTTTTTCCTATGGAAAGGTTTCAAACATTCTTCAAAATATCTTCTTTTTTGTTCAACAGAATAAAGAAACTCCTTATTTTCAGTTAAAGAGATTCACTTCTGTCGTTATTGACTGATAATACACTTGTCACACACCTTTATGAGTTTCCTCTGTTGAACACTGAAGAAGATATTCTGAAGAATGCTGGAAACTGGTAACCATTGACTAACATAGTATTTGTTTTACCTGCTATGAAAGTCAATGGTTGCCGGTTTCAAACATTCTTCAAAATATCTTCTTTTGGGTTCAACAGAAGAAAGAAACTGCTGAAGGTTTGACCCCACAGGAGGGAGAGTGGATAGTGAGTGAATGTTATTTGTGTGTGAACTGCCCCTTCAGTGTTTCAGTGCTGGATGAGTGTGAGATCAGATTTTTTATTTGCTGTTTGATCTTCTTGTTTTATTTGATTCTGGACGGAGCCTGAGTGAGTGAAATGCTTATTCGTGAGCGTCTTCCTGTAGTTGTTTCTCTCATTACAGTGTAAACATTGTAAATAAACTGATTTTGGTACATCAGAGTTTCTTCTAGATTCACTCAAATCAGCAGAAACACGCCGAGACTTCAGACAATATTTAATGTTTAGTTCAGGAAAACAGTGAATAATCAAACATTTGAAAGAGCAGAACAGAGATTCACATGCAGATTCTGATTTATTTCATGATGTTTGGTCACAGTTTAGCGGAAAAAGGAGAGTTTCTGCTTCAGCCAGTCCTCAGTCAGATCATCCGGGTTGCGAACCTCAAAAATCTGCAGAAATACAGAAAACATGTCAGTATTAATCATATTCCTGTAGCCTAGTCTCTATTCCAGAGGTCACCACAGCGTGATGAACCACCAACTATTCAAGCATATGTTTTACATAGCGGATGCCTTTCCAGCTGCAACCCAGTACTGGGATACACCCATACACACTCATTCACACACACTCATACACTACAGCCAGTGTAGTTGATCAGTTCCCCTATAGCGCATGTGTTTGGACTGTGGGGGAAACCGGAGCACCCAACACTGGGAGAACATGCAAACTCCACACAGAAACACCAACTGACCCAGCCAGGACTCGAACCAGCGATCTTCTTGCTTTTGGGCCACAGTGTGACACCACTGAGCCAGCGATATCAGTATTAGATTAAAGTCAAGCGTGCAGGACGAATATTTACTGTAACCGTTTGTCTTTAAGGAGTCTCGTGTTCTGAAGCATACACAATAAAATGACATATTTTGCATTATTTGTATAAAATTCTCATCGTTTATAAGTTTCATATAGTTTATAAGTAATAACTGGTGACGGGTCGGTGAATTATTAGTAAATGGGGATAATTCTGCATCTGTGTGTGGCTCTAGTGTCCTCCACATCTCCTGTTGTGTTCTGCTGTAATCTCTGACTGCTGGAGCTGTGAATAACTCTTCAGCGGAGTGATATGGAGCCGCTCTAAACCTGCCGGAACTACTTTAGCTGTCCATTTATCTGACAATAACCGAACACCTGAGAGTGACCATCAGCCAATCAGAATCCAGCATTTAGCAGAGCTGTGGTGTAATGTTAGTGGAGTGATATGGAGCTGTAATGCGCTCTAAACCTGCCGGAACTACAGAGTCCAGCATTCATGTGTGTGTGTGTGTGTGTGTGTGTGTGTGTATTGACCTTGGTGAGCTCCGCCGACTGCACCAGTCTGTTCTTACTGCCGGCGTACATCATCTGCTGCTCCGGTTTACAGCCTGAAACACAAACACACACACACACACACACACACACACACACACACACACACACACACACACTCTCTAATAACAGCAATGTGAGCAGCAGAGGCTTGGTGTGTGTGTGTGTGTGTGTGTGTGTGTGTGTGTGTGTGTGTGTGTGTGTGTGTGTGTGTGTGTGTGTGTGTGTGTGTGTGTGTGTGTGTGCGCGTGCGTGCGTGTGTGTGTGTGTCCTTACCCACTGGACTGCAGAAGATGAAGCAGAGCGGGTACGACACTCGACCATCACCGTGAGTCAGTTTGTAACTGTACACGATATACCTGCACACATACACACACACACCTTGATTAAAGAAACACACACATCTTAAAATTCTGGCTTGTGTGTATGTGTGTGTGTGTTATTCAGCAGGAAGGATACCGTGGCTGACGCTCAGGAAGCTCCTCTCTCAACTCATCCAGAGAAATGTCCTGAAACACACACACACACACACACACAGGTGAGGAGACAGATGACCTCTGACCTCTTGAGTGCAGCACACACACACTGACCTCATACTCCTCCTCCAGCACCACCAGCTGCTTCTGCATGTCGATCTTCACTACAAAACGAACACACACACACACACACATCAGAGTCTGACATAAACACACTCACAAATGCACACAAACGCACATATCAGTGTATGGCACACACACACACACACACATCTGAGTCTGACACAAACATCTACACACACATCTGACTCTCAGACACACATCAGAGTCTGATATACCTAAACACATATCAGTCTGACACACACACACACTTATCAGAGTATGGCATGCATACACACATTAGAGGCTGACACAAACACACACACACACATATGAGAGTCTGACACACACACTCACTCAGGATGGCGGCGTTGCTGGTCTCCTTGCGGAATCTGAACTTCTTCAGCTTCTCCTGCAGGCCATCGTCCACCTCACACACAACCAGAGCGCTCGACTACACACACACACACACACACACACACACAGAGAAACAGCAGTGAGTTTCAGCACAGCACAGGAAGTGCAGCTCATGGCTGACATTCTCTTCTTCCTGTTTTAACGAAGTCAGATCAGAAAGTGTTTCAGCAGCTGCGGATTCTGAGATCAGATTCAGCGCTGGAGACATCAGACGACGACCAGCTCTTACCATCCTCAGTCTGTGTGTGTGTGTGTGTGTTTTCTTCAGTGTTTTCCTCTGTGTTCGTCTTCTGATCTTCTTCTTCTGACAGGATGCTGAACATGCAGAACAAACTCACTGAGGCGTCTGACGTCAAACACGTGACTCCAGCACTGTAAACACACACACACACACACACACACACACACACACACACACACACACACACACACACACACACACACAGTGAGTTCTCACTTACTGCGGTAACACTTGCTCAACGACGTTCGTAGACCCATGTACACTGAGCAGAACTGTTGCTTAAGATAAATCAACTGAACTCTCCAGTCCTCTATTCCTGACTGTGTCCACCGCCTGAATCACACATCCAGCTTCAGTTATCTTCAGTCTGAGACTAATCTTCATCTTTTCTGTGTTTAGTGAGTTAAAGAAACAAATGATAAACATTGGTCTGTGTCTGCCAATGAAGAAAACGTCAACTCTGAACTGTTATTAACCCTGTTAACCTCGACTCTGTCATCCTCGACTCTGTTATCCTCCACCCTGTTATCCTCCACTCTGTTATCCTCGACTCTGTTATCCTCCACTCTGTTATCCTCGACTCTGTTATCCTCAACTCTGTTATCCTGGACTCTGTTATCTTCCACTCTGTTATCCTGGACTCTGTTATCCTCCACTCTGTTATCCTCGACTCTGTTATCCTGGACTCTGTTATCCTCGACTCTGTTATCCTCCACTCTGTTATCCTCCACTCTGTTATCCTCCACCCTGTTATCCTCCACTCTGTTATCCTCCACTCTGTTATCCTCCACTCTGTTATCCTGGACTTTGTTATCCTGGACTCTGTTATCCTGGACTCTGTTATCCTGGACTCTGTTATCCTGGACTCTGTTATCCTCCACTCTGTTATCCTCCACTCTGTTATCCTGGACTCTGTTATCCTCCACTCTGTTATCCTGGACTCTGTTATCCTCCACTCTGTTATCCTCCACTCTGTTATCCTGGACTCTGTTATCCTCCACTCTGTTATCCTCCACTCTGTTATCCTGGACTCTGTTATCCTGGACTCTGTTATCCTGGACTCTGTTATCCTCAACTCTGTTATCCTGGACTCTGTTATCCTGGACTCTGTTATCCTCCACTCTGTTATCCTCGACTCTGTTATCCTCCACTCTGTTATCCTCCACTCTGTTATCCTCGACCCTGTTATCCTCCACTCTGTTATCCTTCACTCTGTTATCCTCCACTCTGTTATCCTCCACTCTGTTATCCTCGACTCTGTTATCCTCGACTCTGTTATCCTCGACTCTGTTATCCTCCACTCTGTTATCCTCCACTCTGTTATCCTCCACTCTGTTATCCTCGACCCTGTTATCCTCCACTTTGTTATCCTTCACTCTGTTATCCTCCACTCTGTTATCCTCGACTCTGTTATCCTCAACTCTGTTATCCTCGACTCTGTTATCCTCGACCCTGTTATCCTCCACTCTGTTATCCTCCACTCTGTTATCCTCCACTCTGTTATCCTCGACTCTGTTATCCTCGACTCTGTTAACCTCGACTCTGTTATCCTCGACTCTGTTATCCTGGACTCTGTTACCCTCGATTCTGTTATCCTGGACTCTGTTATCCTGGACTCTGTTACCCTTGACTCTCTTATCCTGGACTCTGTTACCCTCGATTCTGTTATGCTGAACTCTGTTATCCTCCACTCTGTTATCCTCCACTCTGTTATCCTGGACTCTGTTACCCTTGACTCTCTTATCCTGGACTCTGTTACCCTTGACTCTCTTATCCTAGACTCTGTTACCCTCGATTCTGTTATGCTGAACTCTGTTATGTTCCACTCTGTTATCCTCCACTCTGTTATCCTCCACTCTGTTATCCTGGACTCTGTTATCCTCGAATCTGTTCTCCTCCACTCTGTTATCCTCCACTCTGTTATCCTCCACTCTGTTATCCTCGACCCTGTTATCCTCGACTCTGTTATCCTCGACTCTGTTATCCTCCACTCTGTTATCCTCGACTCTGTTAACCTCCACTCTGTTATCCTCGACTCTGTTATCCTCCACTCTGTTATCCTCGACTCTGTTATCCTCGACTCTGTTATCCTGGACCCTGTTACCCTCGATTCTGTTATCCTGGACTCTGTTATCCTGGACTCTGTTATCCTGGACTCTGTTACCCTCGATTCTGTTATGCTGAACTCTGTTATCCTCCACTCTGTTATCCTCCACTCTGTTATCCTCCACTCTGTTATCCTGGACTCTGTTATCCTCCACTCTGTTATCCTCGACTCTGTTATCCTGGACTCTGTTATCCTCCACTCTGTTATCCTGGACTCTGTTACCCTTGACTCTCTTATCCTGGACTCTGTTACCCTCGATTCTGTTATGCTGAACTCTGTTATCCTCCACTCTGTTATCCTCCACTCTGTTATCCTCCACTCTGTTACCCTCCACTCTGTTATCCTTCACTCTGTTATCCTCCACTCTGTTATCCTCCACTCTGTTATCCTCCACTCTGTTATCCTCCACTCTGTTATCCTCGACTCTGTTATCCTCAACTCTGTTATCCTCCACTCTGTTATCCTCCACTCTGTTATCCTGGACTCTGTTATGCTGAACTCTGATATCCTCAACTCTGTTATCCTCCACTCTGTTATCCTCGACACTGTTATCCTGGACTCTGTTATCCTGGACTCTGTTACCCTTGACTCTCTTATCCTGGACTCTGTTACCCTCGATTCTGTTATGCTGAACTCTGTTATCCTCGACTCTGTTATCCTCAACTCTGTTATCCTCGACTCTGTTATCCTCGACTCTGTTATCCTCCACTCTGTTATCCTCGACTCTGTTATCCTTGAATCTGTTATCCTCGACTCTGTTATCCTCCACTCTATTATCCTGGACTCTGTTTTCCTCGACTCTGTTATCCTGGACTCTGTTATCCTCGACTCTGTTATCCTGGACTCAGTTATCCTGGACTCTGTTACCCTTGACTCTCTTATCCTGGACTCTGTTACCCTCGATTCTGTTATGCTGAACTCTGTTATCCTGGACTCTGTTATCCTGGACTCTGTTATCCTGGACTCTGTTATGCTGAACTCTGTTATCCTGGACTCTGTTATGCTGAACTCTGTTATCCTCAACTCTGTTATCCTCGACACTGTTATCCTAGACTCTGTTATCCTGGACCCTGTTACCCTCGACTCTCTTATCCTGGAATCTGTTACCCTCGATTCTGTTATGCTGAACTCTGTTATCCTCCACTCTGCTATCCTCCACTCTGTTATCCTCCACTCTGTTATCCTGGACTCTGTTATCCTCCACTCTGTTATCCTCGACTCTGTTATCCTCCACTCTGTTATCCTCCACTCTGTTATCCTCGACTCTGTTATCCTGGACTCTGTTATCCTCCACTCTGTTATCCTCGACTCTGTTATCCTCGACTCTGTTATCCTCGACTCTGTTATCCTCGACTCTGTTATCCTCCACTCTGTTATCCTCGACTCTGTTATCCTCAACTCTGTTATCCTCGACTCTGTTATCCTCCACTCTGTTATCCTCGACTCTGTTATCCTCGAATCTGTTATCCTCGACTCTGTTATCCTCCACTCTGTTATCCTCCACTCTATTATCCTGGACTCTGTTTTCCTCGACTCTGTTATCCTGGACTCTGTTATCCTCGACTCTGTTATCCTGGACTCAGTTATCCTGGACTCTGTTACCCTTGACTCTCTTATCCTGGACTCTGTTACCCTCGATTCTGTTATGCTGAACTCTGTTATCCTGGACTCTGTTATCCTGGACTCTGTTATCCTGGACTCTGTTATGCTGAACTCTGTTATCCTGGACTCTGTTATGCTGAACTCTGTTATCCTCAACTCTGTTATCCTGGACCCTGTTACCCTCGACTCTCTTATCCTGGACTCTGTTACCCTCGATTCTGTTATCCTGGACTCTGTTATCCTTGACTCTCTTATCCTGGACTCTGTTACCCTCGATTCTGTTATGCTGAACTCTGTTATCCTCCACTCTGCTATCCTCCACTCTGTTATCCTGGACTCTGTTATCCTCCACTCTGTTATCCTCGACTCTGTTATCCTCCACTCTGTTATCCTGGACTCTGTTACCCTCGATTCTGTTATGCTGAACTCTGTTATCCTCCACTCTGCTATCCTCCACTCTGTTATCCTCCACTCTGTTATCCTGGACTCTGTTATCCTCCACTCTGTTATCCTCAACTCTGTTATCCTGGACTCTGTTATCCTCCACTCTGTTATCCTCGACTCTGTTATCCTCGACTCTGTTATCCTTGACTCTGTTATCCTGGACTCTGTTATCCTCCACTCTGTTATCCTCGACTCTGTTATCCTCCACTCTGTTATCCTGGACTCTGTTACCCTCGATTCTGTTATGCTGAACTCTGTTATCCTCCACTCTGTTATCCTGGACTCTGTTATCCTCCACTCTGTTATCCTGGACTCTGTTATCCTCAACTCTGTTATCCTCGACTCTGTTATCCTCCACTCTGTTATCCTCCACTCTGTTATCCTGGACTCTGTTATGCTGAACTCTGATATCCTCAACTCTGTTATCCTCAACTCTGTTATCCTCGACTCTGTTATCCTCCACTCTGTTATCCTCCACTCTGTTATCCTGGACTCTGTTATCCTCCACTCTGTTATCCTCGACTCTGTTATCCTCGACTCTGTTATCCTGGACTCTGTTATCCTGGACTCTGTTATCCTCCACTCTGTTATCCTCGACTCTGTTATCCTCCACTCTGTTATCCTGGACTCTGTTACCCTCGATTCTGTTATGCTGAACTCTGTTATCCTCCACTCTGTTATCCTGGACTCTGTTATCCTCCACTCTGTTATCCTGGACTCTGTTATCCTCAACTCTGTTATCCTCGACTCTGTTATCCTCCACTCTGTTATCCTCCACTCTGTTATCCTCCACTCTGTTATCCTCCACTCTGTTATCCTCCACTCTGTTATCCTCCACTCTGTTATCCTGGACTCTGTTATGCTGAACTCTGATATCCTCAACTCTGTTATCCTCAACTCGACACTGTTATCCTGGACTCTGTTATCCTGGACTCTGTTATCCTGGACTCTGTTACCCTCGATTCTGTTATGCTGAACTCTGTTATCCTCGACACTGTTATCCTCCACTCTGTTATCCTCGACTCTGTTATCCTCCACTCTATTATGCTGGACTCTGTTATCCTCCACTCTGTTATCCTCGACTCTGTTATCCTCAACTCTGTTATCCTCGACACTGTTATCCTCCACTCTGTTATCCTCGACTCTGTTATCCTCCACTCTATTATGCTGGACTCTGTTATCCTCCACTCTGTTATCCTCGACTCTGTTATCCTGGACTCAGTTATCCTCAACTCTGTTATCCTCCACTCTGTTATCCTCCACTCTGTTATCCTCCACTCTGTTATCCTGGACTCTGTTACCCTCGATTCTGTTATGCTGAACTCTGTTATCCTCCACTCTGTTATCCTGGACTCTGTTATCCTGGACTCTGTTATCCTCGACTCTGTTATCCTCAACTCTGTTATTCTCGACTCTGTTATCCTGGACTCTGTTATGCTGAACTCTGATATCCTCAACTCTGTTATCCTCAACTCTGTTATCCTCGACACTGTTATCCTGGACTCTGTTATCCTGGACTCTGTTACCCCTGACTCTCTTATCCTGGACTCTGTTACCCTCGATTCTGTTATGCTGAACTCTGTTATCCTCGACTCTGTTATCCTCAACTCTGTTATCCTCGACTCTGTTATCCTCCACTGTGTTATCCTCGACTCTGTTATCCTCGAATCTGTTATCCTCGACTCTGTTATCCTCCACTCTGTTATCCTCAACTCTGTTATCCTCGACACTGTTATCCTGGACTCTGTTATCCTGGACTCTGTTATCCTGGACTCTGTTACCCTCGATTCTGTTATGCTGAACTCTGTTATCCTGGACTCTGTTATGCTGAACTCTGTTATCCTCAACTCTGTTATCCTGGACCCTGTTACCCTCGACTCTCTTATCCTGGACTCTGTTACCCTCGATTCTGTTATGCTGAACTCTGTTATCCTCCACTCTGCTATCCTCCACTCTGTTATCCTGGACTCTGTTATCCTCCACTCTGTTATCCTCGACTCTGTTATCCTCCACTCTGTTATCCTGGACTCTGTTACCCTCGATTCTGTTATGCTGAACTCTGTTATCCTCCACTCTGTTATCCTCCACTCTGTTATCCTGGACTCTGTTATCCTCCACTCTGTTATCCTCGACTCTGTTATCCTGGACTCTGTTATCCTCCACTCTGTTATCCTCGACTCTGTTATCCTCGACTCTGTTATCCTTGACTCTGTTATCCTGGACTCTGTTATCCTCCACTCTGTTATCCTCGACTCTGTTATCCTCCACTCTGTTATCCTGGACTCTGTTACCCTCGATTCTGTTATGCTGAACTCTGTTATCCTCCACTCTGTTATCCTGGACTCTGTTATCCTCCACTCTGTTATCCTGGACTCTGTTATCCTCAACTCTGTTATCCTCGACTCTGTTATCCTCCACTCTGTTATCCTCCACTCTGTTATCCTGGACTCTGTTATGCTGAACTCTGATATCCTCAACTCTGTTATCCTCAACTCTGTTATCCTCGACTCTGTTATCCTCCACTCTGTTATCCTCCACTCTGTTATCCTGGACTCTGTTATCCTCCACTCTGTTATCCTCGACTCTGTTATCCTCGACTCTGTTATCCTGGACTCTGTTATCCTGGACTCTGTTATCCTCCACTCTGTTATCCTCGACTCTGTTATCCTCCACTCTGTTATCCTGGACTCTGTTACCCTCGATTCTGTTATGCTGAACTCTGTTATCCTCCACTCTGTTATCCTGGACTCTGTTATCCTCCACTCTGTTATCCTGGACTCTGTTATCCTCAACTCTGTTATCCTCGACTCTGTTATCCTCCACTCTGTTATCCTCCACTCTGTTATCCTCCACTCTGTTATCCTGGACTCTGTTATCCTGGACTCTGTTACCCTTGACTCTCTTATCCTGGACTCTGTTACCCTCGATTCTGTTATGCTGAACTCTGTTATCCTCGACTCTGTTATCCTCAACTCTGTTATCCTCGACTCTGTTATCCTCCACTCTGTTATCCTCGACTCTGTTATCCTCGAATCTGTTATCCTCGACTCTGTTATCCTCCACTCTGTTATCCTCAACTCTGTTATCCTCGACACTGTTATCCTGGACTCTGTTATCCTGGACTCTGTTATCCTGGACTCTGTTACCCTCGATTCTGTTATGCTGAACTCTGTTATCCTCGACTCTGTTATCCTCAACTCTGTTATCCTCGACACTGTTATCCTCCACTCTGTTATCCTCGACACTGTTATCCTCCACTCTGTTATCCTCGACTCTGTTATTCTCGACTCTGTTATCCTCGACTCTGTTATCCTCCACTCTGTTATCCTCGACACTGTTATCCTCAACTCTGTTATCCTCGACTCTGTTATTCTCGACTCTGTTATCCTCGACTCTGTTATCCTCCACTCTGTTATCCTCCACTCTGTTATCCTGGACTCTGTTATCCTGGACTCAGTTATCCTGGACTCTGTTACCCTTGACTCTCTTATCCTGGACTCTGTTACCCTCGATTCTGTTATGCTGAACTCTGTTATCCTGGACTCTGTTATCCTGGACTCTGTTATGCTGAACTCTGTTATCCTGGACTCTGTTATGCTGAACTCTGTTATCCTCGACTCTGTTATCCTCGACTCTGTTATCCTCCACTCTGTTATCCTCCACTCTGTTATCCTCCACTCTATTATCCTGGACTCTGTTATCCTCCACTCTGTTATCCTGGACTCTGTTACCCTTGACTCTCTTATCCTGGACTCTGTTACCCTCGATTCTGTTATCCTGTACTCTGTTATCCTGGACTCTGTTATCCTCAACTCTGTTATCCTCGACTCTGTTATCCTCGACTCTGTTATCCTCCACTCTGTTACCCTCGATTATGTTATGCTGAACTCTGTTATTCTCCACTCTGTTATCTTCGACTCTGTTCTCCTCGACTCTGTTTGATTAAAGTTGGAGCTAAATTGTGCAGGACACCGGGCCTCCAGAACCGAGTTTGCCCATCCCTGCTCTGTAGAGTGTGTTGTTTCTGACACTGCATGCCTGCATCCTGATACTATTGTGTGGATCTGCAGTGTTTGTTCCTCCAGCAGGGGGCAGCACTGCTGTACTGCTGATCATCTAAAGTACAGAATATACAGTGCGTGTCTCTCTCAGACACTACTAGTGTGAAAACAGCTACATCGAGTATTATCACCATATCATTGCTTGACGTGCATATTTTAGTCAGTCAGGAGCGGGTGACTCAGAAATGAGAAGTAATTTTATATTTTAAAAGTCATTTTGTCAATACCACTGAGATCCATGCAGAACATCTGTGCAGTGCAGATATTGTATAAACACATGCTTCAGATGTACAGTACAGCTGAGATCTCAGCACTGCAGTTTGTTTCATTTATAGCTATATATATATATAATAAAATTATACATTCTCATGTTCTCATTATTTATTCATTCTCCTTCAGCTTACTCCCTTATTATTCAGAGATCGCCACAGAGGAATGAACCACCTACTATTCCATCATATGTTTTACACAGTGGATACCCTACTAGCTACAACCTAGTATTGGAAAACACCCAAACACACTCATTCACTCACAAACACACTCATACACTATGGCCAGTTTAGTTCATCACTCGGAGGAAACCCAGGCCAACACTTGAATGACTGAATCAGACTGTCATGAACAGAATTATATTTAACTGATATGAATGGGATTGGGTTTAACTTAACTAAACTGAACTGAGTGCAGAATGGATCTGAACACACACCTGAACTCAACCAAGGCTGAATAAATTATATTGAATTGATCTGAACTGCCCTGAACTGAATAGAACCAGACATGAGTGAACTCTTCTGAACTGAACTGAATATATCTACTGACTTAAACTGAGGTTTACAGAAACAAATTAAATGTCATTGAAGAAAACCAAACTTAATTAAACAGAACTTAAGTGAGCTGAAATAGAATTGGATTAACTAGAATTGAATTAAACTTGCCTAATTTGGATTGTTCTAAGTTTAATTGACTTAACCAAATTGAATCGGATTGAAGTGAACATGCTGAGCAGAATTGAACTGAATCTTTACTGACTCACTAACTCACTAGAACTGAACTGTACATTTACTAAAGTCACAATAAAATAAACTAAAATGTATTTATTTGAACTGACTGAAATTGAACTAAGCCTAAACTGAACTGAGGGAGGCATAGTGGCTCAATGGTGTCACACTGTGGCCCAGCAGCAAGAAGGTCTCTGGTTTGAGTCCCGGCTGGGTCAGTTGGTGTTTCTGTGTGGAGTTTGCATGTTCTCCCCGTGTTGGCGTGGGTTTCCTCCGGGTGCTCCGGTTTTCCCCACAGTCCAAACACATGCGCTATAGGGGAACTGATCAACTAAACTAACCGTAGTGCATGAGTGTGTGTGAATTAGTGTGTATGGGTGTTTCCCAGTACTGGGTTCCTGATGGAAGGGCATCCGCTGTCTGTGTAAAACATATGCTGGAATAGTTGGTGGTTCATTCCACTGTGGTGACCCCTGAGAAATAAAGGAACTAACCAAAACAAATTGAAACTGACCACAACTGAATAAAACACACACACACACACACACACACACATAAATCATGCATGGTCAGTTCAATTCAATTAATTTTAGATCAACTGAACTGAACTAAACTAAATTAAACTTGCTCAATGAGTGTTGAGTGAATCTCTCTCTCACTCTCACTCTCTCTCTCTCTCTCTCTCTCTTTCTGGCTGTCTATCTCTCTCTCTCCCTATGAGTGTGTGTGTGTGTTATTCTGTAGAGCTGCACTGTTCACTGATCTCCAGCCTGTTCTACATCACCGCCGTGTTTACACACTCTACACACGCCTGACCATCAGTAAGTGTGTGTGCCCGACACAGAGAGAGAGAGAGAGAGAGAGAGAGAGAGAGAGAGAGTGTGTGTGAGTGAGTGAGTGTGTGAATGGGTTTCTTCTGTGTGTGTGTGTGTGTTAGCGCCGGGGTTGTGCTGTAGTGAGTGTTTGCGATGCTCTCCTCGTAAACTCCGCGTTATTGCGGAATCAGGTGTGTTATTATTGATGTACGTTGTATTCTGGTGTGTGAGAGAGAGAGATCTCATGAATATGTGTGTGAAAGAATGAGAATGTGTGTATGGGTGAGTGTGTTTACGTTGTTGTGTTTAGTCAGATTGCTGTTAGCATTAGCTTTAGCATCAGGCCTGTTAGCCGCGCTTCACTGCTCATTTTATTTCATTTCTGCTTTAATTGAGGATTTATAATTTTTATGTATATGCCACTGATTATTATTTAACAATTCCCATCATTGTATGTGTGTTTTATAGAGTATGGCGTCAATATATATGTGTGTGTGTGTGTGTGTGTTTTAAAGCTAACAGCGGCTATCGAGACTCCGCCGCCTCTCATCCATATAACGTTATTAATTATTTTGATTTCACACTGAGCTCATTCCACTTTTAACCTTCATCTATCTGATTTCTCAATTGTAAGTCTGCTTTTAGCCCTAATCTGCAGGAATGCTCCTCTGTCTTGCTGATTTACTCGGTTTCTTGAATTCACGCCCCATCTGTGTGATTTGTACACCTCTGACAGGGTTTACCTCAGTCTTACTCTATTTTCCATTCATGTTGGTGAATTCCGCTCCAACCTAGCCGTGATCTGACTGAAAGTGCTCTTCTTCTGACTCTATTCAGTTCATTTGTGCAGAGTTTACTCCATGTATAAATGATTGTACTGTATCTGACAGAGTGCACTCCTCCTCTGTTTACTCATGTGTTGTGTATATTACTCCAGCATCTGACTGATTTACTCCTGTACGACTCAGTTCAGATTTGTCTGGAGTTCGCCTCAGTTTTGTTTGTGAACTTTACCTTTACGGCTTGACCCTCATCTGAGTTTACGCCATTAGTCATTTTTTACACCTCGTCTGCATATTCTTATATAGTTTTTTAACTATTATTGAGACTTCGTCTGGCAGATTTTGTCCTGTTTACAAATTGCACCATTAACTGATTTTAACTTAGTCTTTAGCCTGTTTTCGCTGTATTTTCCTTCTTCTGACTGTATGTATTCTACCCTCTATCCTCTGACTGTATCTGTCTTCCTCTGACTGATTCATATCATATCTGTCTGTATTTACCCATGACAAACTGATTTCACACTTTGTTCACCCTCGTCTTATTGTAATAACCCCTTGTCTGACTGTATTTACCCTTTTCTTTATTTTGCACCTGGTCTGCCTGTAATTAGCCCTCTGACTGATTTTATATATCTTTAGACTGTAATTGCTCCCGTATATTCCATCCTTTCACAGATTTTTACTCCTCTTTTAATAGTAATTAATCCTAGGTTTATTCTTATCTTACTGTATTTACCATCCTCTGATTTTACACCTCATCTGATTGTATTTTTCCTCCTCTGATTTTACATATCTTTAAACTGTAATTGCTCCTGTATTCCCCCTTCTCTGACTGATTTTTACACCTCTTCTGACTGTAATTACTCTGATTTCCCCTCCTCCACTAACTGATTTAACATATGTCTGGATTATAATTACTCCTGTTTATATATATATCCTCATTTGCCTGTAGTACTCATTGTTTGGCTGTATTTACCCTCTTTCAACTATAATTACCCCAACTTTATGTATCATCATCTGACTGTATTTCTCCACATCTGACTGTAGTACTCCTCATTTGACTGTATTTACACTCTTTCAACTATAATTACTCCACCTATATTTATCACCATCTGACTGTAGTACTTCTTATATGACTGTATTTATGGTCCTCTGATTTTACACCTGATCTGACTGTATTTCCCCTTGTCTGACTGATTTTACATATGTTTGGATAACAATTACGTCTGTGTTTATCCTTATCTGCCATGTTGTACTTATTGTTTGACTGTATTTAACCTCTTTTGACTGACCTTTTTTGAATGTAGTTACTCCACCTATATTTATCCTCATCTGACTGTAGTACTCCTCCTTTGACTATTTACCCTCTTTCGACTGTAATTACTCCACCTTAATGTATCTTTATCTGACTGTATTTATCCTCATCCGACTTTACTCATCGTTTGACTGTATTTAGTATTTACCCCTTTTCGACTGTAATTGCTCCACTTATATTTATCATCATCTGACTGTATTTATCCTCATCTGATTGTATTTATTCACATGTGACTGTACTCCTCGTTTGACTGTAATTCCTCCACCTATATTTACCCTCATCTGTCTGTATTCACCATATTCAGATTTTGCTATCTTGTTGTGTTTACCAGTGATTGACTGGTTTTACCTCTCGTCTGACTGTATTTTCCTTGTCTGATTTTGCACTTGTTTTGACTGTAGTTTCTCCTCATATAATTATCTACATCAGTATATGAATTACCCCTTGTCCGACTGTAGTTACCCTCCTGATTGATTTTACACCTCTAATACTAATGAGTTACTCCTCCTGTATCTGTGCTCATCTGACCTTATTATCTGTTTTCTGATTTTTCACCACGTTTGACTGTTTACCCTCCTCTGACTGATTTTACACCTCTTGACAGTAATCATCCGACTGTTTTTACTGTTACCTGATTTTACGCCTCATCTGCCTGTATTACTCCTTAACTGATTGTAGTCTGTATATCTTTAAACTGTTATTACTCCTCCGGTACTCTTATCTGACTGTATTTACCATCCTATCATTTTTACACCTCATCTGACTGTATTTCTTCTCGGCTGATTGTATTCTGTATATCTTTTGACTGTAATTACTCCTCCGCTATTTATCCTCATCTGACTGTATTTACCATCCTATTATTTTTACACCTCTTCTCCCTGTAGTACTCCTCATCTGACTGTATTACTCCTCGTTTTACTGTATTTACCCTCTTATGACTGATTTTACATCTCTCTTGATTGTATTTACTTCTATTTTTACCTAATAATTTATTTATTTATTACTCCTCATCTGCCTGTAGTACTCCTCATTTGACTGTATTACTCCACACTTGACTGTCTTTACCATCCTATGATTTTTACTCCTCATCTGACTGTATTTACACCTCATCTGCCTGTAGTACTCCTCATCTGACTGTATTTACACCTCATCTGCCTGTAGTACTCCTCATCTGACTGTATTTCTGTAAAAACTCCTCCGGTATTTTTATTTGACTGTATTTACCGTTTTCCCAGAGATGGGTTGCGGCTGGAAGGGCATCCACTGCGTAAAAACTTGCTGGATAAGTTGGCGGTTCATTCCGCTGTGGCGACCCCGGATTAATAAAGGGACTAGGCCGACAAGAAAGTGAATGAATGTATTTTAGCGTTTCCTGATTTCACACCTCATCTGACTGTATTTCATCTTAGCTGATTGTATTCTGTATATCTTTTGACTGTAATTACTCCTCCGCTATTTATCTTCATCTGACTGTATTTACCGTCCGGTATTTTTTACACCTCATCTGACTGTATTTACCTCTCATCTGCATGTAGTACTCCTCATCTGACTGTATTACCTCTCTTGAATGTAATCACTCCCGTTTTCAACCTCATATGACTTTATTCACCGTTTCCTGATTTTACACCTCATCTGACTGGATTACTCCCAGCTGTATTCTGTATATGCTTCGACTTTATTTATCCTCATCTGACTGTGTTTACCATACTGTGATTTGTACACCTCATCTGACTGTATTAATTTCTCGTCTGACTTCTTTCTTTCTCATCTGACTGTAGGGCTGCACAGTATATATGGTTTAAACATCGATATGGCAATGTGTGAATCTGCAAGAGTCACATTAAATTATTTATTAAAGATTAAAAGATAAAGATATAATTATTTTAAAGTAATTTATACAATGATGACCATGGTACTTTACATTTGATTGTTCAATTTCTGTAATTGATTACTGTTAAGCTTTCCAGTAATGCATAGAAACAGACTTGATCATCCCAATCTATCAAAGTTAATGAAATGATTTTATTCATAGTCAAATATATGTACGTCAAAAATTTCGCAATATCGTGCAGCCCCCCTATCTGACTGTGTTTACCTCTGTCTTACTTGATTTCCCTTACATCTGCAATCATCTGAAGTGTGTGTGTGTGTGTGTGTGTGTGTGTGTGTGTGTGTGTGTGTGTGTGTGTGTGTGTGTGTGTGTAGGTCAGCTGTAGCGATGGCTGTAATCCGCCACTGAGAGTTGCTGTGGTCTGCAGGATGGTGTGAATCTGATTATGTGCGGCTCTGTGATAATCTGAGACAGATGTGTGTGTGTGTGTGTGTGTGTGTGTTTCAGACGGCTCTGGCATTTTATCTGATGTGTGTGTGTCTGTGTGTGTCTGCAGCTGCCGGTGTCCGTGTATGAGTGAAGATGCATTAGAGACGCCTGTGTTCCTCACGGGACCTCCGTCTCGCTGTACTGTCGAACCCTGAGCCCAAACCCCGGTGGTGTCCGCTGTGCTCCAGAACCATGTGAGGGCTTTCCGATGCATCTGTGAGTGGACTGGAGCACTGCCTGTAACCCCGCCCCAGTTTATACAAGGCCCGCCCCTCCCTTCAGCCCCGCCCCTGAGCGTGAAGAGACTCGCCATGATGTTCCGGGACCAGGTGGGCGTTTTGACGGACTGGTTTAAGGGCTGGAATGAGTGCGAGCAGACGGTGGCGCTGCTGTCACTGCTGAAGCGGGTTTCTCGGACCCAGGCCCGGTTTCTGCACATCTGTCTGGACCACTGGCTGGCCGACTGCACAGAGATACACATACTGGAGGCCGAAGCCAACAATGCAGGTATGTGAACACTTGATTATTATCTTCAATGTGCAGAAATCACTTTAATATCACATGAGCGTACGTATTATATGCAGATCTATTATAAGGTATTGAATTCACTCCTGTATATACACCCTGGATAATAACGTTGATTGTGTATGATCTCTCCTCCTGTGTGCAGCCATCGTCAGCCAGTGGCAGCAGGAGCCCAAGGAGAAGGTGGTGTCTCTGCTGCTGTCGCATCTGCCCCTGCTGCAGCCGCGCAACAGCGAAGCCAAGTGCGAGTACATGCATCTGCTGCAGAAGGTGCTGAGCCACACCATCGAGAGCAGCCTGTTCGTGGAGGAGAGCCGGCAGCTGCTGTCCTACGCCCTCATCCATCCGGCCACCACGCTGGAGGACCGCACCTCGCTGGCCATGTGGCTCAACCACCTGGAGGAGCAGCTGTCTGCGCGGCCGCCGCCCCCCGGGCCGTACCATCACTGCCGGCAGGGGTCGGACGAGTGGCCCTGCTCCGCCGAAGCTCTGGAGAGCGGCTACAGCTGGCAGGAGAAGCTGCCGTCCACATGCAGCTCGCCGGCCTCGCACAACGGACACATGCCTTTCCCTGCGGCGGGTGGAGTCAGCTCACCTGTCAACAGCAGCAGCACAGGTAAGCCACTGACCTGCAAGAGTACAGCGGGTACAGATTCTTTGAGTCTATTTACATACTTATGTAGACAGTTGTTGAGTTTTTATATTCATTTCAGTAATGTTATTGAATAATATGCAGATGTTTGCCCTCAAAGCTCCACCCTCAGTGATTCTGATTGGCTCATTTGCCCTCAGTGCTCCACCCTCATTGACACCTGATTGGCTCATTTGCCCTCAAAGCCCCACCCTCAGTGATACTGATTGGCTCATTTGGCCTCAAAGCTCCACCCTAATTGACACCTGATTGGCTCATTTGGCCTCAAAACTCCACCCTCAATGACAGCTAATTTAAAATCTACCTTCATTGACACCTGATTGGCTCATTTGCCCTCAAAGCCCCACCCTCAGTGATACTGATTGGCTCATTTGGCCTCAAAACTCCACCCTCAATGACAGCTGATTGGCTAATTTAAAATCTACCTTCATTGACACCTGATTTGCCCATTTGTCCTCAAAGCTCTGCCCTCAACACACGATTGGCTCATTTAAACTTCACCCTCATCGACACTGATTGGCTCATTTAAACTCCACCCTCATTGATGCTGATTGGCTCATTTGTCCTCAAAGCACCGTCCTCATAGACACCTGATTGATTCATTTAAACTCCGCCCTCATTGGCTCATTTTACTTCAAAGCTCCGCCCTTTTAGGTAAAAACATTCCTAAAATCAATAAAGAATGTTATTTTTGCCATCGGCCAATCAGAGCTGAGCATTGTTTGTATGATTTATTTACTACAATACAGTTTGTAAATTGATATATTCTGATTTTTAGTCCAAGTACACACTAATAATAATAATTATTGAAGTACATGCACAGACTTTAGTCACTAAATGTGTTCACTGCAGTTTTACTTATACAATATTACTCAAGTGTGTGCTTTATCATGTACATTTTCTATATTTATGTGCATCATTAAGCATATTTTTAATGTGATATTTCATAAAAAATAATGAAATAATGTTGATATAATAAATAGGTGAATATCTGCTCCACAGGACTGCCTGGTCAGGTGCAGCCGAGCCCACTGAAGCCCTCAATGTCACTCGCGCCTGCCAATCAAACGGCCTGCAGCTCTGATTGGCTGAGCCAGGATGAGGGCGTGGTCTGTCAGGGCATGTCTGGGGCTGAACACGCCCCCCTCTCTCCGCAGAGCAGCGTGGCGTCGTCCGGCAGCGAGCAGACGGAGGAACAGACCAACATGCGCAACACTTTCCAGGAGGACGGCAGCGGCATGAAAGGTGGAGATCATGCGGTGTACTCTACAGTTCTGATATTTACGCTATTCAGTTGTGCGCTAGCGGATGTCCATCTGTACTCAAAGTAGTTCACACATGTATTTAATTGTGCCATAAATTACTCACCCTGATGTGTCTGTCTTTGTTTTTATCTCTAGCATTGTTTAGCCAATTATATTTCAGTACTCCGGGTTGCCATGGTGGAGAAAACAATGCATTTCATTTATTAAGTCATGAAGCCTCTCAGTGTATGGAGACACAGCTGAAACTGCGCCCCCTGGAGGACAGCAGCAGCTGCCGAAATCACATGCAGACTCACAATTACTGTTTCTTTACTGCTGTGTGTGTGTGTGTGTGTGTGTGTGTGTGTGTGTGTGTGTTTGTGTGTGTGTGTGTGTGTGTGTGTGTGTGTGTTGTTCCTCCAGATGTGCCAGCCTGGCTAAAGAGTCTTCGTCTGCATAAATACGCATCGCTCTTTTCTCAGATGACGTATGAAGAAATGATGATTCTCACAGAGCAGCACCTGGAGTCGCAGGTAAGCTCCGCCCTCATTGACACCTGATTGGCTCATTTGTCATAAAAGCTCCGCCTTCATCAAAACCAGTTGGCTCATTTTAGCTCCGCCCTCCTTGACACATGAATGGCTGATTTGTCCTCAAAGCTCTGCCCTCATCAACATCTTGTTGGTTCATTTAAACCCCTCCTCCATCGATACCCGATTGGTTCAGTTCACTTGT